>NC_091806.1:2263750-2584642 GCF_041296235.1 Equus asinus | reverse complement strand
CTATTTGTTATATTATTCTTGGTTCTTTTACGATGTTTAAAAGATTCCAGAATTTAAAGTAATTAAAAAGTACATATTTTAAAATACCACCACTCAAGTACAGGCAACGAGCATAAATAAACTGGAATACCACGTGTTACATCCCTCACGAATAAATGCACAGTAAAGGCCGCGGTGAAGTGAGATTATTGAATATTATTCAGCCATAAAAAAAGAAGGAAATCCTGCCATTTGCGACAACATGGATGGACCTCGAGGGCATTATGCTAAGAGAAGAAGTCAGACACAGAAAGACAAATACTGTACGATCTCACTTACATGTGGAGTCTGAAAAAAACTCAAACTCACAGAAATAGAGAAAAGACTGGTGGTTGCCAGAGGCAGAGTTGGGGGTGGAGAAATGGGTTAAGCTGCCCAAAGGCTGTTACAACAGTAACAAGTCCTGAGGATGTAAGCTACCAAACGGTGCCCACAGTCAACAACACTGTGCTGTACAGTGAAAGCTGCTAAGAGAGTAGATCTCAAAAGTTCCCATCACAAGAAAAAAATCTGTAACTATGGTGAGGGGATGGATGTTAACTAAACTTACTGCGTTGACCATTTTGCGATATGTACATATACCAAAGCAAAAAAAAAAGAAGTGTGATTAATCCTGCGGCTGGAACTCAAATATGTGAGGACAGCTGTGGAGATGAGGACATTCGCTAGCAGGTTCTGAAGGTGGATGGAGAGGAAGCCCGCTCTGAGAAACCACACAGACACAGGCACAGCCTCAAGCAACAGTAAGCGCAGATGGCAACCAGGAGCACACACTGCAGACACAGGCTGCCCAGCTGGGTGAAGGGACCGACGAGCAGGGCACCAGCCCCTCTCAGTCCAGCCGGCTAGAATCAAGTGCTGAAAACCCGAGAAGGGATCACAAGGGCACCAATAGCATCTTCCAAGGAAGCCGGGGCAGGGGTTACCGGTGTCAGTTCGCCCCACTGGCAGGGGGAGGGGAGGACGGGGCCGGGAGGCTCGATGCTGCTGGCAGAGGCGGAGAGGGGCAAGGATGAAGGGTCCCCACTGCAGAGCCCTCTGATGCAGTGTCCACTCGGGTCTGCAAACGACACTAGAGCGGAGTGCACGGGGCCGGAGGAATCCAGAGGGTCTGTCGTCATGTTTACTGACCTGGTGTGGCTGCAGCCTTCTTCCGCGCACAGCTGACACTCTCCCACCAAGCTGAGTGTGGGAGGGGCAGAGCGGCTCCCTCTCCCCCCACCCTTGAAAATCATGGCGTAAAATGGGGGAGGGCCGTTAATTTAGGAGAAGGGGTAGACCGAAGTGTCTGGCAGACAAGAAGGTCCAACACTAGGAAACAGGCTTTGGAACAAAAGCGACAGCAATGCCAGCGACCAACTCAGGCACCCAGGGGCCTGAAGAACCGACAGAATTCAACACTTGACTTACACCAACTCTCCAGCTCTGGGTGAGCGGGGGCAACCAGGGCCAGACTTGACAGGACTTAGAAAAATGAAGAAATGCCACATTGTGCCCCCAGCACCAAGGGACAATTTATAACACACATACACACACAACAAACTTGAATCATTCTATGTCATAAGAATTTTCACTCCAGGTAAGAACTACGCTTCCAGAGCATGGCCATCCAAGAGGACTTTCTGAGACAATGGGAATGTTCCACATCTGAGTTGTCCAATAAAGTAACCACCAGCCACACGGAGCTATGGGGCACCTGAATATGCCTCACGTGACAGAAGAATTCAGTTCTTATTTTATTTATTCTTAACTAATTTAAATGTAAGTAGCCCCACAGGACTGGTGGACATCCTGCTGGAGAGTCCAAGCCGACAGCATCCTTCCTACTGTCTGCATAGCAGCTGAGCACACCAACACGGTAACTCGTCCCACCACTGTAAACCAAGTGGCCACACACGTCCTCGTGGCTGAATCTTTGTACATATCTCAAACTAGTTAGGATAAAGTCCTAGAAGTGGAGTTGTGGACTCAATGGGTAACTAAGTTTCTAGGCTTTTCCTGCACATTAAGACTATCCACTTACAGCCACACAGATGTGAACAGCATTTTATCTATTACCAGCTATTTTCATATACATGATACTCCTTGCATCCTCACAACTACCAGGTAAAATGAGACGGGCAGGTCCTGTAGGGGAGGAAGACATTTCCTCTACCCGCCCTGGGTCCTTCTGGCTGGACAACGAATTAAATTCACATGAGACAGAATAACAGGAGAAAATCAAACAAAGATCTATAACACGTATACACGGGAGAGGCTCGCAACTCGCCAAAATGGCAGAAGCTCTCTCCTTAAATGCCACCCTCAGCTAAAGACAAAGGAGGATGTTGGGGGTGGGGGGAGTCACTTATGGGAGATTACCAGAAAAGCACAGTAAACAAGAGTCAGGTTATTATGCAGACTTGAGTCCTTGCCTTCCACATTGATAAGAGTTTCTAGAGATAAGGTCATCCCCCCTTCTTCCTGGTGCAGAGAGGGAGAGACCTTTACAGATGGAGATTTCCTCTACAATGTAAATGTCTCTTAACAAAGGGTAAGTACATTCTACTTTGCAGAGTTTCTTTCTTGTCTGCAGTTTTTAAAAGTAACCAGCCCCAAATAATCCTCGTGCCAAAGAGACATATCTTGGGATGGCCAATTCCAGTCCCCCACAGTACCATCACCCCCGTGTGTAGACAAGGAAATAAGCTGTGTGAGAGCATACCACTGACTTGGTTGGGTTACATGGCTTTTATAGCCGACATTAAAGAATACCCCTAGCCATTCCGTGATGCTAGACCATTCGTTCTGCCAGATTAGTTTAACAAGGGAAAATGCTTATGCTATATTTACAAGTGAAAAAAAGCAGGATATGAAATTCTATTCCCAGTGTGAGCAAAATGATGTAAAATCAAAGAACACAAACCAATGTGTTAACAGTCTTCGATCAGAACTGCAAATTATGTTTTTCTAAATTTTTGTCCAAATGTTTATAACAAACCTGAGTAATTATTTAAATAACATTTAGCGAGTAATTATAAAAGCTAAGGGCTTTAGATGCATCATCTCATCTAAAACATACCTCCATGGTAAGGACCATTATCATCCCTATTTACAGATGAAGACACAATGGGTTAGAAAAAGTTTCAGAAACCTGGCTGAGGTCAAGGCAGTAAGCTGGGATTTGAAGCCAGGTGGGCTCCCTGGAAAGCCTGTATTCTCAGCCACCACATCAGCGCTTCTCAAACTGTAATGTGCACAAGATCATCTGAGGATCTCGTTAAAACGCAGATTCTGATTCAGGTGATACGATGCTGTCGGCCTGGAGACCACACTTTGAGTAGCAAAGCTCCACATCATAACCCCTATACTATAATGCTAAAGGAGAAAATCCCCTCTAGTCAACAAGGAAAATGTTTTCTAGCAATTCAAATAACATCAATGCTCGTTAACGTATAAAAGCAAAAATATACTTTCCCTCTTGAGAACTTTCGCAAAAAGCCTTCTTTCCTAGCCAGATGGCAGGCCCTCAACTGCTCTTGTAAATTCCCACTCGCAGACGCCCCCTGGGCAGCCAGTGGTGTCAGGCTCACTAAGCTTAATCAGCCTTCTCATCTCATTAGCAGGCAGGATTTCATCCTCAAAACACCCGTTAGCAAACACGTCCACACACCCAGCGAGCAGGCGTATGGAGGAAACGCCCCTGGGGTGTCCCGAGGAACCGGTCAGTCCACCCACCACCCCCAGTGCAGACACCTAGCGCCAAATCCCCAGCACATTTTAGATCCAGCATTTCCCAATTCCCATAGACTTTTTCTTTGAAACATTAACATGTTGTATTCTCTAAATATTTTAACCTTCCAAAATTTGGCAAGCACTAGCTAATTTTATACTCAAAGAACCTTCAACACCTTTGAATTACGTTCCTAACTCTGGGTTTTTTTATGGGGATTATCAGACATGCCTTGTTCAATGGAGCTTTCGCCATTTGCAGTAAGTTACCTTGTTTATCTATCTTAATGCTATGAAACTACTTATCTGATACAACAAACCAGCCTTTGTATAGTAGATTTTATTCCCCTAACTTTTCATTCTATTTCTCTCTCTTGGTTTTTACCATATCTCCTATAATGAATAGGTGGGTGATTTTTAATTTCAATAAGAGTGACACTTTGTTTTACATTCAGTCTTATAATTGATGTGTTTATATCACCCTCCATTTCCCTCTAAGATTATATTGAGGCCCGCCCTTCCTCAAGACATCTGTGTGATTTCAGTAGCCAATTTCTATTTCCTTTTAAATTAGACCAGAAGATAACCTTAAGTTTCCTACTATTTAACATTTGTAATGATATTTTATAAAACAGAACTGTTTTCCCTTTTTCCTCTCAGTAACTTCTCCCACTTATCAAGTACCTGCGTGACGTCCCGTCATACGGGAGTGAGATGCACACCAGTGCTCAGTGACCTGTGACATTCTCCCACACCACACGCTAGTCTCTCAGTGGATTGTCTGATTTAGCACCTGAGCTTAAAATCTCTCTCATCCATTTCCCTCTCAAAGCCCTCTGTCTCTTTGTCTTTTTGAAGCCAAAGCTCTCTCTAGTAAAGATCTCTGCGGGTCTTTGGTGATGAATGAGATTGTTCCAAAATCTGGAGGGGCAGAAACACTGTCACCGAGGGCAAAGCAGGCTTGGCCACGTACATTTCATTCTGCCCTCAATTCCTTCTTTCTTCAATGGCCCAGTGATAAATCTGTGACGATCACCTCCATTCCTTCTGGGCAACTTACAGGAAATCTAACTGTGTGACTCAGATGGCAGGCACTGACTCAGGTGCTGGAGTCTAACAGCAAATACGGTGGACATCAAAGAACAGGCCAGGCCCCATCCTGCCTCGTGGAACTTTAATCACACAAGAAAGGAAGATTCCTTTTTCTGTGGGACTGCGGCCAGCCACATTTTATGGGTACTTTCCAAAGATCCCGATATTGCCCCCTGAATGCTGGACAGCGTTCCTTTCCCTGAACACATACTCCAATTTCTGGCATCTCCATTTCTTCTGATACACTTATTATTCAAAAACTGAACATCCTTACTATATTTTCATATTCCCTTAGCTTTTCTGTACTGTCATTACCATCTACTCAGGCAACAGAAACGAGCCTTGGGCATACGCTACAGCATCAGTGCTGCCCCGCACAGGTCCCACCAGGGCTCGCAGTCTCTCTCTAATATTTATAAGGTTAGTTCCATCTTTCATTAACACAGACTATTCCTGACACAAGTTATTCCTTCCAGCCTTACGGCTTCTACAGTAGTGACCATCCACTCTTTCAGTCCTGCTTCCCCCGGTCCCCACCAGCTGGGATCACTCGTTACTATCGTACTTTTTTTTTTTTTTGAAAGATTGGCCCTGAGCTAACATCTGTTGCCAATCTTCCTCTTTTTTTTTTTTTCCTCCCCAAAGCCCCAGTGCATAGTTGTATCTTCTGGTTGTAAGTCCTTCTCGTTCCTCTATGTGAGTCCTCACCACAGCATGGCTACTGACAGACGAGTACTGTGGTTCCACGACCAGGAACCAAACCCGGGCCGCCAAAGTAGAACGCGCCGAACTTTAACCACTAGGCCATCAGGGCTGGCTCACTATCATACTTTTTAAGCAAACTTAGGTCAATATTTTTATAAAATCTGGTTTTGAAAACTCCCTATTCAGTGCTGTTCAGGTTTCTCTTAGCATCAACAGTTTTTTTTATAGCTTTGGATTTTTCTCTGATGAAACACCCTAGGTTGCTAATCACTCTTCCATCTTCCCAAAACTCCTCGTTTTATTTATATAATAAAAAACAAGTTAAATTTAGAACTTTCCAAACCAATTGAGAGGCTTTTTGTCAACTGACTGTGGAGTTACAAGTGTGACAAAGGCTCATTTTTCAGCCACGTCCAATTAGTTTAAAGAGAACACTGCTCTGATTCAAGGCTAAAACGGGAGGAAAACGTCCCAGCGATGCCATCAAAGACAACACGCTCCTGATATCCCCGAAGTCAACCTCACTGGGCCTTAGAATAACGAGAAAGGATTTTTAATGCAACAAAATTAAACACCCTTTCTGTTTTCATTTCTCTCTGCCAACAGACACACAGGCGTCCCACGGGGAAGACTGGCACCTCGGGCGTGCAAGTCTTCTAAATCAACTTATTCATGAACTCCACGCCCCTCCAGCTGCTGAGGCCTGTTCCAGAGGGAGCTAAATGGCTGCCCTGCCTCTTGGCGGCCTCTCTTCCAGGCCAGAGACAACCCTCCACTTCACAATGCACTGTCTGTCTGTCAAAAATTACAGTCTGATACGGGCACCAGCAAATTCACGCAATTTACAGGCTCCTGGTATCATGAGGACTCATTAAAAGGAGAGACTGATTTTCCTTCAGGAAAGAACTTGGAAGTGAGAGTCTGGAACTGGGAGGCTCACTCTGGTCCCCTACAGTGATAAACACTGCACAGACCTGAGCCATCGCCTCCTCACAGGGCACGACTGACCGCCCACAAGAGCCCCTTGGTTTGAGGGAACAAGATGCACCGAATTATTTCTGGCTTCCTTCTGGAGGAATATAGTAACACTTCACCTTTCACTAGAAGTAACATCAATGACCAGTTCAGAAAAAGTTCTCTCACAGGTGAACCACACAGGCTTGAGCCGAGGCTCAGAAAGTAAGAAAAACCTTAAATTTGTATTTTTATATGAGGCTTTATCATCTGCCATATTATTTTTGTCTTAAAAATCTACTTCTACACTTTGAAATCAGCAAGCCCTTCTATTTGACACCTAGCACTTTTGAGGGAGGTACTGACCAAAAAGAAATTGCTTCCAGTTGGTATTCCAAGAAAATATTTCCATCCAAAGGGGAAAAAAAATTCCCCGTCATTAATATATTCAAGCAAGTCTCATGGTGCTGAAATAACTTGTTTATTGTTGTTATTGTTTCTTTTACTAAATCAAGCCTCTGCAAAGGCCAATTTAAATGCCTATCATGACATGTTCTCCCCACGGGGGATTGGCAGAATGTCTGTTTCAACCTGCCAAAGTCAGGCCACTTGAATAAAATCAATTCAGGATGCCCCCCAGTCCCACGGCCCTCGAAGAGACCATCCATCCAGCACAGTGAGCGGGAAGTCAACACCGACATCACCACCCGAGGATGGAATTCTCCAGCACCAGCTGGGCCCTGCAATTCCTTCTTCCAACAAACACAGCCCTGGTGTCTGCTCCGTGCCAGAGCAGAGAGCCAGCGCTGAGGAGCACAGGTCTAAGCGGTGCAGACCTACACGCTAACTCGGAAACCACCCCTTACCCGCTGAGCACTTGGGAAAAACACTTCGCCTTCTAGTTTCCTCATCTATAAAATGGCAGAGCACACTACCTACCTGAATAAACTGCTGCGAGAATGAAATAAGATTTATCAGCAGAGGAAGCATTAAATTACCGTACAGTCACGCGTTGCTTAACCACACGGGCACGTTCTGACAAATGCGGCCGTTCGGTGATTTCGTCATCGTGGGAAGATCACAGAGTGCACTCACACAAACCTGGATGGCACAGCCTACTGCACACCTAGGCTAGGTGGCCCTAATCCTACGGGACCGCCGTCAGGAATGCTGTCCGTTGTTGACCAAAACAGAGTTATGTGAAGCATTTATATACACACACCGGAAGATGTTTTTAAAGCTACTTTTCAAAGAACGGGTAGATATACAAGAACTGAAAGAAAGATGGCCAAGACGACAGAAACCTTTGGTATTATAACATCTCCAAAATCAGGATGTGCCTAATTTATCTCTAATATTGTAACATCTCTGAAATCAAGCTGTGCCCAACAGCCAACAGCATCTTACGACAGCACAGGGCGGGCGGAAGCTGTGACGTACGGACCACTGACAGTGACGGGGTGAAGCCGGTCACTGCCGTTCACCTGTCACACTCCATCCAGTTCTCTGCATCACTCGTCCTGCAGAGGTTGAATCCCCCTGCCATGTGGAATGCCTTTAAAAGACTACATTAAAATTCTGCATCGAAATAAAAAATGATCGTGTGCACAAAAAGGCAAGGAAACACACTGAAAATGTGATAATAGTGAAGCAAATATCTGTCACTGGAAGAATGACTGAATTCCCTATTTTCTTGCAAAGCAAGAGCCAAGCACTTTAAAGGACTTAAGAGAGGAAGATACTCAGAAACAGCTGAAACTCTACTGCATTTTGCTTCTGAGACAGAGGCAAGAGGCTGCCACTCACACATGGAGCAGCCAGAGGAGGGGAGTGAAAACACCAACAGTCTAAACCACAGGGGAGGCCAGGGAGACCATCACGCAGCTCCAAGTAGAAAGTGACAAAACACAGCATTTAAGTAAAAAACGCAAGTCAAAAAACTACAAATATACACAAGTACGAGCTCATTAAACTATATACATGTGCCCGTGTGTGCATGTGTATAAATCCATATTTGGACTAAACTGACATATACCAGAGAGTTACCAGTAATTCATAAAAGGGTAAGAAATGTAAACGGGGGATAAAGGCAGATTTTAATGTTTTACTGAAATTACTTCTACTTTGTCTGAAATTTTTAGAGTGAGTATGTATTCAACGTATTATTTTTATAATGTTTTTCACTCAAGAAGATTGCAACCAAATTATACATATAGAGTCTTGGCATCCTGCCAGGTAGAGTAAATCTTCAAGAAGTTATTATTATGCTCCTAGACACCACAAAGGAAATAAGAAACATGACATATACATTCAATATATGAACCCAGCCCTCAAGGAGCTGACAATTCAGTAGGACCCGGGACTAAAATGGTAAGAGATACAGAGAGAGAGAGTATGACCATAAGATAAAGAAGGTTGTTGCCTACAAGCCACAGAAGAAAAGTCTTGTTTGAATCTCAGAGGCCTAGAGCCAAGAGTCTTCAAGCACCAACATGTGTACCCTGTCATCTTGTCTGAAAAGCTAAAGCAGCAAGCGAGCACGCGTGTCGTCACCTCTGGAATCTGTTCAAGGACCCACCCCTTGAGCATCCCCAAAGACAGGGCAGCCGTGTTTGCCAAAGCCTGGGGATGGGCACGCGGTTGTGTCAGGAATGCCTCTGCCACACCATGGTCAGAAGTGCCTCTGCCCTTCCCAGATAACAAAGAAAGTGAACACCCCATTCCATCACTGGATCCTTTGGTTCTTCAAGGGCAAAGAACAAGGTCCACGGAGCTTCGCAGGCCTGGAGCACAGCACGGTGCCTGGATGTGGCAGAGCTGGCACCGCGCTAATGAACAGCCGCACGAAGCCTTGAGAAGCGTGTTCTAGCTGCCCAAAGACAAAAGGGAAAGTAGTATTCGCAAGCTCGGGAAGCCAGGCTCCTCACTGGACCAGCTTTCTCAAGAGGGCTGACTTGGGACGCAGGGGCCTGGCCTGGGATAACGGGCACTTCTCCCCTTCAGGCCCAGTGCCCCCTCCATGGAACCTCCTTTCTTCCTGCAAGTTCAGGCACAAAAGAAGACGGCAGCAGACCACGTACGCTGCTGGTCTGAAGAGAGGAGGAAGAAAGGACCTCAAGGAGGCTGGACACTGAAGAAAGGACGGCATCCAGTGTTCTAAAGCGACACAGAGCATCACTTGAAAAAGACTTCAGAAAGTATAAGATCAAAATTTCCCAAAAACCACCTTGCCGCTAGTATAGACAATTTTCACCACCACCTGCAGGATAGAGCCAACACATAAAAGCCTTTTCATGGGGAGGGAGAAGGAATGACGGGAGGGAGGGGGAGCCGAGAAGAACAAGAACCTCTCTGCAGAGCGGAGGAACGGGGACTTCCAGGGTGACGACTTCCACACAGGACTGACTCCCAAGGCCAACAGTTCAGGCAGCTTCTCCCTTAACCCTTCGGGCGGGGGCACCTCCCAAGGCCAACGGTTCAGGGGACCACGCAGCTTCTGGTGTCACCTGCCCCCTGCCTTTCACCTGCTTCCTCAGCAGGTCTCTCCCAAAGGAACCAAATCTACAACCCAAAAGTCCCCAAGTTTTCACGATGGCACAAGGGGGGAAGTGAGAGGGAAGGGGTCAGAGCTGAGGGCATTTCTAGCTGAGAATCTCCGTTCATACTGAACTCGTGGGGCTGCAGAAACACAGAGCAGAACCCGGATATTAAAAACCCCTTGAGGGGAGGACGCCATCGGGACCCGCAGCATCCAGAAGACACTTTTAGGATGAGCAGTAGTGATGCTCCAGATGTATGGCAAGGGGGCTTGCTCACACTAGACCAGGGGTTCTCCACCAGGGGTGATTCTGTCCCCAGAGGACATCTGGTAACATCCAGAGACATTTTCGGTTGTCACAACCGGAGGAGGTGGGGAGGAGGGGGATGCTACTGGGAGCTAGGACCAGTGATGCTGCTAAATCTCCCACAAGGCACAGGGCAGCCCCCCCACAAAAAAAGAACGATCCAGCCCAAAACGCGAATAGCACCGGGGTTGAGGAACCCTGCGCTAGACCTACCCCGACCCTGCCGCCATCTCCAGAAACCCTAACAGCCCTACCTGAAATAAACACTCGCCATCCCTCTGACCAAGCGGTCACCAAAGGCCACTTACTGGGACAAGCAACATCAAAGATGGAGCGAACGATGTGACGAGCAAATGCTGCATCTTCCAAGCAGCTGGCCGCTCTCCCAGCACGCGTTTGTAAGGGTGTGCCTCAGCATCCAGGACATTAGGTTCTCCTACAGCATTACAATGGAAGAAAGGCATGCACACGCACATACAGGCACACACACAGAGGAATGTCCATCCTAAAAATCTCCCTGGTCATCACGTAGAGGCACTGGCAGCAAAAGCTGCCTGGTTAGGATGGTCCAAGCATTTCCAAAATATTCCAAAGACAGAAAAAAAAGCGGGAAAGACAACAAACAAGAAAAGCCCACAACCAAAAACAAAGCTCCCCTGAGGCCTATCTCAGCTAAAGTGCTCCGTCACCCTAAGCTGCACCCGGGGCACGCAGTATCTTTTATTTTTTTAATTGTAAAATACAACAAACATATAAGAAAAGGGAAAGGTACAAATACAGAGCTTGACGAACGAAAACAAATCCCCATGTAGCTATGCCCCTGGTCAAGAAGCGGACCCAAGGCCTGTGGTATCTTTCTGCCACACGTGCCCCCTCCAGGCACACAGTGTAACCGCCAGCCCCCAGGACCCATCTTATCAACAGAGTAATCATGAGTTGTCAGCCGGCCTGGTGGCTCAGCAGTTAAGTTCCCACGTTCTGCTTCAGCGGCCCGGGGTTCGCTGGTTCGGATCCTGGGTGTGGACATGGCACTGCTCATCAAGCCACGCTGTGGCAGGCGTCCCACATGTAAAACAGAGGAGGATTGGCAGTGCATGTTAGCTCGGGACTAATCTTCCTTAAAAAAAAAAAAGTTGTCATTCAGGAAGTGAGACCCCTTGTCCAGTTCAGGCCAGCCAAGACCACCAGCCCCTCAACTGGGCCTGCGCAAATGCTGGACAGGTGACCTTTCTGGCATCAAGGAGCTGGAAACCCCACCCTCAGAGGACGGGAATGCCGCCATTTGTGAACACACGTCCCAGCAGAGGCAGGAAGCTTGACTAGGCTTGCGCAGATCACCAATCCCCTTACCTCTGCTGACCGCCAACCATCCATCCACTTCAGCCACCCTGCCCTTCATCCCACAAACCATGCCCAGGCCCTGGACCAGGAGACGTATCGGAGGGCACACGCCCCGGCTCCCCGCAGGCCGTCTCCCAAAATAAAGCGACATTTCTTTTCCCAAAAGCCGACGCCGCGATAACTGGCTTGTCGTATGCGCATCGGGCCGGAGAGCCCCAGTGCAGTGTGGTAACAACAGCACAAAGACTGGTGCTATTTTGAAAACTTCCAACTTTCCTCAAGGACTGAGACTTATTTTATGCATTTACCATGAACACCAACTGCGGGGTAGTTCAGAGCAACGAGCACACAGTGAGCAGATCTGGGAAGAGGGGCTGCTCACGGAAACCATCTCTCAGACTCTTAACTCACAGAAGCACCTCGGGGGCAAGACACTGGCGCGCCGAGCCGGGTGCCTGGAAACTGGGAAAAGCCCAGGTTGGGGGCCAAGAGAAAGTGGGTTAGAATCCAGGCCTCAGTCCTCACTCTGGGGGCCGGCCCAGTGGCAGAGTGGTTAAGTTCGCACGTTCCGCTTCGGCAGCCCAGGGTTTGCTGGTTCGGATCCCGGGCACGGACCTACGCACCACTTATCAAGCCATGCTGTGGCAGGTGTCCCACATACAAAATAGAGGAAGATGGGCACAGATGTTAGCTCAGGGCCAATCTTCCTCAGCAAAAAAAAAACCTAGAAACAAGGGCTCACTCTGGCACCCTGGGTATGGATGATCTCTAGTGAACCAGAAAATGGCTTCCCGTCACACGCTATCGTTGGAAAGCTTCGACAAGATCACGTGTTTAAAGTGAGAGCAGAGTGTCTCAGACATAAGATGCTCCGTAAATGCTGCCTCCTGTCCTCCGCCTGTCCCTGCAAACAGGCAGCTGGCAAAGGCCAGGTCTCTCATAAGAGATTACCTGATGGCAAACTTCCCAATGCCCCAATCCTCTAAAGTGTTTCACCAAGAGGACGATACAAGCCCACTTTCAAACTACCCTGGTGACTGGCAAAAAGGTGTCCCCACCAGCCCTGCAGACCCGCCCTCCCCTGCTCGCACGCCCACTCCACCCCTCTTCCCCCAAGGTAAATGGCTGCCGGGCAGTCAGGAAACACCACCGCACACCCCAGTGGGGAGCCTTCGTGGCATCTCTTTGAAGACGAGAAGCAACAAGGTGTGTTTATTTGTACTTCCCTGCACACAGTCTCATCTACCCCGGCGGGGCGGCGCGAAGCCGCTCAGCTAGTTAAAAAATAATAATAAAATCTACCTGCTCGCACCATCAGGCAGGAGAAGAGGTGGACAGCCACACTGCTGGGAGCACACGGGGAGAATGCAGCCTCTCCCCTGTCAGGAAGAGAACGCCAGGCAGTCCCGGCCAGGTCAGCCCGCGAGGAGGCGAGCAGACTGACCACCGTGGGGCCCGGCCGCCACGAGCCCCGGCCCGGCGCACCACCTGCACGCTGACATCCACCCAGGCCACCAGCGAAGGACACATGGACAGCGGACGGCCGACGTCTCTCTCGCTGGATACATTACAACATAATAACAGCCAAAATCAATGCTTCGCTTCCCTAACACAAACAATAAAAACAAAGGGAAAAAACATACACGAAGGTGTCTGAGAAGGTTCCTGAACAACAGAGGCCTCAAATTGCTCTGGGAAAGTCATGGCCTCCCAGCCCTACAAAGACCTGGAAAGCAGCCTAGGGCTCAGCTCGCCCGCAGGTCTGCACAGACTACCAGAGGCAGACAGGAGCCCAAGCGCTGCCTCTGATAACCTCCCAATGCATTAACTTCCCAGAAGAGGATTGAGGTGTAGGATATGGGATAGAAGGGTGGCATCTCCGGTCCCACTCTGAACCCCAAAACAAACCATGCAGGCTTCTCTAGGGGCTGGAGCCCAGGGGCACCTGGGCGGATCAGGAAAAATGACCAGCTCCGTCTCTGCTGACGCGTCAGGTCAGAGTGGAATCCCTGCTAAAAGGATGTTTAACCTACCAGGAAAACGCACACACCCCAACCTGCCCAGAGCTGTCTAGACCAGCGGCTCTACACGTGGCTCAAAGCCACACAGGCTCCGTGACCACAGACAACGGTCCCTAGACCCCCAATCTCTCCCTCCCCACTATGGCCATTTTACTTCTTTTAGCCATATTTTATAGGTACACACATATTAAATAACCAGCACTGACCAGAGGACAAGATTAACTTCACAGCTGCTTAACCTTACAGCTGTTTTCACAGAAATCAAGACTCAACCAAAGCCAAGCAGTACCACCCGGGAGACGCAAAAACTAAGTTCCCGCTGAGCACAAGCAGCTCCCCAAAGACACCCAGGACAGCCGGTGTCCAGGCTGTCCTACTTTGGTGTCATCATGGGACATGCCACGGCTACGCAGAGGGAGAGCGTGAGTCTAGGCAGGTCTTCGTGTCGGAGATGCCCTGGAAACCTGCCGTTCTGACAGATTCCAAAGGATCCTCGCACCTCCCCACGGCTGCCAGTGCCCCCAGGGAACTCTCTCCCTGGGGTGGCCCAGGAGTTGAGTGGAAACAGGGCATTCTGACCGGGACCCGGCTAAATTCCACAGCAGCCACCAGCACTCCACCCTCACTGGAAGCCACAGCAAACCCACAGACATCCCGAGGAGTCTCGGAGGAGCCGGGGTGACGTCATAGGTCTGAAAGGTGGGGAAGGCTGCCCAGTGGACTCTGTGGACGGTGAGGACCAGAGACTTCAATGAAGGAGGGAGATTTCTTCCCACTCGGACACCTCTCCTGGAGAGGCAGGTCAGAATGAAGTGAGCCTCAACTTCCCCAACAAACACACCACCCACAACACCTCCACAGCAAGCAGCTAGAAGCAGCCCGGAAAATCGGGCACAAATTAGATACGTGGGTGGCACCAACGTCAAGGTAAGCAAGCTCCTGCGGAAGAAAGCTCCCTGGGCCCGTCACCCACTTTCTGGGCATCAGCTGCCCAGAAATAAACATCAGGGGCAGGCGAGGAAGGGCAGCTGACAGCTGTGGCGGCGGGCAGCGCCAGAGGAGGAAGGGCTCCCGGGCTGGAATTCGGAGCGTGCCCACATCAGCAGAAAAGTTCCCGGGAACTGCACGCTGGCTGGGAGGGAAAGAGGCGTGCTGCTCCTCGGGACCTCAGCATGCACACGCCGCGGTGGTTCCAGGGGCCGCCGGACGGAGCCCGGGCCCTCTCCCAGGGCGCCTCGCCAGACAGGACGCCCACTGAGGAGCGAGTGGGGGTGCACAGAGGACAAATAAATGTTCTGCTCCCAGGATCAGGGCGAAAGATTAGTAATTCCCAGATCCGGCCCTGCTTCATTTCTGTTTGCCCAAAACAAACACAGTCCCAGGGAGGAGTGGAAAGAAGCGGCGATACTACAGTCCAGGTGGGGAAACTGAGGCACCGGGGGGCACGCAAGACACCCGGGAAGAGGCCCCAGCGCAGCACGGCGCACTTGGGCGTCCGGGATGGTGGGAGCAGGGAAGCGCTCTCTCCAGTCCCCTCCCCTCCTCCTTCCCCCAACCCACAGACACACGCACCCTCGCGACCTACGCCCCGCCGGACCGCGGCCGGGCCCCCAGAAGCCGGCTGCACACAAAGCCCCGCCCGCGCCCCAGTTCGCCGCCGGCCCGGCGCGCACGCCCACACAATAGGACGGCGCGCACCCGCCGCGGCCCCTCGCCGGCCGGCCGTCCGGGCCGGGGCCGCCCCCGCGCGCGCACGCCCGCCCGCCCGCCCGCGCCGCGGCCCGGGGGTCCCCGCAGCCCGCGCCCACTCACCCGCCGCGCTGCCCAGAAGCAGGCACAACGGCCCCAGCAGCCACATGGCGCGGCCGCCGCTCGCTGCCGGCGCCGCTGCTGCGCCGCGGCCCACGCCGCCCCGCCCCTCGCCGCGCCCCGCCCCTCGCCGCGCCCCGCCCCGCCGCGCCCTGGCCCCGGGTCCCGGGGCTGCGAGCACCGCGGAGCAGCGCGCGCGATGTCCTCCGCCTCCCCCTCTCCCCTTCCCTCCTCCATCCTCCGAGGGTGCGGCGCCCTCCGCCTCCCCAGACCCACACTTCAGTTCTGGACCCAACTTCAAAATGACTTTTCTCCTGGGAGGCAGAGGAGAAGTTGGAAGAAGGGACCAAATAGTATGAGAAAAGATGCATTTTGTTTTTTGTAGCGAGAGGGGAATACGACCAGTATTTCTCAGGCTTTAAGACGCGTCCCACACAGTTGGGGATCATGTTAAGGCGCCGTGCCTGGCTCAGCAGGTCTGGGGTGGGGCCTAGGATTCTGCTGGGCTAACAAGCTTCTAGGTGATTGGGAGGCTGATGGTCCGTGAACCACACGTGGAACACGGAGGCTAACACCTTCCAGTGAGTTATTTCATCTGGATCTTGGCTGCCTAGACCAGTGGGACTTTGGGGCCCCAGTTTGCAAAAAAGGAAAGTAATGTGAAGGCAGACGCCCAAATGTAGAAAGAACAGCTGCTCCAGTGCAGTCCGGGCTCCAAGACAGCCCCGGTGAGAATTCCCGAAGGCTTTAGATGCTGGAAGAACAGAGTGACACTTTTGTACTCCACTCTCCACCCCCCCCCGCCCCAAAAAAAGACGAAAGCAAAAAACTAATGCAAATAATCGCCAAAAGCCGGAAGGAACTCATATGCTCCTCAACTGGTGAATAGATAAACAAATGGTGTTTTACCGTATAATGCAACGCCATAAATGAATCTCAAAAGCGTGCTGAGAATACAGCCCCAAAGGGTGCATTCTGTATGATTCCACTTACAGGACGTGAGGGGGAGGAGGGAAGCAAACTATAGCGACCAAAATCAGATCTGTAGTTATCAGGGTCTGGGCCTGGGGGAGACAGACGAGTGCAAAGGGGCACAAGGGACATTTGGGGGCAGTGGGACGGTTCTGCAGCTTGATTATGGCAGTGGTTACACAAAACTCTATGCACTGTCCAAACGGAAAGAACTGGATCCTGAACACCCCCATCTAAAGAGGGCGAGGTTTGGTATAGCATATGCAGTGTACCTGTTTGCAGGAGTAGGGAGGATGTGGGAGCCAGGGCTGTTTGAGAAGAAGGCTGCAGGGATGCAAGAATCACATCTGAGATGCAATGGAGGTGACCTCAAGGATGCTCAGAGTCAATGACTTTGCTGTTTAATTGTCTGCTGGCGTCTGGAAACATGACGGGTAAAGTGGATCAGGTCTGAATTTAAAAATACCAACGACAGTTCAAGGTAATGAAAAAAATGTGATGGAGGGAAGTTTAGCAAGTTCCATATTACAAGGTAGTTTGTCAAGTATGGAAAACATCAGTAAATTCTCCAAAAGATTTAGCATTCAGGGATTTTTTTCCTGGGATCCGTGACTATGAGAGAGACCACCCCATGGGCTTCAGGGAGTTTTAAAGCCCCTAAAATTTTTTGTAATGTTTCGGGTGTTTGTGAATGTGTACACTTTTCCAGAAAACATGGAGGGAGGCCCCTGATACCTAAGAAAGCAAGTAATTTCTCCCGCAGCTGCTCACTTGCCTCCAAACATTAGGAATATGGAAGGACAACATGGTCCTGACCCAGTGCTGTGGTTCTTGTTTCCTTGGGTTCCTTTGGGCACAGGAACCTCAACTCTGGGAATGATTTAGTGGGCTAGCTTACTCTCCACATGTCTCTTTTTCTCACGCGCACACTCGTGCTTCTTTTAAATATATTAATGTCTTTGACATCATTTGGACAAATGTGAAATCCTATTTAAGTTCAATTGTTGTTTTTGTATTTATGCTGAATCTCTCTCAGCCTCCTCACCGTGTGAGCCAGGCAGGAGGTGAAACCATTCTTTATGCTGTATTGCTCTGCTCTTTCCCAGTTCTTGAGAATTCCGTCAAAAACACAGGACACTCAGTTTCTGGAAAATGTGGTACGTTCCAGTGCTGATCGTTCAGGCCTCAGGGAGCCAGTCACAAGTCTTTTTTGCAGTTGGTTTAATAAGAATTAAAACCAGAGGGCTTTATGTCTCTTGTTTACCAAGAATGAGACACTCGGACTTCAGATGTGTGCTCTGACATGGCTTCACATTGCTAGAGGCAGGAAGAAAGGATTTCTGTCTCCCTGTGGTCTTTGGTATAATGCTCTGTAGTTCCTGTGTATTTTCTCGTTTATTCCTCACACCGGGTGAAATAGCACAAGCTCGACTTGAGCGCAGGTCTATCTGAGATGGACTCCAGTGCTTTTTTCGCTTGCCACACAGTAGCTCTGTGACCTTGAGCAAGTTATTAGCCTCTCTGAGCCTTAGTTTCCTTATCAGTAAAATGAGGATAAAAAGAGCACCTGGATCTTAGAGTTGCTACAGGATTCAACGAGATAATGTATGTGAAGTCTTTGGCACAGTATCTTGCACATGGCAATTGCTCAAGAAAAAGGAGCTATGGTTGTGGCTGTGGTTGGTACCAAAAGGCAGCTGCTGTGGTCGCCAGTCTCCAAGATGGCTCTCAAAGATCCTTGCCTCTGGTCTCCATGCTCTTGTGTCGGCCCCTCCCACACTGAATGGGGCCAACCTGTGTGAACAAGGGATATTATGAAAATTACATTGGGTGACTTCCGAGGCTGGGTCACAAAGGATAGGGGAGTTTCTTTCTTGCTCTCTTGGATCCCTTGCTCTGGGGGAAGCCTCCACAATGTGAAGACACCCAAGCAGCCCCGTGGACAGGCCCACCTGAGGAGGGACTGAGCTTCCTGCCAACTTCCCAGCCGTTGGAATGAGCCATCTTGGAGGCAGAGCCTCTCGCGCGGCCAAGCCTTCAGATGACTGTAGCCTTCACGAAAAATCCTGAGCTGGCACCACCCAGCTGCTCCCAAGTGCCTGATCCACAGAAACCATCAGAGGTAACAAATGTTTATTGTTGTTATAAGCCACTAGCTTTCAGGGAATTCACTACGAAGCGATGGGAGAATAGTACATTTACTCCTCAGATTATCAGTAGGGTTGACTTAGTGGTTCCGTGGGAGCTAAGTGAGTTAATACATGGGAACACCTACGGTTCCGCCCAGAACATAGTCAGCATTCAATAAACGTGTGTTTGGTTCTTATCATAGTTTATTTTTTTATTACTGTCATTATCATTAGCTTTCTTCCAAAGCATCTAAGATCCAGGCCTTTCAAATTTCAGAAAGACCATTTTAAACTTGAAGAAGAGTTGGAATTTTAACAAGGGGGGAAAAGAGGCAGGGACGCTAAGAGGACCAGGGAAAAGCTTTATTTACGAAGTTGGCTGAAAACAAGGAGGCATTAGCTTCATTAGCGCCAGAAAATTCAGGCGGAGGCAGTGGGAGAGGTGCCACCCGCAGGGTCCTCTGTAGCTTGGTTTCACAAGGACTCGACAGGCCCTGCTCCGCGCTCTCCCTTTCCTTCACCTGATTTTTGTGCTCTCTCCGGCACGTAAGGGAAACAGAGATTTACCAGAGGACACAGGCTCGCCGCACTCCAAACTGTAGTGGGTGGGGGAACCACCTGTTGAGAGGCTGCCCAGTGGAAGAAGATGACCATTGCCCTCCCAAAACACGTGACATGTAACACATACACGCACTTTCTACCTCCAACATAGAATCGGGAGGCCACAAAGTCGCGTGACAGGGAAGAGGCGTTGAGGTGGCCCTTCACCTGGGCTCCCGGGTGCCACCACTTACCAGCTCTGTGAAGCTGAGGACGTCAGTTGATGTCTGAGTGTCAGTTTCCTGTGAAGTGGCGTGATAATTGCACGCCTCCTAGAGTTGTTGCATGAAGCAAAAGGACTCCTATTCATTCCCTTACTTATTCGACAAGCATTTCCCGAGAACCGACTCTGCCACACGCTATTCTCTGCTCTGGATTGCGGCAGTGAGCAAACCATACCCCAGTCGCCGTGGAGCTCACAGTCTAACTGGGAAGGCAGACACGCAGCAAACTGAGGAAGGACCACGACCTGGAGTGTCCGGTATCATGAGGACTACGTGAAGCGTTCAGCAGAGCTCTTTGTTCAGCTCGTATGTGTATTACTGACTTAGAACCAATGTGGGGAGGTGAGGGGGAGTAATACCAGCTAACGCGAAGGTTATAGCTGCAGAAGTCTGCAGTGGGCAACCGCTGAGAAGGCCCCCAAGGATCCCACCTCCTAATATGCACGCTCTTGTGTCTTGCCTCCCCTGAGTGTTGCTGGACCTGGTGACTCGATTTTAACAAACAGAGGACAGCAAAAGTCATGGGATGTTACTTCCAAAGTTAGGTTACAAGAACACCCAGGCTCCTACCCTTTGTGCGCGCTCTCCCTCTCCCTTCCTCTCTGTCTCTCCATCTCATGTGCCAGCTGCCATCTGGTGAACTGCCCTATGGAAGGGCTCAAGCGCCAAGGAACTCTAAAGGTGGAATTAAGTGAGGAATTGAGGCTCTCACTCCAACAGCCCACAAAGCACCGAACCCTGCCAACAACAACACCTGAGTGAGCCCAGAAGCATATCTTCCCCGGTCACGCCTTCACATGAGACCACAGCCTGGGCTGGCAGCTTGACGGCTGTCTCATGGGCAGCCTTAAGGCAGAGCCACCCAGCTAAGCCGTGCCCAGATTCCTGACCCAGAAAAACTGTAAGATTATATCTGTTTGTTGTTTTCAGCCACTAAGTTTTGAGACAGTCTGTTACACGGAAATAGATAATACAAAAGCCTTGCCTAAACATTGAGTCTGTGAGTACTTAACATCATTGAATCTCTCTGAGCCGTTAGCCCGAGGGAGGCAGTGTGAGAGAATTATCATCCATCAAGTGTCCGCTCCAGACACTGTACGTTTATGATCACATTTATCTTCACAACGGTCTCTGAGTTGGAAATTATCATCCCCTTTGCACAGACGGGGAATCTGAGGCTCAGAGAATTGAAGTGACCGGCCTAGCATAACCCAGGAAATAACTGAGATTTGAAACCAGATCTTTTTGATTCCAGAAAATTCCTGCAGCTGAACCTTGCTGCCTTCTCCAGCAAAACAACCTCCAATAAATAAAACTCAGAATGTGTTTGCAGCTCGAAAGATAATGTGCTCCCTGGATTTGGGGCCAGAAAGGTAAAGATGCCCAGCACATCAGATAGAACTTGATTTGTTAGGTAATACAATTCAACTGCCAGAAAACTTTTCTGGATGCATCTCATTATTGTAGTCCCCACCCTCCAAAAATGCTGAGCATGAGAGTTCTGCCAGCTAGAAATTAAAGTCATCTCAGAGCTGCCAGATGTATATAGATATTTTTAAATTGTCAGACTAATCTACAGAAAAATACTGCTGGGAACCAACAGACTTCTTGTAATTCCTGTTTAATGTAGTCACTAGCTTGTGGAGGAGAGGTCTGCTGACACTTATTAATGAAAAGTTTGCACCATCTGAATGGATGAAATTTTTACCCCTCATTCGAAAAAACATGTAGCTGGTTATTTATTTTAATGCCTGAGTTTTACTGCCTCTTGAATGAAGTTGTCTACACCCTTAAAAGAGTAATTTTTCACTTTTGACCAGTCCTGGAACCTAGGAACAATTATATGAAAAACAATTTAAGTTGCAATTTATCAACAGAGCCATTTTGCCAGTTTTCATCACAGGCACATTTTTTTCCTTTTGCAATTGGAAAGAGGGGGGAGGCAGATTCGTTGAATGTATAAACCTGCTCTTGGTCTGTCAGTGTGAGGGGAAAACCTGTCATTGAACAGTGTGCATTATGGGAGCCTGGCTACATGTGGCTATATGTTGAGAACTTGAAATGCAGCAAATTCTGGATAATGATCTGCTCTAAGTAGAACACACAAACTGGATTTCAAAGACAGTAGAAAAAAAGAATGTAAAAGATCTCAATAATATTTACACTGACCATATGTTGAAATATGATATTTAGATATATAGGATTAAATAAAATAATGCTAAAATTAACTCCACTGGGTTCTTTCCACTTTTTTTAATGAGATTACTTGAAAATTTTACATTTCATAGTGGCTTATGTTTTGGGCTCACAGCATATTTCTTTTGAACAGCACCAACATAAATAATATTTTATTTCGTCAATGAACACATGACACATCTGTGCTCCTTGTGTCATAGTTGAATCTAAGTCCGTCTGAAGATAATTTGACTCAAGGACTTTTTTCCTCCAGTTTCTCCATCTAATTCTGCCCTCCAAACCCTCCTAACCTTATATTCTAGGTACCCGAGTCTGCTGACATGCCAGTGATTTTGATATCATAATGTCAGTATTTCAAATGTACCACGGGCTCAAGAAGAAAGGGGGAAAATGAACAGGGAAGAAAGAAACCATCCTTTTAAACAACCCCAACATTTGACACTTAAATTCCAGAAAGAGCCCAACACTGAATCAGATCTCCATTTTCAGTGGGGAAATTTACACAGTAATTAACTAACAAGCCAAAGTTGCAGAGATAGTCACTCAGTAACGCATGTGAGAAAACGGCTGCAGCGTGCAGAGGTCTGACCTTCTCCCTGAGTAACAAACTCTCTGAAAGAGACAAACAGGTAAGCCCAGACTTTAATCAGAGCACCCCAAAGAACCATCTGGACGGTCAATAGATTACATTTCTAGTCTGACGTTATTGGAACACTTTTCCGCACTGTGAAACCTCCGCTTTAATAACTTAAGTTGTTTTTCTCCGTGCCCCTCAGCCTCCTTCGTTTAAACACCTTTTCATTTCAGGCTAGATTTCTTGGGCATGATTGATCTTTGTGTTTGAAAGGTGAATTTCGGGCACCTTTGTGCGCCTCGTCTGGGGCTCATGCTATGTAGGTTTGTAGTTCAACTTGGAGGGGTGGGCAGAGAAGACAGATTTTTTTCAGAGTTTTGGTAAATTCCCACACTCAGTGTGGAAGGGAGGGAACAGAAGGGGCAAGGAAGAGGAATTCTGAGGTTCCCAAGGCCCTTCAACATCTGGAAGGAAAGTACAGCAGAATTACGGGTCTCATTTGCTTCTGTTAGGCATTGATCGCAGCTCCTGCAAAGTAGCTAGTGCCCTCTACCTTGCTGTGCCAGCCAGAGCTCCGGCTGAAGCCCGGACTCCTTGCTTTCCTTCTCTCCCCAGCACAATCAGTAGCCGTGGTTGGTATGTTCTTCCTGCTGAATGTCTCTTTTCATTTTTTTTTTTTTTTTGAGGAAGACTGGCCCTGAGCTAACATCCGTGCCCATCTTCCTCTACTTTATATGTGGGATACCTCCCACAGCATGGCCTGCCAAGCGGTGCCATGTTCGCACTCGGGATCTGAACAGGCGAACCCTGGGCTGCCAAGAAGCAGAACATACGAACTTAACTGCTGTGCCACCAGGCTGGCCCCTGAATGTCTCCTGACTCCAGTTCCCCTCTCTCTCTCCTTCCTGCTCCTCCTGTAGTTGAGATCCCCATGGACCTGTGCCTGGGTTGCTTCAACCCTCTCTTAACTGGCCTTTTCAGGTCTTGTCTTGCTCCCGGTCATTCTGCTGGAATCCTCCGTGGCTCCCTATTGCCATGGAGGCCCACAGGACCAGCTCAGCCTTAGCAGAGGATTTTTCTTGAGCTGCTGCTGAGGCTGACTATCATGGGAGTCGCAGGTCGAGAGAGGAGTGAAGGGTGACACCAGGGGAGTGGGCAGGAGAGTTTTGGGCCCATTCAGGAGTTTAGTCATTATCCTATGAGCAATAGGAAGTCACATATGCCTGCAGGGACATGCATGAACAGAACTGCACATGCTTAAAAGCAAAGTTTCTGTATTCGAACTTAAATTCAAAGTCTGACCATGCCACTTAGCTGTGTGTCCTTGAGCAAGTTGCTTAACCTTTCTGAGCTGGTTTCTTCAACTGTAAAATGGAGACTAAGATCCCTGAGAGACAGGCACAACTGTGATATCTTCCTAGCGTGTGTTAAGCACCCTACTAATTATAATTAATGACAATTGATAACTCCTAATCTTCCTATGCTTCTTCCAAGAAGCCCTCCATGAGCCCTCAAAGCTGAGTTAAGCCTCATTCCCACGTGCTTGTGTGACACCTTGTATTTACCCCTCTTGGTAAGATGTGTAAGTCTGATCTTAATCACCTATTAATGTGTTCTTTTCCCCACTAAACCATAGCCCCCTAAAGCCAGAACTATGGCTGACAGAGTGCCTTCGATGTTTACCCTAGGTCGTTTAGTACTTTGATTCTCATTATCACTTTTGTCCTCTCATTGTCTCCACTTAGCAGTTGAGGAAAGAAGGACCCAGAGAAATCCAGGTTTAAGCTCATAGGCGATAGCGTCAGAGCTGTAACTTGTATCTCACCCTGGCCTGGAAGGAAGAGAAGCTGAGACAGTAAAACCCTCTAAAACGGCCTCTGGGAACAGGACAGGTGTTTTCCCTAAGCTTCCTGAAATGGCGAAGCGAAGGAAGGAAGCATTTCAGCTGGAAAAATAATAGCTAGAAATCAACCCCAATCCTACCAGAAATAATAATTCCAGGAAACAGAGCTCCATACACAGAAGAGAATATACCCAGGATCTACACAATGATGTCGCCCTGGCAGTGCTTGTGCCCTTGTGGTCAAGCCCGGGAGGGACTGAATTTAACGGAGTTGGAAGGAGGACATTTGTCCGTGCTGGCCCATCTGCGGAGGAGTGCCAGCCCGGGCGCGGTGTCCAGCTCCCACCCATAACCCGAGCCTGACAGGGAGAAACTCCAGAGGAGCCGCAGTGAAAACCTCCACGGGAAGAAGATCAAGCCGTAGCAGCGCTAGAAGCTGTCCACGTAGTCCAGTTGGCTCAGTCTCACAGCGCGGTGCCAATGCAACCAAAGCTGAGGTTGGTGCTGGTCTGGGCCAGCTGGCTTTGCACGGAGGAGAAAAGAAGGTCTATGGTCGCTGGCTAGAATCTTCATCCGGCTCAGGTGTCCTGCCCGTGCTGGTATCTGGCATCTAGAAGCGACTGGTAAAAGAGTGTGGAGGACCTCGTGCTAACCTTGACAATCGGGCCTGACATTCAGGCAGCATGCACCAACACAGACAGCCAGCTGGAATTGTAAAGCACTTGAGGGCCAGTTGGCAAATAGCGCCGAGCCCCTTGACCGCCTCCCACATCGGGCCCAGCTGCCTAGCTCCTCCCCGGGGCCTCTGGGCCTCCCAGGGGCCGAGTGGCCACTTTGGAGTCAAAAACAAAGCTTGACACTGCAGGGAGCCAAGTTCCAATTGGTTGTTGCCCTGATTTTGAATATAATTTCTGATTACACCTACTAAAAAATAGCAAATAACTATCATTCATTCATTCATTCATTTCTTAATTTAATGATTCTTGATCCAGTAGCTGCCACAGTGATAGCAGATGAATAGCGTGGTTTTCATGTGTGAAAAGGAAGGCTCTTCCTGATCTACGGGCTGGTATGGACCAGCCTAGCTCAGGCAGAGACGTACAGGCAAATCAACCGAGTCTCCAGGTGGGAGGGTCTGCAGGAGGTTTTGGAGGTCTCAGTGCCCTTTGCATCCATCCACCTGTTCATTCATTCACTCATCAGATATTTATTAAGTGCCTAGTATAGGTGAGGCCCTAGGCTGGGTGCCACAAGAGGTGAGGAAGATGAATCAGACTCGGACCCTGTCCTCTCAGTCTAGGGGAAGAGGCAAGACCAGCTCTATAGGACAAAGCCGGAGTGAGAAGTGGCAGGACCGCAAGAGAAGAACAGAAACCACAAGTCTCCAGGAGCCGGGGACAGTCTGATTTCATGGGATTTGCTAAATGTGTAACGAAATGAGGCAATGTTTATCGCTTTGTACGTTTTTCAATTTAAATAAAATATCAAATGAGAAAAAAACGTCTCAGCACGCAGCTTGAATTTTGGTTCCCAAATTGGTCTTCCTAGGAATAGAAAAGTTCTTCGGTAAACATAATAAGAGCAAATACTGATTGAGCGTTTTCTCAGTTGGGATTCCCCCAGGCAGAGCTTGAGACAAGGGCTTGGGTGCAGGTGGTTTACTGGGCTTCGATCCCAGGAAGCAGAAGGGAGGGAGTGGAGACAGTGGGACAACAGCAGGAGAAAAGTCAGTGAAAGTGCATTTGTTGAGCTGATTGATGCTGTGGGCAACTGAGGCCCAGCTGCAACCTCTGAGATCCATATAGACCACACCTCAAACTATCCCCCTGAACTGGGGAGTGAGACATTCGCCCACGGACTCCTGTCCCGCATTGGCTGAGTGTTCGATCTCTGCACATCCTGGTTGCCCCACTTTGGAAGAGACCCTGAGGCAGAAAAGCCGAGGGAATCGGCGGGTGCTGGAGGTGGGACCCAGCCAGGGTGTGTCCACTGTAGCCACAGCCCAGATCCCACGTGGGCCACGTGATGAGGCTTCTGATGTGCGAGGCGTCTAACATTCCATAGGTAGGTCCTATTATTTTCCAAAGAGGAAACTGAGCTTATCGAAGGTCACAGAGCTAGGAGATGGCTGATGATTCAAACCCGTGTCATCTAGCCTCTGAGTCTAAGCTTTTAACCATGTGAAAATATTGCCTATAATGGGACTTCAGAAAAGAAAAGAAAAGAAGCAACCATTTGGGGATGGGGTGGGAGTGAGGGAGAAACAATGTTAGACAAGATTTTACATACACATGCCTCCCTTTTTGTGGGATGTGGAAAGACAGCCAATCAGGCTGTTAGATTAAAAGAAAAGTGTCTAAACCATGTCTTCTAACCCCTTGAGGAGACAGAATTACAGACAATTCCCTACCCCACGCACTGAAATATACGTTTATCTTTAAAAACACATATGTTGCCCGTTGCTTCAGTGAAAGCCCCATAGATATTCAGGCCACTGATGCCCCAGCCACAGCTCTAGGAAGCCTGAGGACCAAATATTTAGTGTAACTCTTCACACAGTCTATGAGTCTTCTCCACTTGGATTTTTTAAAGAGGTAAAAACATGGCTTTCTTTGAAGCCAAGCAAAAATGTTTTGGATAAAGTTAAAAACAGACAACATTTAGAGAGGAAGCAGAGCTGATAGATACATGTGCAGCTGGTCTACCTGGAGTCAGAGCGAATGAGAATTAAAATCGGGGGTGCGTTTATTAACAAGCGCCTCCTACTATGGGAATGTGGGGCAATGTTTTGTGTGTGCTGGGCCCGCCATCTGCAGAGCTAAGCAAACCTGTAGATCAGAGGCGTTAGTCTCCTGTCAGGTTCCAGGTAAACGGTCTCCAGGGAGGCAAGGGGAGGCCGTTTACCCGGATCATAAAGGCGGCTAAGACGACACCATCCCTCTCATTAGAGCTCTTCCCACTCTGTCTCACCAGTGTCACGCCCTGTGCTCACTATCAACATGATTTCGCTGGAGGACTTCGGAGTTCCTGAGTCACCATGAGACCTGGATGCTGCTCCGTCTCTGCCCCCGGGCCCTCCTGTCCAAGCCTGACATCTGTCCTCCTTTAAATGAGATGGCGATGGGACATCAGATGCATTTCCTCTGGAGACTGCGTCTGTGCTGGTAAATCCCAACCAGGAAGTCACTCTCCATACTTTTCTACTAGTGGAAGAAAAAGAAATAGAACCATCCGAAAATGCTGAAAGTTCTAAAATACCCAAAGAGGAAGAACTGTGTAGGGTTTTGACAGTAAAAAAGACGGTAATTGTTTCCATTATGTACACTGTTGAAGCCAGTACACTGAAAGGTCAGTCCCAAGGGGAAGTATCAGTTGATAAAGCACAGTCCAGACAGACAAAAAGTAATTCACAAGTGCTTTTTAAATCTTTTTTCTGAGGGTGATCAGCCCTGAGCTAACATCTATGCCCATCTTCCTCTTTTTTCCTGAGGAAGACTGGCCTTGAGCCAACATCTGTGCCAGTCCTCCTTTTTTTTCCTGAGGAAGATTGGCCCTGAGCTAACATCTGTGTAGTCCTCCTCTATTTTGTAGGTGGGACACCACCACAGCACAGCCGCAGAGGAGTGGTGTAGGGCAGGAACCGAACCCAGGCCACTGAAGCAGAGGGCGCCGAACTTAACCACTAGGCCATGGGGCCAGCCCCCAGTTTCCAGATTCTTAACTGGAGGCTTTCATAAATTAAAAGGGTTCTGATTTGTAAAATCTCACACATACCCAAAAGTGTCTCATAATCACTTTTCTTTTCTCCCAGTTTTCTTACACTGTGCACCATCTAGCACTCCCTTCTTGAAATTTCCTGGAAATATTCATTATGACCGTGTGTTCAGCACATTCTCATTCCCCTCCGCCTCCCACTATGGGAGAAGGAGAGGTCCCACCTCACTGATGTCAGGCCGGGCCACCTGACTTGCTTTGGCCGGTGGAACATTCACAGAAAGAGCAGGAGCAGAGGTCTGAAGTTTGCCTGTGGGTGTTGACTTCTTGCGCTCTGGTGGTCTACCCTGAGTACATGGGGCATTCTGGGTATAGTCATGGGCCTGGGTATATTCTGCTCATTCACTATGGGGCTCAGATCAAGCACAAAACCTGGAATCAAGCCCGTCAGCCCACAGCCTGAAGCAGAGCCACCCAGCAGAGCCCAGGCACCATCGGCTGACCTGGAGCCCGCAGCGACCTGCGTGCAGGAGAATCAATGTTTGCTGTTAGCCACTGGGTTTGGGGGGATCTGTCCCTGGCCAATGTGTCTCTCTGCCCTTCTCCTCTCTCGTTCCTCCTGACTTTGATGCACAAGAGCCCAAAAAATTGGCAGCCCCCTCTTCAGAGGAGAAGGAAGGGAAAGAAACACGATGGAGCAAAGTCAGAATTTTCTTGAAGACACAGAGGGAGGAAAAAAGACTTAAATTATTCCTGTGCTGATAATTTCTGAATTGTCATACTCATAATAGTAGCTACCACTTATTCGGTGACAGGCACAGTGTTAAACACTTTATAATCTTGAATAGAATTAACCCACCCAATATCCCAAAAAGTGAGGGAATAAATATCACTATTTAACAGAAAGAAAACTAAGGCTTAGAGAGGTTTCATATCTTGTTAAAAGGTGCCAGAGCTGGGATCAAAACTCAGGTTTAGACGAATCCCAATAATTAGTGAGCAACCCAGGCAGGGAACCAGCCTTAAAATGAAATACCGTTCTTTAATGTAACAAATTGCCGAAGATTAGAATCGCTCTAATACTGAATATTGGCAAGAGTGCAAGAGAGGCATCTCATAAAATACCGGGGAGGATGTGAGTCGGTGCAACATTCTGGAAAGCAACCCAGCAATATTTATGAAGAACCTGAGCATTTGCACACCCTTTGAACCGCTAATCCCACTTCTCTGATTATATTCTAAGCAACTAATCAGAGATGCTGTGGAAGGTTCATGTACAAGGTTGTTCTTCTTCAAAATGTTGCTTATTACAGTGAAAAACTGAAATCAAACTGAAGTGTAAAATAGTTGCAGAATAGTTAAATAATTGACATTGCTACAGGCTAAAACAATATGCAGCCATTAAAAGCAATTTTAGGGGCCGGCCCAGTGACATAGTGCCTATGGTCACGAGCTCCACTTCGGTGGCCAGGGGTTCTCAGGTTCAGATCCCCGGCGTGGACATGCACACCTCATCAAGCCATGCTGTGTCGGCATCCCACATACAAAACACAAGAAGATTGGCACAGACATTAGCTCAGGGACAATCTTCCTCACCAAAAAAAAAAAAAACCCACCAATTTTAGTGATATGAGGAAATGTTTGTGCTATAGTCTGAATGTTTGTGTCCCCCCCCCATTCATATCTTGACATCCCACCCCCAAGGTGATGATATGAGGAGGTAGGGCCTTGGGAGGTTATTAGGTCATAGGTGGGTCCCCTCACGGATGGGATTGGTACCCTTATAAAAGAGGCCCACCTGAGAGAGCTCCCTCCCTCCCCCCACATGAGGACACAGCAAAAAGATGCCATCTATGAACCAGGAAGCGGGTCTTCACCAGACAGGAAGTCTTCAGGCAAATTGATCTGGGACGTCCCAGCCTCCAGCACTGTGGAGAAATAGGTTTCTGCTGTTTATAAACTACCCAGTCTCGGGTATTTGTTATAGCAGCCTAAACAGACTCAGACAGTTTGAAATACTCTCTGAATGGGGGGCAAAGAAAGTAGGATATAAAACTGAAAATACAGTGTGACTCCAGTTTGGAGAGTATGTGTGTGTAAGACAATACAATCGAGAGTAATAATGCGTCATTTCTACATCACCATGATGATTTTCTGTTGGACCTTTGTGTATTCTAAGCTTTTTTTCTTTTTCTCAAATTTTATAGAATAAGCAAATATTACTTTTCTACCTAGAAAAACACACTTAAAATAATTTTTTAAAAACACCGACTATTCTCCCTGTAGAGCGTAAGCACTATGAGGACAGGAGTCTTCTGTTCTGTTCACGGACGTGTGCCCAGAGTAGTGTCTGGCTCCTAATCTCTGCTCAGTAAATATTTGTTGAGTGACTGAAAGGTGGACCCTGTGCCGTGTGCAGACCCAGTGTGACTGCTGAGGTTCTCTCTCGCCTCATGAACAGCCCCCCCTCCTGCATCCTGGGGAACAGGACCTCAGACAGGACACAGAGGGACGCTTCTCTCTCTCCTTCATGTCTGGGGCCTTAGCTAGGAAGACGTGACTTGGGGAGGTAACATGAAGCGTTCAGAGCAGGAATCATCTGAAGACGTCTTCCCTCGCATGTCTGGTGCCTGGGATGGGATGACCGGGAGGCTGGGCTCACCTGGAACTGTCAACTGAAGCATCTACTCCCGCTGCATCTCCATCCAGCTTGGGCTTCCACAATGCATTCTGCAAGAGCAAGAAATGAGCCTTTACTGTGCTAAACCGCTAAGACTTTAAGATTTGTTATTGTAGCAAAGCCTACCTCGTCCTGTGCTGATCAATGATTTTCAAATATACAGCTATGTCATGTGACAAAATATACCTGAATTTACCTTGTCTTGTCGTCTCTGCCAGCTTGGAGGCCAGCCTGAGGAATGTCTTTCTGTTCCATCCTGGGCAATCGGGAAAGCTGGCCTCCTGCTCCGTGAGGCACGTGAGAAACACATGACATGGACCAGGAGGCCCACCTGCCATGCCATTTACAAGCCGTGTGGCCCTGGATAAGTTACGGAATCTTTCTGAGCCTCATTTTTCTCATTGACAAGACGGGAACGATGATTACTGTGCTTATCTCAGGATCGTTGCGAGAATCAAATGAGGTGAGGGAGTTCTTCTATGGCACCTGGCTCAGCAGAAGCATTGATTAAATATGCGTTGCATTAGTTCCATTATTGTACCGTGTCCATCATCTCTAGATCTGAAGGCTAGGATGGTGTCAGCTATGCACAGAAGAAAATAATAATAGTAATAAGTCATCACATCCAGAGAGCATATTGGGCTGGGTTAGGGTTGGGGCACAAAGTGCAAAAGGACTTCCCTGTTCCATGTATCAAATAGCTACTTAATCATACACCGCCTGGTTCCATGAAAACAGAGAAGGCAGATTTCATGCCATCTCATAATTTGGAAACAAAAACAGGCACTATCACAAGGATGGGGATTTAAACAGAAACAGAAAGGAGCTCCAAAAAATCTTGCCCTGGGAAGCTGGCTGCAGACTTTGGCGGAGCTCTAGGCTCTCGCAGACAGTGCATCAGGGGCCCGTTGGGGTGGCCCAAGCGGCTCTTTGCCACCACGGGGTCCTGCCATTCCCAGGGTGCGCTCCCAAGGGAAGGGCTGTGAGCTAAGCTGCCGGCAAAGGTGACTTGAGTGTCATGCTGGGTCACGTGCCTAGCACTGTGTCATGAGGGCTGACTCACCCCAGAGGTCCCAGGCGTGGCTGACAGACCCTAGGGGGAAAAAAAACCCAAAGAGAAGCATACAATTTTTGTGTTCATCACCATCATTCAAATTCTGAGGAGACAATGTCTAAAAAATTCTTTCTGGCTGGCACTTTTCGGGCTGTTTAATTTTTTATTGTTGAGCACGAACAATGAAACAGAAGAGTATCCTGTTTCTTGGCCCCAACCCCCGGTGCTGAGGAATCTGGCTTTAAATGGCCCGAAAGGAACATCTAAATTCTATAAATTAGCTTCGCTAAAGACGCTTAAGCGTTTATGAAAACATTCTCATTTTATACTCAGCTTTATAAAATCTTAAAGAAAAAAAAATCTCATGTGAAGCTAAGCTGGCAGAGAGCGGTCTGCTCAGTGCAAACGTGCCGGCAGCTTTACAAATGAGGAATATGGGATGAGGATTAAGAGCCCGCGGATCATTTGTCAGTGACAAAACAAAGATTGCTAGCCTCTGCACTCCAGAACGCGGAGACTCTCCCGGCTGACTCCCGCCTCAGCAGCACATACAGTATTAACTCATTTATACCCATACTCCCGCTGGCCGCAGGGTCCCACTGTGTCCCACCTCTGGGGCCCAAGACAGGCATTCTGATGTAAAGCAAAGAGTTTGGCATCAGGGGAGATCCGGGTTTAAATCCTGGATTAGCTACTAACCAGCTGGTGACCTTGGACAGTGGACTTAACCACTCAGAGGCTGCGTTTCCTCCTCTGAAACCTCGGGACCAGAATAACATGCAGGCGCTCAGTGAGGGATAATATCTTTTTTTTTTTAAGGATTGGCACCTGGGCTAACAACTGTTGCCAATCTTTTTTTTTTTCTTTCTCTGCTTTATCTCCCCAAACCCCCTGTACACAGTTGTATATCTGAGTTGCAGGTCCTTCCTGTTGTGGGATATGGGACGCTGCCTCAACGTGGCCTGACGAGCGGTGCCATGTCCGCGCCCAGGATCCGAGCCCTGGGCCGCCGCAGCAGAGCGCGCGAACTTAACCACTCGGCCACGGAGACGGCCCCGGGATAATATCTTGATATCTTCCCTTCTGGACAAAAAGAAAAAATATTTTAAAAAACTACAGAGGAGGCCCATCATAGACACATTCAAGTAGGCGTGTTTGGACACACGTCTCCTCACCATCACGAACAAGAGAGTGCAACAAAGAAAGACAATGAGACCCTCCAGTTCTCTCACCCCCTTACCTCCCTCCCCACCCTTCTCTGACTGCACCTGGGCCTTCGACGGCTCTGGGGAAAAGAGGTTTTGGCTTGTGATGCTGAGGGTGTGGGTTAAAGAATAACTCTGACTCTTGACTTTGTAGAAATTTCCCCTTAAGTGCTTCTTTAAAGTCTGCGACCTGCCCACCCACAGCCGCCTACCCCCCAGACAAACCTCCAGTTCTCCTTGCTCTGTTAACCTCGGGGCGGCAGGCCCAGGGAACGAACGCTCCGTTCTCTGGCTGCTGGACCACAGGCCCTGTTTCATCATTTAACTTCTTTGGCCCTCGGATCCCAGACCCTGCAAAGAAGGAATCAGAGCCAACACAGAAGCTGTTGTTCAGTTAAATTATTAAAACACTGTAAGTGTTTCCAGTTTTTCCCACCTGCTTGACACCTTTTCTATCCATCAAAATTAGGTGGTCACTCCAATGGATAAATGTCACCTCTGAAGCTATATCCAGGGCAGCACTTCCAGACTGGAATTTCCAAGGATGAATACCTTATCTAATAACCATCATGGCCAGCCACGTGCTATCGGTATTTGCACAGTTCACCTTTAATATGACACATTTATTTTCATGGCATTTCATTACAGTCTCCATGGCCAACGGCTTAGCAGACAGGCAACCTCAGTTCCAGCGTTTGCTTAGTGATGTGCTAGATACACACTTTCCCAAAGAACTTGTTGGAACGATGTAAGTCTTTCCTATCTGTGTTGTCCAGAATTACCATCACCATTACTATCCAGCCACAGACGGCAACAGCACTTGACAGATGAGCGGCACAACTGAAGAAATGAATTTTAACTTGTATTCAATTTAAAATAATTTACAATATAATTGTCACGTGAGGCCAACTGCTACCTTGTTGGGCAGGTCAGTGCTAGACACTCCCCACTGAGGACTTGTGCCAGACCAGTGCTGCCCAATGGAAGTATAATGTGGACCACATGCGTAATTTAAATCTTTCTAGTAGCCACACTTAAAACAATGAAAAAAGAAAGAGGTGACATTAATGTCAAGATGATATTTTATTATTGAATATTCAAAATGTTCTCATTTCAACATATAATCAATAAAAATATTAATGAGATATTTTACATTCTTTTTTCCATACTAAATCTTCAAAATTCAGTGTGCATTTTATAATTATAACACATTTCAGGGCTGGCCCCGAGGCCGAGTGATTAAGTTCCCATGCTCCACTTTGGCAGCTCAGGGTTTCACTGGTTCGGATCCTGGGTGCGGACATGGCACCGCTCGCTCATCAGGCCATGCTGAGGCAGCGTCCCACATGCCACAACCAGAGGCACTCACAACCAGAATATACAGTTATGTACTGGGGGAATTTGGGGAGAAAAAGCAGGAAAAGAAAAAAGAAGACGATTGGCAACAGTTGTTAGCTCAGGAGCCAATCTTTAAAAAAACACACACATCTCAATTCCGACTAGCCATATTTCAAGCGTTCAACAGCCACATGTGGCTATGGCTAACGTGTTGGATAGCACGATGCAACCTGGGGCCACCCTCGAGGTAACTTTTCCATCTGTAAGATGGGCACATTTACAGCAACTATACGAAAAAATGCTCTTGTGTTTAACTAGGAATCTGAAAGAATTTTCAACACAAAGTGTTAAACATAAACGCCAAAATCCCTATATTTATTTTTACCAAAGTATGCATAACTATGCAAAATATTTGGTGTTTCTCTTCCTTTCTAAAGATATTTCTTATTCTTTTGCTTTGAATTAAATTTAATTAACTAATTTCACCAACATGTCAGTATTTACTGCTAATTATACAAGAACAGTTCTACGACTTGAAGAAAGGCAATGTGATTGAGTTTCATAGAACTCTTAAGCTTGGTGCCTAGTAATTTCCATATCAATAATTTCCATTAGTGTAATGGGACACAGTAGAAGCTGCTTCTGGAATAAAAACACGTAATGAAAAAAAGCAATCACAGAGAATCATTGAGCAGCAAATAGATAACCAATGAGCCAACGGCCTGATCAATAGGTCTTAGATACACTAAATGCAGAAGATGATCCTGAAGTGTCCATTAGCAAAAATTCCAACACATAAATTACATAAAAATAATCAATGCGGTAGCTGACAGTGTGACCTGTAACAGTGGATTCGGAAGCAATTTGGAAGATTTGCGTCCCTCACACTTGAGTGCCTTTTCGAGTTTTACATTGCAAGCAATGCCTCCCCCATCTTAGGCCCCCTCCTTGATGCTTTCTTCTAAATTAGCTCGTTGTTTCATCCTTACTGAGTAGTAATAAAACGTGGATAAAGGCAGTCGCGTGGGTTTTCCGTCTCTCCAGGACACACCTTGTTGAAACATGCTCAATATTTGCTAATGGCTTTGGAGGCAAAAGCTATGGTGGCACAGTCTTTGCTTTTGAAGACAGAGGCAAAGAGAGGGGAAACTTGAGAGGCAGGTAGCATGGGGGGCCCTGGGGGGACCAGTTGTAAATACGGTATGGATGCCTTTTAAACTTGGACAGTAAAGTTGTGTTGTAGTCATCGTCCAGAATGCTAGCCTGGCTCCTGACTGGAGAAAGGGAAGCAAAACTCAACTCCTGTGGCCTTGTTCTCTGCCAGACTAATCAGAATCGTCTCTTCCACTTTAGAACGGTTTTCTGTAGTTTGATTTTGTACGCTGCATAGGCGTTTACACACTGCAGAGTTAGTTGACCAGGAGAAGACAGGATCACGATGTCACAATTATGCACTATTTAACTGGTATTCAGCTTTCATTTGCTTCTCTGGCAGAAGCAAGACTTGGCTTTGCTGAGGTGAGCAAGCAGGAGGGGGCTAGGAGCCTTCCTCCCTCATGAGAGGCTCGCCTTCCTTCAAAGAGCTGGGTCCCCGTGGAAGGCAGGGTGCCCGGGTGTCCCGCCTTTCGTCACTCTTCAGTGTGTGGCTGGGAAGGAAGCAGACGGCCACTGTCCACTGAACACCTCATCTGTGTCAGGCATGCTCAGCACGGGTAGGTAACACCCAGCTTTATTGACCTTTTTTCCCACACAGGCGCTCTAGTGATGGGAAAAGTGCATTATTTTGAACATATAGAGAAGAAAGCCCTCTGCCGATTCCAACAGCAAAATCCTGGGATCTCAAGATTCCCAGAGAAAATGTCAGTGGGCCCCTTGGATATTTACTGTCCCCAGCGAGGAAGTTCATCTCGGGCTGGTAAGGCGGGTCTGTTCTTTGTCCCTCTTAGTGCTAAGGCAGCGCTGGTTACGTTACGGGTGCCAGGATTAGCCACCTGCAGCGAAATCAGGGAAAGCTAGAAACATTGTCCTTTCAAAGCAGCAAACAGGATGAGGCCTCAAGAGGTACAATTTGAATACTTCTTCGGGGTCATTTCTGGAAAAGAGGAAGAGCCCTTTAGTTATGCATGTGTAAGTAAGCAACACATCCATTGCTTTTCAGAAAAACTATGAAATAACTATTAATATAAAAGTGATGTTAAAGGATAATATTTTTAAAGGTTAAATTATGACTCAGACAAACAAACGTAAAATTTACATAAAATGTAAACACATCAAAGACTTTAACTCCTTCATTCATTAAGAAACCAGTAAGATGATACAACATGTTCAAGGGAGAATTCAAAAAGCAGACTCATACACATACAGTCTGATGTAAATTTGCTTAACGGATGCAAAACTGGTTTGAGGGACGATAGTGGGGATAATTTTCAAAATTTATTTGCAAGTGGTGGCGGGCAGAACTCTGAGATTCCTGCTCTCTGGTCTATACATCCTGTATAATCCCCCCCGCCGCCCCACTGAGTATGGGCCGGACTGTGAATATGATGGTTTTCTTCTCGTGATTAGGTTACATTAGATGACAAAGGTGAGGGGATTTTGGAGGTGTAATTAAATCTTGGAGACTGTGAATGAATCAAAAAGGAGATTATTTGAGCGAGTCTGACCTGATCGCCTTCTTGCAAGAAGAGACTGGAAGTATGAGAGATTCTGCAGGCCTTGAGAAGCAAACTTCCCAGGTGTGGAGAGGGTGCCACGGGAGGGAATGGCGGCGGGCTCTGGAAGCCGACAGCTGACAGCCAGCGAGAAAGCAGGGACCTCAGGCCTTCAACTTGCCAGATGAATTCTGCCAACCACCAACGTGCTTGGAAGAGGAACCTGAGCTACAGATGAGACCAGGCCACCACCTGATGTCAGCCGGCGGCAGCCTGGCAGAAGACCCAGCTACCCTGCGCCTGGACACCTGACCCACAGAAAAGATGAGATAGCAAATGTTTGTTAGAGTCAATTGTTAAACTTGTGAGCGGTTTGTTAAGCAGCGATAGAAAACTTATCCATACGTCTATGAGAAAGAATTATTTGTACTGCTATCAGTTAGCTACAACTTATCAAGTTGTAAAACAGCTCGAGGCAATGAAAGGTGCAGAGACCCCACAGGATCAAATAACCCGGCAGCTGACACCCGGGTTCTCACTGAAAGCGCTCAGTAAGCCATTTGGTTCCTACTGTGAGAAATGTTTCATTTGGTAAAGTGCCTGTTTCACAGACAATATTCCTTGATTTTATTTTTTATTTGAAGAAAGCTCCTTTTCCCCCCCTAAATGGATTCAGACTACACCTTAAATTGTTTTTCTGGGCCTCCGGGGGTTGAGGGGTGGCTAGCTGCCAGGAGTTACGGGTGGAGACCTGGGAAGGCTGAGCTTCCCCACGCACCAGTCGTTGCCGAGAAGGTGAAACTGGGCAAAACCCACCCTGGGCTGTGGGCTGATGTTCCACAAGAGGAAAATGTAAGGCTGACTTCCTCCAGTCACCCATTTATTCATCCCATAAACAAATCCGGCGCCTGCCTGGTTCTAATCGGAGATACTGTGATGGAACGGACACCACAGTCCCCAGCCTCACAGAGTTGAAATTCTAAAGGAGGGAGAATAACCCAGATTTGGAGATCTGTACTGACATTCGACCATTGTGTTTAGCTACGATGAACTTTCCGAGGTCAAAGGTCGACTCCAGACCCCTCTGGAAAGAGCTTTGGAGAGAACTTGGTTGCTAACCATCCTGGCAAGAGGCAGATCCAGGTAGAAAGAACAGATGGTGATGCAGGGCCCCAGGCTGGGCGAGCAGGATGCGCCGATGCCCAGACCCCCCAGGGGAATACAGACTATAAGGAACTGCCCTGGTGCTGGCCTCAGCCCTTATCTGCCACATGGAGACTCCTGGGCCCTGAATAAATAAATAGAAGATAATAGATGCATGTTACATTAAGTTGCTACATTTATTTCTGTAGTTAGTAATAATAGTGATAGCTAACATACACGCACTTACTATGTGCTAGTCACTGTTTTAAGCACTGCCCAGAGAGCAATATATTTAATGTTCATGATAACCCAATGAGGTGGGTACGATCATATTCCCATGTTGCAGATGAGGAAATGGTGCAGAGAAGGGTTAAGCGGCTTCTCCAAAGTCCCACAGCTGGCGAGTGTGAGCGCTGGGTTTTCCTCCCACACAGTCTGCCTGGAGTCCTAGTTCCTAACCCTCGCTGGGAACCCCTTCTGCAGTAAGGGTTCCCATGGAGCCACATCCAGGAGGAGTCCGGAAGTGCCTTGTAATTCACTTCTGCGACCCCAAAGCTTCAGCACTCTCGGCGGCAGGAGCGCAGGAAACTAAGGGATTTCCATCCTGTCCTCTGGCTGCCGCGTGCGGGCAGCTGACAGCACACTGAGGAAAGCAAGCAGTTACTTGACCATCCCCACAGATCTGTCACCTATTTGAAAATGCCTTTTCCTCATCTCTGAGCGTCATTTCTGCTTTCCTTTCGAAAAGTGTGTTTTCTCCTCTGGGGGCTCTGTCCTAGGAATATATGTGGCTCATCTCCCCACTGGGGTTCAGTTCAGTGCAGGAATGCCCACACTTGCTCACAAACAGTAAGGACCACAAAGGAGGACTGAGGGCTTCCAGTTTCCCGTTTCCAGCCTCCAGCCAACGGGGATCTCCCCGGGAGACGTGGACGGCGGGCAGCAGATTCACAAGGGTCCGGTTCTTTTAGAGGGAGAACAATGGTTCCTCTGACCACTTCGACTCATTCCATCCCGGGTTTCCATGGAGCATCATAAAGGGATCTGTGTGTCGAGAGAGCGGAGGGAGAAGCGGCCAGGGCAAGCGGAAGGAAGCCGCGCGGCGAGCCTCCCTTGAGTGTCGCCAGGCGGCTGGGCGCCCGTGGGCGGCCCTGGGGACCAGGCCCTGGGGACCAGGCCGTGCGCAGCGCAGCCCCGCCGTGGGCCCTGCCTCCCCTTGCGGAGGCCGCCCCGAGCTCCGCTCCCTTGGCCGCTTATTCTCGCCTCTGTCTTTCCCAAGCCGGGCAGGACATCAGACGTGCCCAGGGAGTGCTCTCCGAGACGCTCTGGGGCCGAGCCTGGGGGTCAGCGGGCGGAGGTCAGGCCGCCCTTCCCGAGCAGCTCTGCACCCCCCCCCCCCCCCCCCCCGCGCCCCTGGGCCCTGCCCAGCCTCGTGTCTCCAGACTCTCGGAGAAGAGTGCGTGACTTAGGCCGAAGCCGATCGGTGCATTGCATTTCCTTGGCCACAGTGACTGGGTCATTGATAATCATGTGACTTAATGAGAGCCAATTAGAGAAGCAATGAGACTGGTTGGGCATCCTGGGAAGGTGCCCTGGCAGTGTCCTCGCTGGACGTGAACGTGTGGTGTGAGGTTGGGGATGCTGCAGCTTTCTTGCTGCCGGCAGGCCACGCAGGGCTGAGGCTGTGGTCCAGCCAGGAAGAGGACAAGAGACCATGGATCTTCAGGACGGTGCCTGAGTCCCTGAGTCCAGCGGTGTCTGGGGAGTCCCGCCTCCAGATGCTGTTACGTGACTCGGTACAGCTTCCTCGGGCTTGGACTCTGCTGGCTTGAGAGGGTTGTCTGTTCCCACCGGAGAAGGTTGCGGGGATGCTCCGAGGACAAGCGCGGCTGGAGGAGCGCTCTGGCCTGCGAGTGCTGGTCCCCCTGTGCGTGTCGGGAGGGAGGGCAGCCGCGGCTTGACCTCTCAGCACCCTCGGCCTCCACCCCTGCTGTCCGCAGCTGGCCGCGTGGGCGCACCCCGTGCAGTGTCATCTCGGTGACTGCTGGGCCGGCCGAGAGGGAACACACCTCGGCTGGTTTCTCGATGAGAGCCACCTATGTGTTTTTTGGTCACCATGTCTTTTTTTCCCCTTCTCCCCGAAGCCCCCTGTACGTAGTTGTATATTCCAGTTGTAGGCCGTTTGCTGTGTCTCCTATGTGCCTCCGTTACCATCTCAGTTACGCCATCTTCTTAGCAAGGGGATGGTCTATGACGAGCTAGGCCGGGCCGGCATCCCCTGCACCAGCCCCTTCTCTCCGCAGTGCCCCATGGGGCAGTGAGGAGCGCTTTCTCTAAAGAACGCTTTCCCCCGGTCCATGGTGCGATGTTAAGTAGGTGAGGGCAAGCCAGCGTTCTTTCTTCTCACTGTTCAAGCCCAGTTCTCAGACGTCCCTAGGCTGGCCCCTCCTTCCACCCCTCGTAAAATCAGGTGTTTGCCGCAGTTTGGTTTGGTTTGGTTTTTGGTTTCCAGCAAACACTTGGGAAGGAAGGGAGAGCATTTTGCCGTCTTTGCCCAGAATGTTTGCCCAAAGGCTGACCACGTCCTGTGTTAAAGAACGAAACTCAACCGAGTGCATGCTGAAGGTCTCCCCGGCTTGACCCAGCGCTTCGTGGTCGGGTGGCGCCAGCCAAGCAGAGACCCGCGCTCGGAGGAGCTGCACAGCAGAGGTGGTCATGCACCTCGGGGATCAGGAAAAAGGGAGTGGTGCTGGCCTCTGCGGATTAGTTAAAGCAGAGTGGCTGTCCTCATATGGACAAAAGGGGAGTCAGCGGCGGGGTCAGGGAACTTGTGCTGGGCAGGCAAGCCCTGGTGGGTTGACCTAGGCCTGCCTTTTCTGGGAGAGCTGAGCTGAGAACTTAGGTAAGTTTTGTTGTGCTGAGGTGGGGCTTAGCATGAGCACCTCCATCTTGGGCCCAGTCGGATTACTTTAATACCTGTCAGGCCGAGTCCAGAACTCTGAGCTTGCTTCCAGGTGGGAGGATGAATGTGTGTCCAAGGAGAGAGAATGGAAAGGGCTGGGGGAGGGGGAGAGAGTGCACCAGGGCTGCTCTGCCGTTCTGGCCGCAGGGAAGCCAGGGGAAGGCTACACCTGTGTGACATGTGCCGGAACCTTGTTTCTGTTAAAATGTCCCCCTTTAGAAACTGTGAGCCACTAAGTGTGTTGGAACTAATCAGATCAATATGCTCTTTCTCAGAGCAGAACAAGGCAGGAGGACAAAAGAGAAGCAAGAGGTGTTTGAAAGCTTGTTCTTCATAGTTAACATTACAGCATTAGTGAGGAGAGGCTATGATGACAAATCGTCTCCAGAATTTCAGCAGCCTAACTCAGTAGAAGTTTATTTCTTGTTCATGTTACAATCCAGAGTGTGTACTTCTCACCGACAGGCTGCTTCCCTGCACTTAGTGATTTAAGAACCCGTGTTCCTTCCACCTTAAGGCTCCACCTTAAGGCAGCAGTTTTCAACTTTAACTGCACTTTGGAATTACCTAAGGAGCTTTAAAAATGCTAATCCTTGGGCCGCACCCCAGGAGCTTCTGATTTCATTGGTTTGAGTTGCACTTTGAGCATCAGTATGTTTAAAATACCCCCAGAGGAGTATAAAGGGCAGCCAGTATGTCACGAGGACATTGCCCTAAGAGTGGTTCCCAAGGTACGGTCCCCAGAGCAGCCGCATCGGCAACATTTGGGAGCTTATAAGACTTGCAGATTCTCACATCCCACCCAGATCTGCTGAATAAGAACTCTGGGAATGGAGCCCAGCAATCTGTGTTTTAACAGCCTTCCATTCGATTCTGATGTATGGGCAAGTTTGGGAACCACTGCCTTCCAGCCCCCAAGTTCTCTCCGTCCAGGTGGAAGGGAAAAGAGGGACCAGGAAGGAGCCCATCTGCTTCTTCACCACCTTGGAGTGGAAAGACCTCACAGTTTCTTGGCGATATCTAGTCACGTGGGCCTGTCTAGACGCAGAGAGGATTGGGAAATGGGAACCTGGCTGAGCGGGCTGTTTCTGCCGTAATCATACGCTGTTGACTTGTCTACGCTGACCTGAAATCTACACCGATTCAGGATTGAAGGAAAATGAAAGGGAATTTTAAGTTCTAGGCATAACACGGATGGTCAGGCCTCCCGGGTACCAGGAGTGTGAGACTAAACAAAATCCTGTATGAAGACATGCAAATTTCTCATGTTGATACAGAATAGATTAGGTTCATTCATATAGGAAAATTAACACATAAAAATTGCACAAATTTATAAGCAGTATACCTTGCCTTGTAACTGTGATTTTTCATCAAAATGATAAAATCTCATGAGTTCTTTTTTTTTTTTTTTAAAGATTGGCACCTGGGCTAACATCTGCTGCCAATCTTCTTTTTTTTTTTCCTTCTTCTCCCCAAAGACCCGCAGTACATAGTTGTAGATTGTAGTGTGAGTGCCTCTGATTGTGGCATGTGGGACGCCGCCTCAGTGTGGCCTGATGAGCGGTGCCACATCCACGCCCAGGACCCAAACCGGTGAAACCCTGGGCCGCCAAAGCGGAGCGCAAACCCAACCACTGAGCCACGGGGCCGGCCCCCTCGGTTCTCCTTCTGACGCGGTGGTTCTGTGATTCACTTCATTCCCAGTGCCGTCCCCTGAGGAGCTCAACAGCAGCTCTGAGGCAGAGGGGGAAGAGGCTGTCTCGGAAGCAGGTCTGGAAGGATGCCCTCCCCCAGACTCCTGCTGTGCTGTGATGGACAGGACAGAGACCTGAAGGCGGGCAATTTGAGGTTCATGCCCTGGCTTTGCCGTTTCTTTCCTCTGTAGCTTTAAGTGAGATGCTTAACTGCTCTGAGCCGCAGTTTCCTCTTCTCTGAAAGAAATTAAAATTCCCGGCTTGTAGAGTTATTGGGACAACTGTGTGAAATAACAGGTAGCGGTGTTTTAAGATCTTAGCTCTTCTGATGCCCCCTTTCTCTCCCTACTGTGAGTGGGAATAAAGCTGTAGAGCACATGCAGACGACACGGGCCAGACTCTGGCCTCCGTTCCCGGAGAATGCCGTCTGGTTGAGTTTTGGCTGCCTTGTGATGACGGAAAGAATTCAGGCCATTCTCATCCCCGACAGGCCGCATGCGGGAGAAGTAGGTGAGCTGCTTGGAGATTGAGGGTGCCTAAGTACAACCCATTCTTATTAAAGCTGTTTATAGTGAGAAGCCCTGTGGGTCAGGCTGCCTCATCGGCAAGGTGGTGGCGCGTGTGTTCCTTATGCTTTCTACCTGCCCTGGCTTTCCTGGTTTGTTTCATTCAGACTAGATGCCAAGGGGACGACGATATGACCCGGTTAGCGAAGGGACAACCTGAATACCTGGGACTTTGTGCTGTCTGTGACACTTCAGAAAGTGACTCAATTAGGTAGTGGTACAGAAAAAAAAAAAAACCTGTGAACACTTTGTGCCTTTGAGGGCAGAAGCAACTCTGGCCATGGGAAGCTGGAAAGATACACCAGCTCCTTGAGAGCTAAAGGCCGATTTTGGCTCCGTGATTCTTTACAGGGGTCAAGTGGCCTGGGAGGGTCTGGAGAGGTGGGTGACACCAGGCAATTGCTGGCAGTTACAATTTTGTACATCCAAAATAAAGTGGATAAATCCTAGATGTTTTAAATTCCAGATCCCAGAGTCGGTTCAGAGCTCACAACAATACAATGACAACTGTAATAAACTCATATATATCTCGTCCTTCCCAATTTACAGATCATTTTCACGCACTATGAGAAAGCTGATCCTTTTCATTTCCCTGGAGCACTACGTTTTCACACTTATTTGTCTTGGTCAGAGATCCTTTGGTGGCGTGGAATACAAAGCCACCACAAGGTACCAGCTGCACGTATGATAGTCAGACGGCACACTCTGCCTTTCTAAGTAATACGGCCCTGCAGCAAAGTGGTGTTTTTCTCCCCAGTCTGGCCTGAAGCTAAGGCCTGGCAGTCAATTCTTGCTGCCAAGTTTACAGCATGGTTGGGATGGCGTGAGCTCTGCAGAATTCATGTGAAAGGGAATCCACATTCTCCCTCCTGTAGCTGCCCTTACATTTACAAGGACACGTTCCCACATGGGGTCTCTGGATACTGTGCTAAGATTGTCACATGTCATTAACACAGTTCAGTTCTGCAACTTAACTGATTGGAAAACCTGCTTCAATTGCAAACGTGTTTTTGGCAACTCTGTCAGCATCTTCCCAAAATATATTAGAGTTGCCATTGACAGATGGTCTGAGACGGGCCCAGGGAGGCTGCTGACAGATATCTTGAGATGGCTCTTATTACAGTGACATAGCTGAAGCAGGTCCCATGGGAAACATCTTCACAGGCCTGGAGGCTGATGGAACAAGACAGAAGCCCTTCAAGAGAATTACCAAGAAAGAGACTGAAAATGAGCACAAACTTCTGGAGGTAGTTTGACAATATGTGGGGAGTCTGAGAGCATTTGTACCCATTGACTCTAATTTGCCTTCTCAGGTTTCAGCTACGGTGCTCCTCAGCTGTGCGTGCAAAGATTTATGTACGGAGACTTTCACAAATAATGGTGAAGCGTTCGACATGAAACGGTGAAGGGAGAGCTGTTTGTAGGGGGTGATCTAGGTTTTATGAAAGGAAAAAAGGCTGGAAGGAAACTTTTTCTAATTATTAACTGTGAGCATCTCTGGGTGGTGATATAACGAGTAAGTTATCATCATTTCACTTTTTTGTATTTTCAGTGAAGTTCCTGGGAATGTGTAACTTTTCAGGTCAGGAAAATATGTGCTATTTTAAATTTATGTAAACAACAATCTAGGGGCCGGCCTGGTGGTGTCATGGATAAGCTCGTGCACTCTGCTTTGATGCCCAGAGTTCACAGGTTCAGATCCTGAGTGTGGACGTGCACACTGTTCATCAAGCCATGTTGTGGAGGTGACCCACATACAAAGTAGAAGAAGACTGGCACAGATGTTAGCTCTGGGCCAATCTTCCTCACCAAAAAAGCAAAAAGTAGCATTAAAAATTAAAAATTGGACAACAATCCATAGAAAATTTGGGATAGGGAAGAGGATTGGCTATAACCAATACAGCTATTTAAATTTTTATATTCTGGGTTTTGTCTTTGTGCATGGAGGTGTGTTATATAGTCAGAGAGTATCTACAGTTTTGTATTCTATTTTTTACAATCTAAGTAAGAATAACACTAAAAAAATTGAGGAACGTGGTAAATTGTGTGTCTATGTGTACACATACACATTATATTATAACATAAAATCTTAATTTAATTATTTTAAAATAGATAATCGACATATACGAGGTGACTCTCCTAATCAGAAAATCTGCTCCTCCGAAACAGCTTAGCTTTCGCCTCTCTCTGGAGCGGAAATCCTGCCGTAGGCTTCAAATCAGGGATTTAAAACTAACTGCCTGGATTTCACCAAGTTAGCAGATTTTTTGAAGCCTGCTAGATGTTCTTCAAGAACATTACATTGAAACCTCACTCAGTCCACTGGTGAGAGGGAATAATGGGTTAAGAAAGCAGCGGGTGGGCAATCCGCGCCGCGTGTGGAAGCAGCAGCGGTGACCGTCTCCCTGAGACAGACGCAAACAGGAGACGGGCCAGGACAGTGCCACGCAGGAGGCGGAGGCTTCCACGCTGACTTGGTGTCCCGAGGACAATGACCTCGAGGGAAACTTAGGAAAGCCTGAACATTCAGTATTTAAAATTAAAATCAGCCTTGATGTGGAAAACAACTCTGCCACCATCCAAAGACAGTGCAGAACCCGCAGTTTTATTTCAGCAAGGCCCGCCCCACACAATTCTAGTCAAATAGTGCTTTCATCAGAGCATTATTTTTGTTTTTCCATGAAATAGCACAGGAAATATTTTATGAAATTACTTGCCAAGGTCAAGAAACTTATAATCTTGACAAGAGGAGGAAAAAAAGAATAAGTGTGCCTTTGTCTAGACCAGCAGTTCTCAACTGGGGGCAATTTTGCCCTTTAGGGGACAATTGTCTGGAGACATTGTCAGTTGTCACAACTAGGGGGCTTGGGGGGTGCTCCTGGCATCTGGTGGGTGGAGGTCAGAGATGCTGGGGAACATCCTATGAAGCAGAGGCAGCCTCCTGCAACAAAGCATTGCCCGGCCCCAGTGCCGACAGCCGAGATTGAGAAACCCTGCTGTAGACAGTGCCGGGGGATCTGGGAAGCAATGACGAAAGGCAGGACCCATTCTCTTTGTTTGGGGGAGTGGGTGTGAAGGGGTCGGGGATGCTGGAGGAGGCGCCCACTTCTCCTCCAAGTCCACCTGTGCTGGGCCTGGGGGTGTGGGGCAGAGATGGGCCCCCAGTTCCTGATGGCTGAGGCCTCAGTTGCATCTTTCATTAGGACTAAATGAAAAAATTTAAATACAGTAAAATCTTGATTTAACTGTAATTTGTATAGGCAAAACTCCCAGCTTAGAAGGTTTTTTTCCTATACAAGGAAGAAGGAACAAAATATATGGAGGAAAAAGCTTATTTAAGAAACTTCGAAAACATGTCCTAGGGTCAAATAAAATTCTACCCAATCTCCTGTTTTATTTTCTGGACAATGGGAATTGGGGTCCAGAATGTCTAGCCTGAGGTCCAGCCTGACCCTCAGCTATCAGAGGAGCAGTAAATCACATTTGAATTTAACTGTGCTTCTTAAGACAGGAAACTCGACTCATACCTTTCAGTAAGATTTTCAACGTCAAGGGTTGAAGTGAACGGATTTTCTGGTTAAGTCCCAGATAACCTGGAATCTCCCATTCCCTGGGCGATTTGACTAATTGGGGTTTTCCTGTAGTTTATGTTCCCTGAGAGGTTCTCCACTTTGGCGGGGTTTCCAGGAAGGGCTACTGGCAGAATTAAAAACTCCAGCTCAGACTTCCCCTTTCTACATTTTAGTCTAATCTTGGAATGCATTAAAATAAGCACATCACATTTCTTCGTCACGAACAAAAACAAGTCAACTGCTTTGTTTTTTAATCTAAAGAAAACATTCCATAGGTGGAGAATTGTTAACTGGCCCGCAGCAGCAGCAGCAGGGGACGAGGTTTTGGTTCCGATTTGCAACGTCTTCCAGATGGGAGTTTTGTGTGTGAGTTTTGAGGAGTTTGGAAAGTTTGATTTAAACACTTGCACGATTGTCCTGTGGGAACGAACCACTTCGAGGTAAATGATTTTGCCTGAGTCCACCTAGTCTCATTCGGACAGGCAGGGGGCAGGTGGGACCTCCCTCTCCTCCAGCAGTGCTGCTCATTGGCAGCCACAGACAGTATGTGAGCTTGAGTATGTGAAAGACGGGAGGAAAACAAACATGAAGCCAGACTCTAAAACTCCATTCGGCTTTATTTAGTCAGAAACACCAACAGCTTATGAATGGGCACCTACTGTGATGCACACTGTTTCTAGGTCCCGCCAAGGATCTTACACCCATCACTCACCTGCTTGGGCTTTTGGTTTTTCCACCTTTATAAATTAGGTGTCAAAAATTGCTATCCTCCTCGGCTGGCCTGGTAGTGCAGCAATTGAGTTTGCATGTTCTGCTTTGGCGGCCCAGGGCTCGCCGGCCCTGATCCCGGGTGCAGACATGGCACCGCTTGGCAAGCCATGCTATGGCAGGCGTCCCACATGTAAAGTAGAGGAAGATGGGCATGGATGTTAGCTCAGGGCCAGTCTTCCTCAGCAAAAAGAGGAGGATTGGCGGCAGATGTTAGCTCAGGGCTAATCTTCCTCAAATAAAAAAAAAATTTCTATCTTCTGTTCCTACCAGATGTAGCAATGCTTAAGTTGGAAATGGAGAACTATCTTTCACAGAGCTGGTGCTAGGAGGTCCCTCTCCCTGTCTCTGTCTCTTTCCCTGAATATACAGAATATCCTATATTGTGCAGATACTAACAGCCAGAGTCAGAAGTCCATTAAGCAGAATCTACCTTACAGGACATCCAATCAAGGCACATTTTTTTCTATGTGACAACGTGGAATAGTGAAAACGTCATTAGCTTTGGTTCTCCTTAGGTCTGGGTTTAAAACCCTCCTCCCTGGCTTTCTAGCTGCATGAATGTTAGCAAAAGCAATGTGCTGCCCTGAGACTTGACTTCCTCATTGGTGAAATGGTTTTATGGTGATTGCTGCATAGTATGTGGTGAGGACTAAAGTAAACAGTTCATGAAAAGCAAATAGCTGGAACTCAGTCTCTGAACCCATTCCCTCCGCCCACACGCAACACAACACAAACCGCTCAGTTATTTGTTGTTCTTACTGTCGAGGATTTTGTTTAAATACTTTTTAGGGAAAAGAGTTAAAGCATTAGAAACTGAACCGATAGTGAGGATTTAGATCAAAGGCAACTTTTGTGGTAAGTTCTGAGGTGGACTTTGTGACGGGCATGACTCATGGTCTTCTGTTTTCTGCACAGAAAGTTCTGACTAATGAGAACTGGAGGTTCTTCATGCCTACCCTAAAATCCTGCAGAATCCTCAGGCATCCCTGAAAAGAGACGTCGTGTTCTCAAGCGTTGGTTCGGACTCTGGTCACGAGTGATGTAAGCTGCCTCAAGCTCCTTGGGTCTGGATTTGGGTGTGTGGGGGGATTTCAAGGTGTCTGTGGAACCAAAACTCGTGCCTACCTTTCTCTGTATATTTATTTCATTTTTACCTTCAAATATCAGGTTTTTCTTCACACCCCAAAGGGCAGAAAAATAGCAGCCTGACAATTGTGGAGGTCGTAGGGGAGGAAGATACTTCCTCTACCTGCTCTGGGTCCTTCTGGCCGGACAATGAATTAAATTCACATGAGACAGAATAAGAGGAGAAAATTAAACAAAACTTTATCACATTGTGTACATGGGAGAGGCTCAGGCAACCTGAGCAACTCACCAGAATGGCCAAAGCCACCACCTTAAATATTATCTTCAGCTAAAGACAAAGGAAGATGTTGGGGGTGGGGGGAGTCAGTTATGGGAGATTACCAGAAAAACACAGTAAATAAGAGTCAGGTTATTATGCAGACTTGAGTCCTTGCCTTCCACATTGATAAGAGTTTCTAGAGATAAGGTCATCCCCCCTTCTTCCTGATACAGAAAGGTAGGCACCTTTACAGATGGAGATTTCCCTTACAATGTATATGTCTCTTACAAAGGGTAACTTCTGCTTTTCAGAGTTTCTCTCATGTCTGCCATTTTTAAAAGTTAACCAGCCCAAAATAATCCTCATGTCAAAGAGAGGTATCTTAGGGTGGCCAATTCCAGTCCCCGACAAGGTACTGAAGATACTGATTCAAATGGATGGTGCCCCCATCCAAACTCCCGGGGAAGAGGAGCTGATTGTCCAGCTGGTGTCCACTGTGCACCACACCTCCAGTCATCTATGACCAGAGGCAGGAGCCCGTAGGACAGCCTGGCTGCCAAGGCTTACCCCTGCCATCCTGAAGATGGGGATAAGGGCAGAGTTCTCAAAGGGCAGGAGAAGAGGAGTGTCACCTTTAGGTGTAGATACACTAAAGTGTCTTTCTGTAACCAAGCTCACTGGGCCCGTCTCCTGGTGAATATGGAGCAGAACAGCACAACCAAAGCTGAAGAGGCTGAAGAAAAAGGTTTATTGCTTGCACAAGCAATGGAGAACACCTGGATAGCTCCCAAAGCAGTGCCCCCAACCCCTGCTTAGTGCGGGTGGAGACTTTATACCCCAGAGCACAGAGGATATGTTACAACTGCAACAACCGGGCCTCATCAGGGCGCATGTGCAGGCATTACATAACGAGTTCAGTGTCATCGCATAATGAGCTCAACGCAACATGCCATTACGTAACAGCTCCAAGGCAGCTTCCTGACATTTGGAACTGGAGCAATTTGCAGGGGTCCTGCTGCATCCCTGTAAGTTCCACTATAGGGTGGCAACATCCGCAAAAATGAGGACATCAGCTTCTGAAAAACAGCACATTTAGTTTACTCCTTGTCTGGAAACTTTTGACAGACTATGTTTTAGTTATGGATCAGATTTTCATTACCCTACCCTTGCCTGGTTTCTGGTCACAATTCCACTTTATGGAGTATGGAAAATAGTGAATTAGTACATTTCAGAATAATTTTCAATAGCCAAGGCACAATCTAAAAGGTTTTCTGTGTATATCTCACAGTTAAGCCAAGAATTCAATGAAGCCAGACTTATTTTTCCCTGCATCCCACTCAGATGGGTGCTTACCCAACAGACTGTTCTCCCTTCTTCTTAGCTGGTGGGATCCCACATTTATTTGGTGTCTGCTCCTCTCTCACATCAGTCATGGAAAGATGCCCCTACCCCTGTGTTCAGAAGTGAATTAGTCTAATGGTTGTGTTGTGATCTCATTTGTCTTTCTAGTGACAGGCTTAGACATAGGCATATGACACAATTGTGACCAATAAAACATGATAGGGAACCTGCTGAGAGACCTTCTGCGAAGATTTTTTTCTTGCTGATAAAAAGAAATTCACAGGAAAACTCCCTATTTTCCTGACACTTTAGGATCTGAGCATGATGCCTGGAATTAGGGCAGCCATCTTATGACCATGAGGGGACCTAATATGAGGATGGAAGAAGAGAAAGATGGAAAGAATTTGCGTCTTTGATGACCCATTTGAGCTACTGGGTTAACCCGCCTGGAACTGCTTTACCTCTGGGATTCTTGTTTTATTTTAATTAGTTAATTAATTAATTTTTAAAATTGAAGTATAATTGACATATAACATTATATTAGTTTCAGATCTGCTACATAATGATTCAATATTTGTGTGCATTGTGAAAGGATCACCACAATAAGTCTAGTTAACATGTCACCATACATAGTTACAAAATTTTTTTTCTTGTGATGAGAACTTTTAAGATCTACTCTCTTAGCAACTTTCAAATATGCAACACAGTATTATTACCTATAGTCAACATGCTGTGCATTACACCCTAGATTCTTGTTACTTGATAAAAGAAATATTGTTCAAGCCAATTGAGTTGACTTTTAATTTTTGGTTGCTTGCTTCCCCAAACATCCTAATTGATACATCTCCTAATTAACAAATCACAGAGCCACAAAGGAGATAGGCTTTAGGAAAAGCTGACTTACTAACGTGGAGAATAGTCCTGCAAATGCTTAGGAGAAGCTGTCCCTTAGGCAACACTGATATGGATAGCCAAGAGATCATAAATCATTTCTCATGCTCCCAGAGGCTTATCAGGATACAGCGTTTTGCAAGCAGACGCACATTATTTTTTTATCTTTATAAAAAGCAACTCAAAGGGCTTATTTGTTTAGAGTAGTTTTCTGTTCTTCGGAGTCCTTGCTCCTTCAGACGGGAGTTGGACGGTTTCAAGCGGTTTCACTCTCTGCTCTGCTTGCTCCAGTTTGATAGGCTGTGTCCTCGTGACAGCTCTGTCCCTGCCGAGGACTCTGCGACGCTTTGATGTGGGCTGCTTTGGGCAGCCTAATACTTGAGGAAAAATGTGCTGAAATCGAACAAGATTGCTTTCCGCCCAGCTGTTCTCCGAGGGCTCAGCCATTTTTAGCGCCGAGCGGAGAAGGCTGTATTTGTTTTGACAGTCTTGGCAGGGAGAACAATGGTTGATTACCCGGCACTTTGCTAACAGATACGCCTGCCTCCAGCAGAGAGAATATGTGGGTCTTGACTGCGTTTCCCTCCTAGGGAACTGTCTTGAGTTCATTTGATGCCCTTTCCTTCTGCAGCATGTCTTTTCTTAGTTTTAGCCCCCGAAGTAACCCATGGCTTTCACTCTGAGAAGGCAGATTTCCCCAAATGACCATGGGCCAGTGGTTTGATTATCATATAAAACATCTATTTTCACTTCTCCAGTATGATTTCTTGGAAACGAATTCTTTTGTTTGCTTCTGGCTCTCCAGCTGTGTCTCGTTGGTTTCTCCTCTAATTCTCTGTCTGCCGCTTCTGGCATTTACGTTGCTGCTACTGTTTCAGCGCGTGCAAGTCTTGGGTTTTCCGTCATACCTACGTCTAAAAAGGCTATTCCGGATGCTTTTCTTCACCCATGCAGAGAAGTGTTTCACACAGAAGAATTATGTTTCCTTCAAAACAAAGGGACTTTTAAATATCTTCATGAAAAACATTTACTTTTTCTTTATTATTTGCCTTCCAAAAGATTTTAAGAATAAAACATTTGTAGAAGTATAACACATATGGAGAGAAGCGTACAGCTCAATGTGTTTTCACAAAGTGAACGCACCCACATGGCCATTGTCCCCTCAGACCCCCTGCCAGTTGCCGTCTCCCTCTCTCTGTCACTACCGGCACTGCCCAAAGGCAGCCACTCTCCTGGCTCCTATCATCACAGATGGATTTGGCTTCTTTTTGCTCACTGTTAGGTTTGTGCCACATGCATAGTGGTAATTTCTTCATTTTTACCGCTGCACACTACTCCTTTGTATGAATACACCACAAGCTATGTTGTGGTTTGATTTTGCATATTCATGATGACTAATGAAACCACATACCTTTTTATGTAATTGGCCATTCAGATATTCTCTTCTGTGGAGTGTCTTGAGCAACTCTTGTCCTTTTTCTCTTGAGTGTTGTGTATATTTCTTATTGACTTGTAAGACTTCTTTGTATGTTATGGAAATGAATTCTTTATTGGGTGCATGTGTTGCAAATATCCTCTCCCATTCTGTGGACTGCATTTTTCATTCTCATGGAATCTTTTGATAAATAGAAATTGTTAATGTTTTTAACCTTTTTGGTTTGAAATAATTTTAGACTTATACGAACTTCAGACTTGCAAAAGAAAACAGAGAGTTCCTGTATACCTCTCACCCAGTTTTCCCTAATAGTAACATAATACACAACTGTTGCGCAGTTATGGAGGCCAGAAAGTCACCACTGTCACAGTCCTGGGAGCTAATGTGCAGCCCTCAGTCTCATTTTGCTGGTGGTCCACTGATGCCCTTTTATAGTTCAGGATCCAGCGGGGTTCCCACACTGCCTCACGTTGTCATGTCTCCCAGTCTCTTCCACTCTATGACAGTTCCTCAGTCTTTCTTTGTCTTTTATGACCTTGACACTTTTGCAGAGTTATCTTGTAGAATGTCCCTCAATTTGGGTTTGTATGATGTTTTCTCACAATTATCAACACTATTCCAAGCATTGGTAACTATAAACATGGTATATCTAAGAAGTTATGGTTTACTGGGTCCTTTTTCTTTTTCTTTTTTTTGCTTGCGGAGGACTAGCCCTGAACTAACATCTGTGCCAATCATCCTCTATTTTGTATGTGGGACGCTGCCACAGCATGGCTGATGAGTGGTGTGTAGGTCTGCACCTGGGATCCAAACTCACGAACCTGGGCTGCTGAAGTGGAGCGCGCCGAACTTAACTACCATGTCATGTCATGGAGCCGGCCCCCACTGGACTGATTTTTGTAAGTTAATTTTATACCCTGCTACTTTGCTGTAGTTGTTGATTATTTCTAATAGTTTTCTGATGGATTCTTTAGGGTTTTCTATATATAAAATCATGTTGTCTGCAAAGAGTGAGAGTTTCACTTCCAAACTGCCAATATGGATACCTTTTATTTCTTTTTCTTGCCTAGTTCCTCTGGCCAAAACCTCCAGTACTATGCTGAATAAGAGTGGCAAGAGTGGGCACCCTTGTCTTGTTCCTGTTCTCAGAGGGATGGCTTTAAGTTTTAGCCCATTGAGTATGATGTTGGTTGTGTGTTTGTCATATATGTTGAGGTACTTTCCTTCTATACCCATTTTATTGAGAGTTTTTATCATAGAAGGATGTTGAATCTTGTCAAATGCTTTCTCTGCATCTATTGAGATGATCACGTGGTTTTTATTCCCTGTTTTGTTAATGTAGTGTATCACATTGATAGATTTGCAGATGTTGAACCATCCCTGCATCCCTGGTATAAATCCCACTTGATCATGGTGTATGGTCCTTTTAATGTATTGCTGTATTCGTTTTGCCAATATTTTGTTGAGGGTTTTTGCATCTATGTTCATCAGCAATATCGGCCTATAATTTTCCTTCTTTGTGTTGTCCTTGTCTGGCTTTGTGATCAGGGTAATGTTGGCCTCGTAGAATGTGTTAGGGAGTGTTCCATCTTCAATTTTTGGAATAGTTTGAGAAGGATAGGTATTAAATCTTCTTTCGCTGTTTGGTAGAATTCTCCAGAGAAGCCATCTGGTCCTGGACTTTTATTTTTTGGCAGTTTTTTGATTATTGTTTCCATCTCTTTACTTGTGGTTGGTCTATTCAGATTCACCGTTTCTTCTTGGTTCAGTTTTGGGAGGTTGTATGAGTCTAAGAATTTATCATTTCTTTTAGATTGTCCAATTTGTTGGTATATAGTTTTTCATAGTATTCTCTTAGAATCCTTTGTATTTCTGTGGTATCCATTGTAATTTCTCCTCCTTCATTTCTAATTTTATTTCTTTGAGGCTTCTCTCTTTTTTTCTTAGTGAGTCTGGCTAAGGGTTTGTTGATTTTGTTTATCGTCTCAAAGAACCAGCTCTTAGTTTCATTGATCCTTTCTATTGTATTTTTGGTTTCAATTTCATTTATTTCTGCTCTAATTTTTATTATTTCCCTCTGTCTGCTGACGTTGGGCTTCATTTGTTCTTCTTTTTTTAGTTCTGTTAGGTGTATTCTAAGATTGCTTATTGGATTTTTTTTGTTGGTTAAGGTGGGCCTGTATTGCTATGAATTTCCCTCTTAGGACCACTTTTGCTGCATCTCATAAGAGTTGATATGGTGTATTTTCATTTTCTTTTGTCTCTAGATGTTTTTTTTATCTCTCCTTTAATTTTTTCAATGATCCTTAGTTGTTCAGTAGCTTGTTGTTTAGTTGCCACATGTTTGTCACTTTCCCAGCTTTTTTCTTGTACTTGATTTCTAGTCTCATAGCATTATGGTCAGAAAAATGCTGATATGATTTCAGTCTTTTTAAATTTATTAAGGCTTGCCTTGTTTCCCAGCATATGGTCTATTTTTGAGAATGTTCCCTGTGCACTTGAGAAGAATGTATATTCTGCTGTTTTTGGATGGAGTGTTCTGGATATATCGATTAAGTCCATCTGGTCTAATTTTTCATTTAACTCCAGTCTTTCCTTGTTGACTTTCTGTCTGGATGATCTGTCCACTGATGTAAGTGAGGTGTTGCGGTCCCCCACTCTTATTGTGTTGCTGTCAATATCTCCTTTTAGGTCTGTTAATAGTTGCTTTATGCACTTTCTTGCTCCTGTGTTATATATTTATGTATTTATAAGTGTTACGTCTTCTTGGTGGAGTGTCCCTTTTATCATTATATACTGCCCCTCTTTGTCTCTCATTGCCTTTTTTATCTTGAAGTCTACTTTTTCTGACATAAGTATGGCAACGTGTGCTTTCTTATGTTGCCATTAGTTTGGAGTATTGTCTTCCATCCCTTCAGTCTGAGCCTATGTTTGTCTTTAGAGCTGAAATGTGTTTCCTGGAGGCAGCATGTTGTTGGGTCTTGTCTTTTAATCCATCCAGGCTCTCTGTGCCTTTTGATTGGAGAATTCAATCTATTTACATTTAGAGAGATTGTTGCTGTATGAGGGCTTAATGCTGCCATTTTATCACCTGTTTTCCAGTTGTTCTGTATGTCCTTTGTTTCTTCTCCCATGTATTTTGGACTGCCAGTTCATTTTGGTGGTTCTCTGTGATGGTTTTCTCAGTTTTCTCTTTATTTATCATTTGTGTCTCTGTTCTGATTTTTTGTTTAGTGGTCACCGTGAGGTTTGTATTAAAGATCTCATAGATGAGACAGTCCATTTTCTAGAGCCTCTTATTTCTTTAGTCTAAGCAGTTTCCATCCCTCTCCTCTTCCTGGTCTAAGTTATTGTTGTCACAACTTATTCCGTATTGTGTTGTGAGTTCGTGGTTAAAAGGAAGTTATTACAGTTAGTTTTGATGTTATAATTAAGTTTTTGCTAACCCGTTCTGATGGAGAGCTGCAATTTTCTGATTTTGTCTGCCTATTTATCTCCTTGCTCAAGACTTTGTAAACGCTTTTTTTTTTTTCAGGTATGAGGGCCTTCTTGATCATTTCTTGTATGGGGGGGTCTTGTGGTGATGAACTCCCTCAGCTTTTGTTTTTCTGGGCAAGGTTTTATTTCTCCATTATATCTAAAGGATATTTTTGCTGGGTAGAGTATTCTGGGCTGAAAGTTTTTTGTCTTTCAGAATTTTGAATGTATCATCCCATTCTCTCCTAGCCTGTGAGGTTTCTGCTAGAAATCCACTCAAAGCCTGATAGGGGCTCCTTTGTAGGTTATTTTCTTCTGCCTTGCTGCCCTTCATATTTTTTCTTTGTCTTTGACTTTTGCCAGTTTTACTAATCTGTGTCTTGGAGAAGGTATTTTTACATTGATGTAATTAGGAGTCCTATTAGCTTCTTTTACTTGTAAATTCAAGCTCCTCTCCCAGGTTTGAGAAGTTCTCAGCTATTATTTCTTTGAACAAGCTCTCTGCTCCTTTCTCCCTCCCTTCTCCCTCTGGAATACCTGTAATCCTTATGTTGCATTTCCTAATTGAGTCAGATATTTCTTGGAGAATTTCTTCATTTCTTTTCAGTCTTAGTTCTCTCTCCTCCTCCATCTGAAGCATTTCAATATGACTATCCTCTAGATTGCTAATTTTGTCCTCCATAATATCAGCTCTGTTATTTAAGGACTCCAGATTTTTCTTTATCTCATTCATTGTGTTTTTCATCTCCAACATTTCAAATTGGTGTTTCTTTATAGTTTCAATCTCTTTTATGAAGAATTCCCTCTGTTCACTAATTTTATTCCTGATTTCATTGAACTCTCTGTCTGAGTTTTCTTGTAACTCACTGGTTTTTCATGATAGCTATTTTTTTATTTTTATTTTTTAGTTTCATGATAGCTATTTTGAATTCTCTGTCATTTAGGTTGTAAATTTCTGTGCCTACAGGATTGATTTCTGGGTGCCTGTCATTTTGCTTCTGGTCTGGAGTATTAATATACTTCCTCATGCTATTTGATGGGTGGATTTGTGCCTTTGCATAGTGATAGTATCTGGTTGCAGATTCCACCTGCCACCACTGGGGTGGGGGCAGAAGCTGTGTATTCTGAGCCCATCACAATCCCTGGAAGCTGAGCCTGTCCTTTGGAAGCTCTGCTGACAGAGCCTGTCTGCATTTGCCTGCTGGCCGCTGCTGCTTTACACATGAATGTGCTGGCACTCTGGCAGGGGTCCCTTGCTCTGGCCGACCCACCAAGCTGGAGTGCCAGGTGGGGGAGGGGTGCTTTCTTTCGTGTGCACAATCCTGGGGTGCTCCCACTCTGCCCTCATTATCTGCCCTCCTGGGCTGCTCAGCTTGGTGAAGACACCCCTGAAATTGCTCAGCCTCCTCAGTGTGGAGCTTTCCCATGGGCTGGGAGGCAACTCAGAGAGCTAAGCTGTTCCCAAGGAGGACTGCCCCCTCCCCACTCTCCTCTCAGAGACATGCATGGTCCTGTGCCCTAGGTCACTGACATTGGGGGAGGGAGAGGAGATGCCCTTACCTCCTTCCACTGCCTCCTGAAGGGTCCAGCACCTCCACCTTCAGAAGTATGGCTGTATGGATCTCTCAGACATCTATTGTGTTGTGTGAATGTCCTCTGTTGGTTTATGAGTGTCTTTTTCATTGTATCTTAGGGGGGAGAGTCTAAGGGAAGAGCTCACTCCACCATGATGCTGATGTCACTCTAATCTTCCTATTTTAAAGTCAACTTATTAGTAACCTTAATTACAACTGCGAAGTCCCTTTTCCCATGTAACATAACACATTCATGGGTGTAATGCCAGGAGCTAGGGTCATGGGCCCTAAAATGCTGTCTGCCACAGATATAAACAAGAAATGGACAAAACTAACTCTTGGAAGGTACTGAAGGACCCTAAAGAAAGACAAAGTCTCCATAAGAATAAAAAGGCAGCTGCGCTTTGGATTTTTGCAGACAAGTTCTACCTTCATCTGGTTTTTTAGAACTTCATCACCTTTTCGATGGAATACAAACTTTTGTGTTTGACTGGTTAGAGGTAATCAGGGTGTTAATAATTTTTCAAAGAGTGATAAGTCTTAATCTCCAGCCCCCTCACTGGGCTGCTTTTCTTGACTCTGCCTGGAGCTCTTGTTAATCCAGGCCCATGGATCCACTCTAAATGGTAATTTTCTTTTAGCTTCTCTAAGTATGATCAACAGATGGCTACAAATTCAGATTCACAGGGGCACCCAATGAGACAGAACTGCTGGTGTGAATTGGTTCATATTTCTAACTTACCCTCCAGGTGATCTTTGAGCCTTCAAGGTGTGAACCACACAGCTCTCTTCTTCCCCCTGTATCATGGCAAAACTAGGTCATCCCAAGTATCAAGAGGAAGTCCCAAACCATTTCCTCAGAGAAATGCAAGCAGAGCTGACAATTCTAGCTCACGAGGCAGCCACCTTGACTTATCTGTTAAGTCAGGGGCATGTCTCAAACACTGGGGAGGAAGCCTTGAGTGAGGGAGGGGGGGTAAGGAGAGGGAGCTAACACGGATGAAGGAGTGCATCCCATGTGCAGGGAGCGTGCTCCCCACCCACACAGATGGAGACAGCCAAGTAGAGAAGCACATGCTGCAAATTTCCCTCATTCCACGATTTGTCCTGAGGCTGGCCTGTCTAACTTCGTAGATGGGCTTCCTCCCCCTCCTGACAGTCAGCAGAGAGCTTTTTCTCCAACATCTCTGATTTCCTGCCGCATCCTCAGAAGCAGAGCCAAGCCTGGTGGCAGCTTCAGCCTCAGGAATGTCAAGCACACAGGTGCCTCTGGATTTGCTGAACTCCTGCCTCGAAGACAAACCAGCTGGGTTTTACTGCGTCTCATTTGTCCTGCTTCCTCCTGCCTGCTCAGCTCACGCATCTCTCACCCAAGGCTCGCTGTAGAGCACGTTGACTTAGCTTGGGCACAGGGAACAGCTGCCTGGAGGTGCCTGGGGATGTGTGGATTCAGGGCTGTCACCCTGTTCCCATTTAGGCAGCTGGCCAGCACCTGGGTGATTTTTCTGGATTTGCCGAACACACATGTGAAGCTGAGAGCAAAGACAGCGTGGTAGGAACAGGGAGGCAGTGGGGTGCTGTGGAAAGAGGGCTTTGGGGACAGCCAGGCCTAGACTTTGAACCTATGCCTACCACTTCCTATGTGACCATGGGTGAGTCATTCAACCTCCCTGGGCCTCATTTTGTTATCATTAAAAGAGGGATCTGATTGATTCCTTGCAGATTTGTTTTGTGGATTAAGTGAAATAATATTAAAATATCTGTTAAAAGGCTCGTCATATTGTAGGCCTTCCTATGATAGGGCCTTCTTCCAATATTGAAAATCTGCTCGGCAAGTTAGTTAACCGCTCAGTGCCTCAGTTTCCCCATTTGTAAAGCAGAGACAATAATAGTAACTTATGGGGTTGTTGTGAGGCTTAAATGAATTAATATATGCAAAGTTCTTTAGAATAATGCTAAGCACATAGAAGCATAAATGATAAATTATATGCCTACATTGTGTTCACAGTTGATTTAAGGTCATAGGGAGATGCTATGGAAAAGGCTGGAAACGCAGGATCCCAAGATAGACCCAGTCTCCCTAGGATAAAGAAGTAATTACCCTCTGATTTTGCAAACAAACCCTCCTTTCCTGTCTGCAATGGAAGAGCCCTTCCTTGCAGGGGAGGCCAAACTAACTGCTGTGTCTTTCTATACAAATTCAAGTGTGCAGACAAGTTTTATTAATTAGCTACTGCTGTATAATAAATTACCCCCAAACTTAGTGGTTTTACATAAACGTTTATTGTCTGTAGGTTTCTGGGGGTTAGGAATCTGGGAGGAGCTTATTCAGTGGTTTTGGCTTAGGCTCTCCCTTAAGGCTGCAGCCAAGGTTTTGGCCAGGGCTGCAGTCATCTGAAGGCTTGACTGGAGCTAATGGATTTGTCCCCAGGATAGTCACTCATTTGGCTGTTGGCAGGAGGCCTCAGTTCCTCACCATGTGGGTCTCTCCAAAGGCTGTTGGCGTGTCCTTAAAACATGGCAGCCGGCTTCCCACAGAGCAAGATGGAAGAGAAAGATGGAAGCTGCAGTATCTTTGTGTCTCATGACCTAGCCTCAAAATAAACACATCATCATTTCTGCAATGTCCTATTCGTTAGAACCTAGTCAGTAGGACCAGCCCACACTCAAGGGGAGGGGAATTAGACTACATCTTTTGAGGGAGTGTTGTCAAAAAATTTGAGGACTTTTTTTTTTTTTTAGCTGAGAAAGATTCATCCTGAGCTAACATCTGTTGTCAATCTTCCTCTATTTTGTATGTGAGCCACTGCCATGGTGTGGCCACAGATGGCTGGTGTAGCTCTGGGCCCAGGAAGTGAAACTGGGCCACCAAAGTGGAACACACCCGACTTAACCACTAGGCCACTGGGGCTGGCCCTTGAGGACATATTTCAAAATCACTAGGGGCTGGCCCCGTGGCCTAGTGATTAAGTTCGGCATGCTCTGCTTCAGTGGGCTGGGTTTGGTTGCCAGACGCAGACCTACACCACTCGTCAGAGGCTGTGCTGTGGTGGCAACCCACATACAAAGTAGAGGAAGACTGGCACAGAGGTTAGCTCACGGCCAATCTTCGTCAGCAAAAATAAATAAATAAAACCGCTGTGCCATCTCACTGGTAGTGACCGGCACACAGCAGATTCGGGAAGGAGGTTGGTTTCCAGATGAGCCCGTGTCTTTGCTGTCTCTTTAATTAACCAGTTTACCCCTCCTGGAGAAATATTTGAACTTTCCAATTTCCAGCAGACTTGAAAACATGCCCCAAAATGGAATAGAAATTGGTTAGGGTTCATACACACACTCTCACTGAGTGTCTGCTATGCGCCAGGTCCTGTGTTGGGGCCTAGAAATAAAGAGGTGATTAATACAAATCTCTGCTCTCCAGGAACTTACTGTGTAGTGATGAGACAGAGAAGCAAAGAGGAGGTTAGAATAGAGTAGGATGGGTAGTCTTTACCTCATCCCCTATTTTCCATTTCTATATCCTCTTCTAGGACTTAATGCAAATAGTATTTCCTTATTTATTTGCTTGTTTTACTTGTTTATTACTGGTTTTCCCCCACTGTTTCCCTAAGGCTCAGAACACAGCTGCTGTGTAGACATGCTCAGTAAGTACTGGTCCAGGAATAACTGTGATGTGGCGCATATGAACTGCGGCAGCAAGTCGGAGGGGTGCCCACCCCAGCCTTGAAGGAGTGCTCCCTGGAGGAGGCAATCCTGTGTTGAGATTTGAAGGATGAACAGGAGGCAGCAAGGTGGACCAGGTGTGAGTTGTTCCTGTCCCCAGGCACAGCATCCCAAGTTGACAGAGAGTCCAGTGCATTCAAGGGGCTGCAGACACTTCTGTATGCTGGGGGTGAGAACGTGGAAAGAGTCGGTGGGGGGGCAGGGTGGAGCGAAGGTTGCAGAGGGTCATGAGAGATGAGAGGAAAGATACAGCAGAATCAGGTTATGAAGAACCTACCTTGTGAGAAAGTCTGAGGAGAATGGACTTCATCCTAAAGGCGGCGGGGAACTATTGAAGGTGTTGAAGTAGGGGAATGACGAGGTCAGGTGCCACCGTCTTCGATGTTCTAGCAAGGATGTGAAGGGCCATCCCAGGCCCCCCCCCGAGGTTTGAGAATGGGGGCTACAGGTGCCCAGGAGCCAGAGTCCAGGGGGTGCATTGCAGAAGTTATTTCTGGACCGTCTTTCTGCAGAGTGCATAGCCCTCCACCCCCATGAGGGCTGGAGGCCCCCTGGGGGCAGGGACAGGAGCATGGAGCACCGGCTTCCCCAGGCCCACGAGGTCAGGCCTCGCAGGACCCCACCCAGTGGCCCTCAGAGCTTGTAGAAACCAAGCGCTGCTCCTCCTCGTTCGCTGGCTCTCTCTCAGAAGCAGAGTTGGAGTGAGTGCCCCAAACCCTGTTACTGCAGCGTCGAGACTGTGAGTGGAAAACAGATTTCCCTGCAACATGAGAAAATGTGCTTCTTCCTAGGAGCCCCCAGAATCATCCACGGAACGGGCAGAATAACAGAAGAGCAGTTTTCTCTCTTGGAGACATATGGAAAACAGTTTGTTTGCTTGGAGGAAAATCATAGCTTGTTGTTTTTGTCCCCCCCAGAGGAAAGTTAAAACTCTCACACATTGAACCTTTTCAATCCCTTGTTTGTTTTGTGCTTTTGAACCAAAATGCAGCATGCGGAGAGCAGTGCTTGCTGGTGAGCAGGAGATATTGCGTTGGGGGTTAGTTCCACTGGCCCAGCGACAGGAGATCCAAACCCAAGTCAGCCACTCACTGTCTCTAAGGCAAGAATGGGGTCCTTAGGCCACAGAGCCAAATGACACATCTCTCCCAGGAAGGGGGATGGCATGATTATGCAGTGTGTGTGCTGGGGGCAGGGCACAGAACAACAGATCATGGCAAAGTATGGCGAGCCCAAAGGTGCTCTCCAAAGCAGGCTTGAAATAATCTTTCCTTTGGAGACTTGATCTTCCCAGTCATGATGGAAACAAAAGAAAATGGCCTGTCTTTCATTTGGCTCACTGGTCCAGAAAATGGGGCCCGGGAAGATGAGGCGGAGCAGAGTGTTGAGGTGAATAGAAGGACCCAGGAGGCCTTTGTTGGAGATTTCTTTTGCCCAAGAGCCTCCTCAACCTGGAGCTTTCCCCTCCCGAGAGACCCCCCTCAGCCGCTGCCTCTTCCCGTCAGCATCCCTCTTTGAACGACCTCAGAAGCGCTTGATAACGTGAGAAACTATGCAGGGCTTCAAGGATGCATGCTGAACGATGACTCAGCTAGGTTGTTCACAGCCTCCCCTCCCCGCCAGCAGTTCTTCCAGAGAACATTTAGCTGATTTGGAAAAAGTATTTCAAATCCCCCAGAGAACAATGTGCATCTTAACTTTGGGTGAATGTAATTCTGATCATTCTCTGAATGCTCAAAGTTTTACAAACTGAGTAAGCCACATGTGCACAAAACTGCTTGCCAGCTTCTGAAGAGAAAGTTGATTACCCCGAGGGGAACTGAGGATGGGTGGAGCAGACCGAGAGTCTCCTCTGGATATGCCATTTGAATAGCCTTGTGGGTGTTTCCAGAAGTAGGACTTAAGTGAGCCAAATTAATCATGCTCGCCTTAAAAACATCTTACTAAGCACCTAATATGTGCCAGGAGCTTTACTCGATGCTCATAGAGATTTATAAAAAACACGGCCAGTGAACCTGGAGCAAAGAAAACACATGGGGTAAGCTCTACATTCAGGCTAGCTTTCTGTCAGGGAGACTTTCCAAATGGCAGCACAAGAAAGTAGATCCCAAAAGACAGCAGTGGTCTCAATGGTCAACAGACTTCAGAGTGCAGGCTGCTGACGTGGCTGGAATTTAAGGGGTAGAGTATGAAAGAAGGAAGAGCTGAATAGAGAAGGTGCCTCAGAAATCTGCATTCAGGTCATCGTCAGTCTTTGGCCAAATACAAATCTGTATATGTGGAAGGCAAGACCCTGCATGGCCGGGCAGGGAGTAGCTCCTGAGGGACTGCGAGCTGGGTGGAGATTGTTGAGGCTACAGAGTTATGTAAGACATTGAGTTTCTGGCCAGTCACAGTGTAGATATATTACCGAACACTGGGCATTTGCTTGAGACCCCAGAAAGGCCAGTCCTTAGGAATAAGACTATTCTAGCCCTAGCACATGGACTATTCTTGACCTACCTTAACAAAGCTCAGAAACAAGCTCGACAGGATCAAACTGAGCCACAAATAAACTAAATGCTCACCAAAGCGATACTCAACACTCAATGCTCAGCATTCTTTAAAAGAAAACAGCAAATCCAAAGTCAACACTGTAGCATTCATAAGTCCAGCGTTTGATTAAAAAATTATTAGACATACAAAGTAGCAAGAAGATGTGACCCATAACCAGGAGAATAATGTCAATAGAAGTAGACCCAGAAATGACACAGGTGTAGGCAGTGACAGACAAAGACTTTAAAACAGCCATTACAGGGGCCGACCTGGTGGTCCAGCGGTCAAGTTCATGTGCTCCTCCTCTGTGGCCCGGGGTTCGCTGGTGTGGATCCCAGGCGTGGACCTACACACCACTTATCAAGCCATGCTGTGGCAGGTGTCTCACATATGAAAAACAGAGGAAGATGGGTATAGATGTTAGCTCACGGCCAATGTTCCCCAGCAAAAAGAGGAGGATTGGCAGTGGATGTTAGCTCAGGGCTAATCTTCCTCAAAAAAAAGAAAAGAAAAGAAAAAAAAAAACCAGCCATTACAAGTAAGTTCAAGAATTTAAAGGAAAAGATGGACATCTCAGTATAGAAATTTCAATGGAGAAAGAGAAACTTTAAAAAGAGACAGGTGGAAATTACAAAACTGAAAAACCCAATTTATGAAATGGAAAATTCATTAGATTGGAAAATGCAGAAGAAAAGATCAGTGAAAAAGGTCAATAGAAATGATCTAAACTGAAGCAGAGAGATTAAAAAAGATTTAAAAAGATGAACAAAGACTTGGTGACCTGTGAGAAAACATCAAGCAATACTGTGTAAGCAGTATCAAGCAGTATATGTATAAGTGATGTCCCAATAAAAGAGAGGAAAAAAGCGAGGCAGCAAAACAATTGAAGAAACAATGACCAATATTTTCCCAAATTAGGTGAAAAAATGTCAACATCAAATCCAATAAACTCCATGAAATTTATTTAAGGCGAGCACAAAGAAAACCACACTGAGGTATGTCATAATCAAATGGCTGAAGACCAAAGATAGAGAACATCTTAAAAGCAGCCAGAGATAGAACAGGTTACACACAAAGGGAAAATGATAAGAAATACTGCTGACTTCTCATCAGACACAAAACCAGTCAGAAGATAATGACACATCTTTGAAGTGCTGACATAAAAAACAAACAAAAACAACAAAAAAAATCCCCAGTCAACCTAGAATCCTGTATCCAGCAAAAATAGCCTTAAAAGACAAAGTTAAAATAAAGACATTTTCATATGAGCAAAAGTTGGATTAATCACCAACAGGCATACATTATAAGAAAGATTAAAGGAAGTTCTCCAGGAAGAAGGAAGAAGATGCCATATGTTATCATATCTATATGAAGAAGAGTATCAAAAATAGGAAATATGTAGAGTATAAATATGAAAGACATTTTTCTCAGTTTTTAGTTCCTTTAAACGACATTTGACTGCTTAAACCAAAAATAGTAGCAGAGTATTGTGAGGTGTATAATCTACATAGATGCAAAATGGGTGGCAACAGTAGCACAAGCGATGAGAAGGGGCTAAATGAAAGCACCGTGTGGAAGCTTCTTACATTCTGTGTGAAGTGGTATAAAGCTAATTCAAGGTAGACTGTGATAACCATAGTATGCTTATTTTTTTATTTATTGCTGAGGAAGATTCGCCCTGGGTTCAAGTTCTGACTGTCACATATTAGTGGGCTGACCTTGGCCAATTAAAGTATTCTTTTTTAAATTCAGTCTCCACAGCTGTAGAAAGGAGAGTGAGAATTAAACAGAAAAGTTCCGAAAGCTTAGAAGGAAACAATCAGACTCCCATCCAGAGAGAATCACTGTAAAGCTTTTAGCATAGTTTTTCTGTTCACGGATGTTCTTTTTCTATGCGTCTAGTTCAGTTCATAATGAATATACAATGTAGATTCCTCCTTTTATTACATAATTAAAGCATGCTCTTATGTCATTAAAAATGCTTGTAGGCAAAATAATTTTTAGCGAGTAAGGTTGGGAACTCTAGGAAATCTCTCCTCACCCCTTCACCTCAAAGACCGCTGGAGGGAGCTTTTTAAAAAGCAAATCTGATTGTGTAACTTCTCCACGTCCTACATTTCAATGGCCTCCATTGCCCTTAAGATAAAGCTCAACTTAATAGGCTTCTGGGGCCCTTCATGATCAGGTCCTCACTCACCTCTCCAGAGTCTTCTCAGGCTTCCTCAGTGCCCCCCCATCTCCATCACCCATTGCCCAGTAATGCTGCACAACACACTACCCCAAACTCAGTGGTTTAAACCAACAATCTTTTATTCTCCTGCATCTGAAGGTCAGCTGGAGTGATTCTGCTCCAGGCCACGGCAGCTGGGGGCTGGGTGGTCTAGGCTGGGCTTGGCTGAGTGCTGTCGCCTCTACATGCAGCTCTGCGGATTGGCCTGAAGGCTCTGCTTCGTATGTCTTTCATCTTTCTTGGGCCAGCAGGCTAGCTGGGGCACGTCCTTTTCATGGCAGTGGCAGAAGCTCATGGAGGCGAATGGAACACCCAGTGCCTAAGACCTAGGCTCCTAAGATGGCACATTGACATGTCTACCAAGTTTCATGGCCAAGCCTAAGTCAATGGGGAAAGAAAGACTCTTCATGCAAGGTTGAGCCTGCAGAGTGGTGAAGAATCGGGGTCAATAGTTCAATTGACTCCAAACGCCGATGCTCCTGGCCAACTGAGCCACTTTCAGCCACCCGTCCCCTCCCAAGGTATCACACGTTCCTCTTCCTGCCTTCAGATATTTCACGTTTTCTTTATAGACCACCAACGTCTCATCCACACTTGACTCCTCCTGGCCTCTCCCTGAGTCGAGGTGAGGCCAGGTGCCCCTGCTCTGTGCTCGCAAGCTACCCTGCACTGCCCTGTCATAGCTCTCGCTGCGCTGTGCTTGGCTGTTCACCATGCGTACTCCCTACCGCTTATATCCTTTGAAAGTTTAGGTGATCTGGTCCTTGATGTGTGAGGTAGGGGTGGGGAAAGTTTGCTCCTATGTACGATCTTTAGTTCCTGGAATCAAGTACTGGGTGTTACACGGTTGAGCCTGAAACCTTCGGAAGGGCATAATTCCACGTGGGAAAACACACACCTTTCTTTGGGTTACAGACCGAAAATGAACCATAATGAATATCGATTGCTTTTTCTTGTCTGTGTCTCTGCCCTTTAAAAAGTAAGAGCAACTGGCCTTTGGGAAATAACTCCTGTGCTGTTGAGTGCAGGGTTGTGTCTCCCATGTCGTGTGTCCCCTGCCTGGACCCCAGTTGAGGTCATGAGATGTTCTCGCCCAACACTTTGAATCGGGTGGAGCAACCTGATGGGAAAATAATTTGAACAGATTTTTCTCAAAGGCAGGTCCTTGCTGTGACTGCCCAGATTAGCTCCTTCTACCCAGAACTCCCAGATTCCTACTCTTGTTGAAGTCTTGAGTTCAGCTCCTCCTAGGATTCTCTATGCTATCCTAAATCTTTTCAATCAAAGCCTGCCTTTCATGTTTATTAAATTAGCCAGAGTCCATTTCTGTTACTTCTTATTTTAAAAATCGTAGCCAATACTACAGCCAGGTGCTCAGCAACTTCAGACCCTGCCCCGAGATCTTCTCTCCTCCTTTGGTCCACAGGAAGAGGGCAGGGAGCTTGCCAGCTCTCATTTAGGGCTAACTGGCCTTTGAGCTCTCGTAAAGCTCATTTTAAGAGGCAGATCTCTGGATAATTCAAGGCTGTCGGCAGCTGGGAATCTCTACATGCATGCATGCTTTCTTTGCCAACGAGGGAAAGAAGCTTCCTGCGGCAGCTGGAATAGCAAGGGCAACTGTGCACAAGTCCTGCACGTTAACAATTTACCCCTTAACTACCCCTGCAGGGCGGCGCTTTGGCGTCTTCTCAGAGCTTTGAGGAAGGAGGGGGTTGCCAGAAACCACCAGGGTTGGTGAGCTGAAGGTGGCCTGGGAGCCACCATGTTGCATATGCAAATGAACCCCCTGCTGAGGAGCCTCTCATCATCCATTCATTTGTCTGTTTATTGTTAGTCTTGAGTCTTGAGCTCACTGTCCTGGGCCTTGGGCGTTTTCACGTTTTCCATAAGCTCGACAGAGTGAGGCTGGGTGCACTGACATGGCAGTTAGCCCAGCTTGCTGAAGAGAAGGCCCGAGGCACAGCGCACCATCGGCTCATCCTCGCTGTGTGATTAAGCTCCCACTTGCTGGGTGGCACTGGAGAACAAAAGCGTCCACCCGTTAGTTCCCTCTTGCTAGAAAGTTACTCCATCCATGTAAAAACAAATTATGGACTTCTAGCCTGATTTGGGACAAATGACACTTCTAGTTTATTCTTAATTGTCCTATGCAAATTTTTCTTTTCCTTTCTAGTTTGTCATGTGAGAAAAGTTAAATTAGCCTGAACATGTAGGAACAGATTCTGCCGATTTCGAGCTCTTCACTTCCTTCCCTGAGGCATTTAATCAGTTCTATTTTTTGGACTAGATTTGTTTGGCAAGTCAAAGAGGAGATAACAAGACTTGGAGATGGGGGAGGCAGGTTTTAAAGATAGATGCATGAAAGGAGCTGCCATCTGAGGTCTCACGTGAGGATGGGGAGCACATCCTCTCCAGCATGTCTTACCACAATTGAAGGTTCAAAACAGAGTGCATTTGACTCGAATCAGGAGCCTGCAATTAAATTTATTTTTCTAAGAAATGCACTCTTAGTATGTAATATAGCCTTAAGCCTACTCTTCACAACTAATTTGGAGAAAAGGATATATTGCATTGCGAATATATTTCATTTTGATGTAAAGATTTTTGAGAGGCAGTGAGGTATGGTGGGAAATGCAATGGGCTTTTAGAAGACCTGAATTCTTGCTCCTCTCCCTGCTGCTTGTCCTGGGTGACAGTGCCTTTCTCCCTTACATGTCTAAGCCACAACATCTTCTTCCATAAACAGTCCCCGCCCCGCCCTGCCCAACCTCACCGCCTCTGTGCGCAAGGAAGGGGAGGCGCCTGGTAAACGGCAGCGGCCGGGACTCGCAGGACACGCGAGCTGGGAGTGGGGCCCACAGGTCCCAGCAACCTGGCTTGGACAGGTTCAGGGAACCGGGTTAGTCTGCAACGTGGTGAGAACCACAGCCTTAGGCTCCCCCAGGGGTGGGGGGCTTCCTGACATCCAGTTCTGATACTTGTCACTATGCATCCAGTGGGAGGGTGAGTTGGCATTGCTTTGTGGAGGGCAGGTTGACATTCTTTATTAAAATTAATACACTTCAAGGAACCCATCCTCTCAAAATACCTGCACGAGTGCATAAGAAATAAACATGACTGTGACTATTACTGAGTGCTGGCTTCTAGGTTCGACACATGTATTAATTCATTTAATCCTCTCGACAACCCTCTGAGGTCATTATTCCCATTTCACAGAAGAGGAAACTGAGGCACAGAGAAGTGAAGTAACCCGCCCAGGGTCACACAGCTGGTAGATGGCCGTCATAGTCTGTTGAGGATGCTATAACAGAATACCACAGACTGGGTGGCTCATAAACGACAGAAATTTATTTCTCACAGTAATGGAGGCTGGACGTCCAAGATCACGAGGCCAGCGTGGTCCAGTTCTGGTGAGGTCCGGTCCCTGGTTCACAGACAGCCATCATCTCGCTGTGTCCTCACATGGTGGAAGGAGCTCTCTGGGGTCCCTCTTCTAAGAGCACTCATCTCATTCTCCACCCTCAGGACCTAATCACCTCCCAAAGTCCCCACTCCCAGATGCCGCCATGTTGGGCATCAGGTTTGGGTGTTCGAATTCGGGGCGGGGCGTGCACACAGACCTTCCGTCCCCAGCAAGGACTCAGCGAGCGGGAGCTGCGCAGCCCGTCTCCCGGCCTGGCGGGCTCGGCCACCGCGCAGGTGCGGAGCCAAGGCTGCTGAGCCCGCCGCTCGTAGCATCTTCGAGGGCCTCCGAAAAGGAAAGTGCAGAATTACGGATGCAAGTCAGGTTCAGAAGTGAAGATTTATTCACAATGAGAAAAGAAATTACAAAAATTACAAAATGTAGAGAGCTGACAAATACCACAAGCATCACGAAAGTCAGAAAAGTAATATAATATTTTTATTAATTTACTGCCCCAGGCGCCCTTATAATGCTTTCTATCTACATTTTTTCTTGCCTCCATACTCTTTGTTCATATCTTATTCATATGATGGCAATTTTGAAATATTTTTCTTTTCCTTTTTTTAAATTTAGGTTATGGTAGTTTGCAACGTTGTGAAATTTCAGTCCTACATTATTTGTCTGTGATCTTATAGGCATGCCCTTTCACCCTTTGCACCCACTGCCCACCCTTCTTCCCCCGGCAACCACTAAATAGTTCTCTTTGTCTGTTTGTTTATCTTCCACATATGAGTGAAATCATACAGTTTTTGTCTTTCTCTATCTGGCTCGAAATTTTTTTTTTTAAGATTTTATTTTTCCTTTTTCTCCCAAAGTCCCCTGGTACATAGTTCTATATTTTAGTTGTGAGCCCTTCTAGCTGTGGCACGTGGGATGCCGCCTCAGCATCGCCTGATGAGTGGTGCCATGTCCACGCCCAGGATCCGAACCAGCGAAACCCTGGGCCACCAAAGCGGAGCCCGCGAACCTAACCACTCGGCTACAGGGCCGGCCCTGAAATATTTTTTATAAAGAGAATAGGAAGAGCATTCAGTCTTTCCTATAGCATGGTGAATCAAAATTTATGTTTTTATTATTAATAGCTTTGTCGCATCCCACATGCCTCTTTGCGCAGACATAACGGTTTGTAGTGCTATACACAGTTGTGCCTTACGAAGACAGGGGTTTTGATGAATTTTGTTCTCCATAATTCTCATCAAAAAAGAAACAAAGTATGGTGCGCGTAGAGTTGTATATGCTGCATTATCGAGTGTGTTCTGACGGATTTTGGAGAGAAACAGCACCCTCTTCCTACCCCTGATGGTGATGTGCGTTGGCGCTGGGGGTCGGAGGAGTATTTCTGGAAGCTGTTCTCACCCTGTGCAGCTAGCGACCGCTCACCCACATCCCACTGAACCAGACGAAATGCTCGCTCTGGAAGGGCCTGGGGGTGAGGACCAGAGGCGGAAGCTGCTTCGGCTTTGTGCACTTGCGTCACGGAACCGGGTGAGAAGGATGCTCACACAGCTTGCTTGTAATGGGGAAATACTGGGTGACCCTGGCGGCCATCAGTACAGGACTGGCCAGAATACAGGATGTCCGTGCAGTAGACTGCTTTGCAGGGCTCAGGAAAAATAAGGCACATGTCCAGCTGTGGCAAGGAAAGAGCTCCTTCGCCTCGTGGGGACGTAGAAAACACAAGTTGCAGGATAATACAGATGATGATCCTGTTTGTCTCACTTAAAAATTGGTCTATTTGTAAATATGCAGACACGCTTTGGAAGTGTATGTAAGAAACTGTGAGGGGTGACTGTCTCTGGGGAGTTTGGACTGAAAATTGAAGAGGAACATTTTTAATTTTCACTTTATAGCTTTCTGTACTGTTTGAACACTTTGACGTTGAGTGTATGTTGATTTTACGTAGATCCTCACTTGCAGATGAGAGAGCCCCCGCTCAAAAGAGATTAAGACAAAAGGGGAAAGGTATTAATTCATACAACTGTTTGGCCAAGAACACCAGGCACTGACTTCTGACGTCTCTTGGCTCTTTTTCCTCCTCTCGCTCTGTCCACGGGCAGGCTCGTCCTTGTTGTAGCAAATGGCCTCCAGCCACTCCAGGCTTACACTTTCATCAGCTCAGCAATCCCAGGGAGAAGAACGAGATTCCTCCCTCCCGAAGGTTCCAGTAAGAGTCCTTGGGGTTGACGGTGGTTGGATCAGTGCTGTGCACACATCCAGCCCAGAACCAGTCACTAAAGCCAGAAAGAGGAACTGTCCTGAGACCACCTTCTCGACCCGAAGGGGGTCCGTGTCACCCAGATCTCATGGGCTGAGCTTCGTGGGGGGAGGGAGGAGGGGTTCCACCAAGGAAAGTGGAGGTGCTGCTACCCGGACCTGAGAACATGGTCACTGTCAGGCAAGACCGTTATTCACCGCACACGCATCCCATTTGCAACTAACGGAGAGAGGATTTCACAGAGAAGCAGCGTGATTGTCAGAGGACAGTCTCGGAGCGAGGGGCCTAGCTCACTCCTTTGCTAGCAAAGCAAAATAGAAACGGTTGACGGCAACTGAACCCAGGGCAGAGAAAATTCTTTCCTGCTATCTTTTCAAAAGAACCTAATGATGCATTGGTTTGCTGGAAGAATTAGGCTGATTGACTAATTAATAGCTAATGTTGGGTTGAATTAAAGAAATTATAGAATATCCATATGATGGAGAATATGTAACCATGAAAATGAGGTACTAGATGAATATGGACATGGAAGAATTCCCCAGAGGTACTTTTAGGAAACAAACGCGCATTACAAAACAGTATTAATATGATCTCACTCTTTTAAAAAAAATGTGCATATGTGTTTATATACCAGAAAGACTCAAAATTAATATACCAGTGCTTCATCGGTGGCTTTTCTGGGTTGATATGTTATGAATGGCTTTTATTTGATTCTCTTTCCATATTTGTATTTCCTAAGGTTTCTCCAATGAATATTTATTATCATTGAAAACATAATTTAGACTTTTATCAAAGTTGTTAGCTCCTTTAAAAAGTCAAACGGTCCTCTGAAGCTTTGGCGACTATCCCTGCCCCTCTTTCTCCCAAGTCCTCGTTTCCGGGGCAACCGCTTTTACCCCCTTTAGATGCTTTTCTGGCGTTTACTTCCATTTTGCTAAACAACTTGTTTATGTTGCTATTCATGATTTTTCGGATTTGTATCTCATATATCGACTTCCTAATGAGGAAGAGCGAGCTTCAGCTCTGGTACAGCCCCTCACACACCATTCTCCCTCTCCATCCTCCCAATGTGGTTCACATCACCTTTTATTAAATTCGTATTTATCGTTTTCATGACTCCGACCCTGTAAATGTTGTTCACTGCTGAGCCAAGTTGTGCATTTACATTTCCTTTCCCAAACGCCTCTTCCTTTTAAGGACTTTAATTTGATCCTGAAAATGCTGCCACTAAGTGAAAAGCTGTTAAATGAAAAGAATAGTTCCATTAATTTTAATGGGGAAAATGTTGAATCCCAACCCAACCCAAGATGCCCAAACAATTTTCACAGATAGAAAAATATATCATAACAAGTGGAACATAACACATTTAAATAGAGAATACACAGTAACATGATCATAACAAGTTTAAATAAAGAATCCACAGGTTGAAAGGAAATGAACACAGTTTATATATATAAAGTGATGGAATGAAGGGTTGCTTTATTCACCAAAGGAGGAAGTGGACTGGAGAGCATGGCGGCTGGAGGAGAAAGTCCTTCTCCGGAAGGTGTGTTCTTGCTTTTGGGCTCATGAGTCTCTCTCTCTCAAGCTGCCCTTAAGGTTGGAGTATGGTGGAATGCCCTGAGGGCTCAGTGAAGGCTGAACATGAGAGTGCTTTTGTTTTTTTCCCTTCTTCTTCTCCCCATAGCCCCCCAGTACATAGTTGTATATTCTAGTTGTAGGTCCCTCTGGTTGTGGCATGTGGGACGCCACCTCAGCATGGCCTGATGAGCAGTGCCATGTCCGCGCCCAGGATCCGAACCAGCGAAACCCTGGGCCGCCAAAGTGGAGCACGCGAACTTAACCACTCAGCCACGGGGCGGCCCCTGTGAGCGGTTTGAACACCACGAAACGCTGTGCACACCAATAGACAGAAATATGATAGAAGGTCTTTCTCCTTTGGCGTTTCTTGCATAACAAAGCATTTTGGGCTCATTTAAACACAGCAAGTATTTCCAATTTGTCCAATACACAAGTCTCTGACTGGAAACTTGGATCAATTGGCAAGTGTGTCATTGCCTAAAATTATGCTGTCAAACTGTCACTTCTTCTAGCATACATACTCAGTGTGCTTCTGGGTGAAAATCTGTTAGCCCAAAAGTAAAAACAAAATGAAGGACAAAAAATACCTGTTGTCTGAAAAGTGGTGTAATTTCCCAAGAGAGATTATAGAGAGAAAATTTTAACAGTTCTTAAATGAGGTAATTGTATAATGTTCTATTTTTCTTGTACTTAATTGCTTTTTTTTTTTAAAACTGCTTAGTATTCTTTAAATTTCTGGTGAAATCTTCTATACAACTGTAGAATGTCTCTCCACGCAGTCAAATGTGTCCGATAACCTGCCACTTTCATTTTTTATCCCAAGGGACAATGTGCCCGGACACCACTCTTCTGCTCTGTTCTGGGTTGGTTTTCCTCTCGTGCAGCTCTTTTCCTGGTCTCTCTTTCGCATCCTCCTGAACGTCCCCGGGTCCCGTCTCCTGTGCTGCATTATCTGTTCAGTCCATTCCTCTTTCTCCATTTACTCCCTCATTTTGATGGAGCGCACCCTTCAGTAACTTCTTTAAGAAGGTACACAGGAGGTAAATTTTTTAAGACCTTGCATTTCTGAAAATGTCTTTATTCCATACTTACTCCTGATTGACAGTTTGGCAGGCTATAGAATTCAAGTTGGAAACCGTTTTCCTTCTGAGTTTTAAAAGCATTGTTCCGTCATCTTCTGGTCGAATGCCGTTCTCATCTCTAACTGTTTCTCCCTGATGGTGCTGATCATCTTCCTTGTTTCTGGTGACTGAAGGTTGGGGCTGACGGGCTTTGCTGCGAGAATTCCTTCACTGTGCCAGGCTCTTCAGAGGCCCCTTCTGTCTGGAAACTCCCTTCCTCCAGTTCCAGGAAATGTTCTTCTATCACGTCTTTGAGGGTTCTTCCCTCCACTGTCTCCCCTGATTGTTGGGTCTTGGACCTCCAGACACATCAGACCATTTTCTCTCCGTCTGTTCTTGTGTCTGAGTTTTGGGGGATGTCCTCAGCCGTGCCCTCTCATCTGCCAGCAGCATTCTTACTTTCACCCTCCCATGTTAAACTCCCAGATGTTGCTTCTCGTCCTCCTCTTTGTACGCGCTCTCATTCTTTCTTGGTGGCTGCAGTATAGTCTCTTAGCACGGCTGCTAATTGTACATTTGGGACGAGTGTTCTCTTCCCTCCTGCCTTGAGTCGACTGTCTCAGAGTTTCCTTCCTCCCCCTCTTTCTTTCTCTCTCTCCCCGCTCCCTCCCTTGGTCTCTCCCTTTCCTTCTCTGTTTTCCTGTTGTTTTGGTCTCTGTCTTGCATGTGGAAATCTGTCCCTTGACGTCTGTCGGCATCCAGGAGAGCGGTGCCCGCTCCTCATGGAGCTCTCTGCTGGTCGCTGTGACTTGCCCGTGGCTGGACTTTGCTGTAGGCAGAGAGGGTAGGACCCGGTGGTCTCACCACGACTCCTAGTTGTGCAGATTTTAAAGCCACTTTTCAGGGCTGATTCGAGCCCTCAAGGCTCCCGCCCAGGGTCGGGGGGCAGGTGAGTCTGGCAGTCAGCTCTGCGGGATCCCGTAGGGGCAGGACATGTGAGGGTCCGGCTCTTCCGAATGTGAATCCTCTGCTTAGCAGGCATCTTGCCCCACGCTCGGCCCGTGTCTACAAGCTGACCTCACCAGAAAGTCAATCTGCCGTCTCTGCTGGAGAGGAGGAGGAGTGGCTGCCAGGCTCTGGGGGTTGAGGTTGGAGAGCTGGGCATCTGGAGGCTCATTTTTAAAGGTTAATCTTGTTTAACTGGACATTGTGCATTATGCCTTAATTCAAGAAAAAAACACATTATTTTAATGGGGAAGAGCAATTATACTCCTCTTAAAGCACTCCTCATTAGGACCAAAGGATTCAGAGGGCACACGCATGCTGGCACTGCAAGCTATCTGCTCACAGGAAGGTGTCCAGTAAGCAGAGAGCCACGACTGACTTCTTGAACTCTGGGCTCTAAACAACAATGACAGTAGTTCTCTGAGGACATCATAACCCCATCACCACTCAAGTTGCCTCATATGTCACCATGGCTACAACTTCCTGCTCTGAAAGCATTATGTCAGCCGAAGGCTACGGGGGTGCCCTTCTGTGAATTAAAGGCATGATTAGTAAATCTGGTTTTTGGCCACAATTTATTCAGCACTTACTAGGTGCCAGGTGCTTTTAACACATTATTTTATACATGTATTACCACATTTATGTCCTGCACATTCTAAGGGCTGTCACTGACATTGTAGCCCATATCAATGGTGGACTGCTGGAATTGTGCAGTGCACAACCTGAACAGCAATACATGGAGGCTCTGACTTATATCCTCCCAACAATTCTACAAAGGAGTTATTGTTCAGATCATTCGAAGGATGGTGAAACCATGGTTCCAAGAAATTAAGTAATTTGCTGAAGTTCTCACAGCTAGCAAGTGTTGGAGCTGAGATTCCACCCCCCAAACTGCCTGATTCTGAAGCCAGTGGTCTTAGTAGAACACCATTTTCACAGTGGGAGGGAGGGCAGGATGGGGTGGGATGGACCAACTCGGGGCTGGGCGACCACAGGCTGGTCTCAGCGGGTGCCGCTTTGCCCGGGAAGCCGCCTCCGGGTTCAGATCTCAGAGGACCTTCCCACAGAAGGCCAGGCCTGCAGAAGCCTTTGCTTTGTAAACTACAGCTCCACGATGCTTCTCCTGCTCGGCGTCCGGCTTTGCCCGGTGACACCTAGCACGCAACTGGCATAGATTTTCCCTGCGCCCTCGCCCCCCTTTGCAGTCAGACCACTAGAAGGGTTCTGTGTCTTGAAGGAGGGAGTCCCTTCAAGAGGACTCGGAAGGCGCGGTCTGAGGTGTCAGGAGGCTCAGGGAGGAGGGGCAGAGGCCAGGCCTGGAGCGGGGCGGCGTCCGGGAAGGGACTGGGTGGTCCGTGGCTGCGAGGGCGCATTTGTCTCCGAGTCCTCCAGCCGTGAGCAGTGACGTGGCTGCCCTTCCACTGAGTGTCTCACGGGGGAGGGATGCGTGTGTGCACGTGCTTGTGTGTGCGTGTGTGGGTACCTGCATGGTGTTTACAACACTTATGTGCACGCATCCAAGGACAGAGCTTGGGATGACTACGATGGGGATCAAAACCTAGCTTCCACATGCATGGGATGTGCATGTGCACACATGCACGCATGCACACAGAGGCTTACATAGCCGGGGTCTTTGCACGATTGGTTTTGCCTCTGATGCCTGATCCAGGCCAATGTGGAGACTTTTGTTCTTCTTTCGGTTTCTGCTGAAATGTTCTCCAGTTTCTTGGTAGGAACAACCACTTGCTGCTCTTGCAACAGCGAGAGAGCAGCTGGTTAGGTTTCGCTACCCTGAGCCAAAGGCTGTGCTTGGCCCCTTACCCGCGTGAGCTCGAGGACCCTTCCCAGGACCCTGTAGAACAGACACTAGACCCAATTTACAGACAAGGACACTGAGGTCTGAGAGGTGAGGTCCTGTGCCCGGGCTCGCGCTGGTTCTCACTGGCCAAATGCTCGTCTGGACCCCCGGCTGATTCCAGACGTGGGCTCACTCCAGCGCACCCACTAGTGCAACAGCCAGTTATGGAGCACCAGCCGCGTGCCAGGCACTGCTCTCGTTGCTGGGGATACGGCAGTAGATGAAATAGGAAAAGAAAGTCCCTCACCTCATGGAGCTTACGTTCCGCCAGGGAAAACAGATCAAACAAGTTAAATGGAAAAGGGGTACCATGTCAATAATAATCAGAGCGAAAGAGGAAAAATAAAGGAGGGAAGAGATAGCGGCAGTCTGGAGTGGCTGAAACTCTGCATGGAGTGACAGGGAGAGCCTCATGGAGAGGGCGACATTTGTGTAAAGACCCAAAGGGAGTGAGGGAGCAAGCCCCGCAGTTATTGAGGGAACAGTATTCCAGGCAGAGGAACAGCCAGCGCAGTGGTCCTGAGGTGGCAGGTCGGCTGTATTCGGGGAACACCAAGGAAACCTGCGGAGCTGGAGCAGAGGCCGTGGGGGAGTCGTGAATATCGCGTCTCTTAATGATGAGAGGAGAATCTGTGCCTCATCGTTGCTGTACGTCCGACAAAGTGTTTTCACCAGCCTCTGCGTTTCTGTACACTCCACAGTCCTGGCACCGTGTGCTAAAGCCTGTGGAGACCAGAGGCTGGGTTTCATCCCGAGGGAACCTCTCGATTCCCATGGATGTCCACCTAACGGAACCTGCAGGGTGAGCGGGTGGAGCGACGGTCCCATGGGGGAAAACCTCGACCCTCTCCTGGCAATGATGTTGGCCTCCAGTCACTTGGCCACTGGCCCGGAGCAGGCCCGCGGGCCCCTGCACACTTGCACCCGCCTTTCTCTTTTTTGTTGGAGCCAAAAGAGAAGCTCTGTATAATTCTTAAGACCGCATATTTAGCTAACCTGCTCTGGCCTGAGTGATATTTTACGAGGAATTAATGTAATGGCTGATCATCTTTCACACCCTCACAGTGGTTAATGTGTCCTGGGGAGACCTCGCTGCTGAGCCAGCCTCCCTGTTCTTGGCAGGGCCCGGGCCTGGGCTGGAGAAATGGCCCACGCCTTGCCTTGGCTCTAGACGCAGGCCAAGTCTGGGGCTTTTGGAGGTCTTGAGAAATCAGGGCCAACCCAAAGGAAATCAGACTCAGAGAACAAAATAAATTGAATTTTTTGAGGAAATTGCTTTTTGCCTCTCATGTCTTGTTCCCTTTTATTTAATTTTTGGGACTCTGTATGAGTTAGTTACAGACAATCAACTCAGTATTTCCCATCCATTAATCAATAAGTATTAAATATTAAGGGATCTGGTTTTGGGATGGTGGAGGCCCTGGACCGTCGCAGGTCCAGAATGCCAGCTTTGCCTCCACCTCCTTTCTGGGCGTTCCTTCCCGAAGCTGCCCTCGTGGCACCTTGTGACCCTGTCTTCCTGGCCATCGAGGATCAGTCCCCTTGCCTAACAACAGCCAGGCCACACACTGGTCATCCACCTATGAGGTCGTCTCAGGTCCAGCAGGAACAGGGTGGCTAGTCGGATTCCCCCACTGGGAGAATTGGACCTCAGAACCTGGGGGCTTGAGGGCTGGGTGGCAGGAGCTAAAGGCACAAAGAGGGAGGCAGAAGCAGGGTAGCTGAGGCTGGATGAGAGGGGGTAAAGAGGGAACTGGTTACAAGGAGGTGCTGGATTCTGGAGGGCGCCCCGCTTCCCTCCCCTGTTCTCTCTCTCTCTTTCTCTCTAATCCTTTTTGCGTCTTTTTCTCCTCCCATCTCCAAGCCCTGATTCCCTTAATTCATTCATATGTTACAGCGGCAAAAGGAAGGAAGGGTAAGAGGGAGATCTGGTCCCAAACTATATGAGCTCTAGATTTAACTCAGTCCAGTTGGAAACGCCAGCAGAAGAAGAGAGCTTCTCTCTCCTGGAGCCCGTATATAAAATCCCAAGGAAGACCCCTGATTGGTCCAAGTGGATCACATGCCCCCCTCACTTGGCAAATTAGCATGGCCAGGGGATGGGTTGTTTGGTTAGTCTGGCTTAGGTCACATACCCAAACCAGACGCCAGGCAGGCAGCCCCCAGGAATCACAGGAAATGCAAGATGGGCACAATGTAAAGGACCTCATCATAGTGGTCCCCAGAAGAAGAGGCTACACGATGACGGCCCCACACAGACCTACACCTCAGACACGCGCAATTGGTAGTCACCCGGTCCTAGGCACCATTGGAAAGGCAGTGTCGGCACAGACCCTTTCCTGCACGGGAAAAGACGGCAAACTCAACAGAGACAATCATCAGCACTCACAAAGCGACAGAGCTCCACTGGACAGCTGGGATTCCTAAAAGTCAAGGGTATTGTCTAGCCACTAGCTTGGTTCTGTTTCCCCTGTTCCATCTGATTCAGAAGGGCCTCACTCAGTGCTGCGTGGAGGGCCGGTGAAGGGGAGGTCAAGCCCACGCCCCTGCAGCCCTCCGGCCAATTCTTCGAAGGTGGGTCCCACGGCAGTTTGAGTAAAGGGGATAGGTTGAGTGGAGGGAAAAGGGTGCAGATATCATTGTCCTCACCCAAAGACAGCCAGGAAAGGTCAGGGGACCCAGAGGACTCTGGGCCAATGGTAGAATGTCTCCCAGGGTAGCTCCCCTGGGGGGGGCTAGGGTATGAGGAAATGCTCCAAAAACATGGGCTCGGGGGTCAAATAAACCAGGATCTCGTGCAAGGGGTGGTGAAGTGGAGGTCCCCTAGCCTGGACAACCTCATTAGGGCAGACCACTAACTACAGCCCCCACTCCTACAGAAAAGGGCTGAACTGAGGATGGGAGGGGCGCGGCTTCAGCCTTGGGAAGGGTAAGATGCCGGCAGGATGGTGGGGCATGGAGAATAGTTTGGCAAGGTCCACCCTTGGAATCCGAGTTGAAAAGAGCTTACAGATACCAACTCAGAGGCCGTCAGGAACCAAGGCCTAGAGCCAAAAGGCTGAGGAAGAAGCTAGAGCTCTGTCTTAACAGGAGAACAATGGAGAATAATAAATGCTCCTCTGACTCAAGTGAGGGCCTCTGGACAGCAGTATCCAAACATAATTGGGAGGAAGGACCATGTTATGCAGGTCCAGGAGGAAATGAAGAAACCACTTGGAAGTGGGAGAAGTGGAGCCAAGAAGCCTGGAGAGGGCCACACACACAGGGCTGCAGACCAGTCGGGCCTTTGACCTGCAAACATAAAACGAGAACTTTCATGGAACATCTTTCATGTGCCAAGTTCTTTTATGCCTTCAATGAGTTAATCTGTGTGAATGTGGACCTCCTGCCCACGACCTGGTCGCCACCCAGAACAAGGCCGGCATCGGCCTGGGGCAGCCGTGGGGAGGAGGAGGCGGGGCAGGAATCGGGCAAACTAGACCGAGTCCTGAGAATGCAGGAAGATGCAGGGGCGGGGGAGGGGGGTGTGGTGAGGGAGCATGAAGGGGCTGGGGCTCCAGGCCTCGCTGAAGTGGTCTTCCCAGTGGTCTTCCCATATAAAACACAAATTCAAACATCAAACTATTAAGAATTTCAAGACAGTGACTGAACAGCATTGATCCCCAAGCCTGGCCCTTCTGAGGACAGGTTCCACATAACCACACTGGTGCGGGTCTAGGAAGCTGGCCCCACTCAAGTGTGACAGATGTGCGAATTTTAGGGCCTTAGCTGCTGGCCCCAGAATTCCTCTTGGAAGATGAATTATGCTTGAGTTGAAGGCCATATCCCAGGAGCGTGGGTGTTGGCAAGAACCAAGGTGACAGAGGACAAAGCTAGCCTGCTCTGAGTGAGGCCAGGAGAGCCAATGTCCCTTTACTTCAGAGAAGGGCAGGGGGAGATGTGGCGTGAGAAAGCGTGAGGCTGGAGACGATGGGAATGCCTGGGGAGGAGTGGGGAGCCAGGTCCCTCGTGGGACCATTAAGCACTGGGGCACGTGATGTTGAATTCGAAGTTCTTTGCAAGTCTGCGGTTAAACTCTCTTCCCTTTCTTCCCTCCAACCCATCGTGACTGAGGAGACTCTTCTATGCCCCCAGAAGCTCAGGGCGGGTGGTGTGTGTGTGTGCACACGGGTAGGTTCAGGAAGGAGCTGAGTTTCACATCAGAGTCAAATCAATACAGACCACAGTAGGCACAAACAGAAGCAGAAGCCTTGAGAACAGGACTCCCCCCACCCTGGGAATCTGAGAAATCCTAGGGAGGCCTTTGAACTTCCATGGGATGTTGAAGCAGGCGAGGGGGCAGCCAGCCCAATCTTACTCAGACCTGCAGGGACTGGATGACATGTGGGCCTAAGAAGCCTTTGTAGTTAGGACTGAAGGAATCCTGCACCGCCAAGTGGTGGTGGTGGTGACGGTGCTGCTGCTGCTGGTGACGATGATGCTTAGAGCAAACACTGCTCAACACAGTTCTCATCCCACCCTATCAAGAGACTCTGTCCCTTTTTCACGGATGATGGTACTGAGGCACAGAGAGGTTAGGTAACTTGTCCAAAGTCACATATCTAGTGAATAAGACAAAGTCCACCCTGACTGCCCCCGAGAGGGCTAACTCTGTTCTTGTGGTTTGCCTGCCAGGAGGGGCTGTGGGCGGGTCCACCTCACCGCTGTGTCCTGGGCAATCCAGGAGCTCACGCCTATTTTAACCTGTGTCGACGGTGCTCCCTGCAGGTGAGCAGTGCACGACCTGAGTGGCCATAGCAGTAAAGCATTGCCTCCATAGCTCAGTGACCACGCGAGCATGGCGGAGCTGAGGACTCACTCAACGACAAACGTGTGTGCACACCCCCTTGAAGGCCCGTCCTGATTGAACTGGCCTTCCGGGAATTAACAAACGCCTGCTAGGCGGGCAGATAATGTGCGAGTGCAGCTGGCAGGCGTCAGCTCGCGTGGAGTTGGGGGGCTCCGGTGGACTGCAGCGTGAGCGCTCCATCTAAAGGGGGCAGCCATTACTCAGTTCGAGTCAGTTGTTGCCATGAAGGAATGTGGGCCTGGTTTTGTCAGAGAGTCTGATTTTTTTAGGAGAAGCTAGCAATTCACATTTTTAGGTAACTTTTCAGTGCTGTGAATGAGAACAATTAATTTAAATGTTTTCAAAATACCATACGGGCCAAACAAAACTCAATCCCGAGCAGGATTTAGCTTCCGTCTAGCTCCCCTTCCCTCCCACTCATCAGTCATTCTTTCACCCGTCCGTTCACCTACCCTTCCGTCCGTCCATGAACCCACCCATCTACCCATGCATCCGCTCACTTAGTTATCCATCCACCTATTCATCCAACCATCCGTCTGTCCACCCCACCCCTCTGTCCATTTCTTCCCATCCACCCCCCACCCATCCACCTATACACACATCATCCATTCGTCCACCCATCCACGCAGCTACCTATCTACTCACCATACACCCTGCCATGTATCCACCCCCCTGTCCCTCCGTCCACCCATCCCTCCATCCCTCCATCTCTCTCCTACTGTTAAGGTACGTCCCCTTTCAAACCTTTACAGGACTGAAACATTCATTTTGTTCCATCTTAGCCATCTGCCCTTGGCCCTTGGAAGTCCTATTTCCATCCACGTTCAAGCAAATTACAAGTTTGTAAGGTGGTACAAACATGAGCAAGCTTGCGCCTGCCTCTTTTTACAGGAAATTCTTGCTCTCTTTGCATCCTTGCTGTGCTGCCTGACATAGAAGGTGTTTTTTTCTCCCCTTGGATTTGAGCCTTCACAAGTGTTCCAGAACAAAATTAAACCAAACAGAGAATTAGTTCCCCTCCCTTTTCTTGGAAATATCTTGCCACTGGGCCATGCCCCTTGGGAATTAAATAAGTCTTCAACAGGAGATCAGAAATAGGGTTCTCAGTGGGGTTTCTACGGAGTAAATGGACTTGTGGAAAATGAGTTAGGTTTGGCAAATTCTAAAGTGTGATTGGATGGATGTGTGATATATTTGTGTAAATAATTCTTTTTTTTTTTTTTTTTTGACTTCTCTCCATATCCAGTGGGAACTCCTCCTCCCTAATGCCCTGCTTCAACTGTCCTTCCTTACTTTCAGCTTCTCCTCCAGCTTGAGGCTGGTGGATTGGCAAGGGGAAGGGGCAGTAACCGATGTTGGCTGTGTGGAATGCATGATACATGCGATGGCATTTATATTCCTGATTTCAGCGGCATATAATCTGGCCGGATCTAAACGGGGAGGGGCATTACTACATGTATAAAATCTTTGAAGCTCAGCCCTTCATCTTTCCAAGGGAGACACAGCTGCCTCAGTCAACATGAAATCTCTTCAAAGGGGCGGCCGCGGTGCCGGCAACACCCCTGGGTCTAGTTTGCCCTCAAAGGATGAGAACTTTGCTCAAACGTACATATTTCTTGGGGCTTCCTCCCGCCATGCAGTCAGCTTTCATTATCTATTAATTCCAGTGTCTGAGTCAGATCGGGGGGCCTGTGAGGCTGTGGAACACAGAGCGGGCGAGTTTAGGTGGAGCCAGAGAAGGTCTGCACGGAAGCCGTAGGAGGCGACATGGGAGGGGGCGGGACCCTGGAGATCCTGCGGGCCTCACGGGCAGCTTGAAAGCTGGCTGGAGAAGGGATGGCCTAGGACAAGAGACCCCTTCTCTTCCATCTCTAGGCCATTCCGTCTGCTGCTTTCTGGACTGGGATCCTTCCCTGTCTGTGAGGCATCACCATGTATCAGAAGAGAATGGTGTCGTGGAGACAGACCGAGCACTTGTGGTCATCCCTGACCCTCAGTCTCCCTTTCTATCCAACAGACCGGATTGCTGTGAGGGAGTAAACAAGGTGAATTCAGCTAACGTCTGTATGGCGGCCTGCCTGCTCCTCCAGGGGCTGTGTCAGACCGGGCTGTCGGGCCGGGGTTGGGCCTCTCCTGATACCAAGGGCTGGAAGGCAGGGCGAGTCTTCACAGCGGGGACCAGGTGTGAAGGCAGGACAGGTGACCCGTTAGCCCCTAGTCACCTGCAGACGTGAAGGGGAGTGGTAAGTGTAACCACAGCAGCAACTTCAGTGTTTCTTTTGTGCCAAGCACTTTACAGACCTTATTTCACGAATACTTTCAACACCTCCCTGAAGGAGGGACTCTCTACCACAGAAATGGCGGCACACAGGGTGATTTCCTCAAAGCCATGAGGAGTGGGGCTGTCAGGACAGAGTAATGGCGACAGAGACCATATGGCCTAAAATATTGACTGCCTGGTCCTTTTTTAATTTAATTTTATTTTAGTGAGGAAGATTGTTGCTGAGCTAACGTCTGTGCCAATCCTCCTCTATTTTATGTGGGATGCCACCACAGCACGGCTTGATGAATGGCGTGTAGGTCCACACCCGGAATCTGGGCCTGCGAACCCCAGGCCCTGAAGCGGAGCACGGGGACTTAACCACTATGCCACCCGGCCAGCTGTCTACTGTCTGGTCCTTTGCAGAAACAGCGTGCCGCCCGCTGCTGGAGCAGAACAGAGCCCCTGCCAGAACCGAGCGCCGCAGAGGGGCGTCAGGGTCCGGGCCAGACTGCCCTTCCCCCACCCTGCTGCCCCCCACTCCCCCAGCACCCGGGGGTCTGCTCCCCTGGCTGTGCCCCAACCATCTCACTGTTTGCCTCCTTGTTTGGGGCTTTCTGATGATGTGGGAAGTTTCTGGAAGACACAGAACTTCAAAATGTTTAAGAGTCAGCATAGCTCAGAGATAAAGATTCATATCCTGCCTCTGCCACTTACTAGCTGCGTGGACTCATCAAGTTACTGATCTTTCTAGGCCTCAGTTTCCCCATCTCGGCAAGGGGCCTGGTGCTCACACCATCTCATCGGGCCGGTGTGAGGACGGAGGGAGACAGTCGCAGGCCGCGCAGAGCTCGCTCTTCCTCCGAGAATCTGAGCTCCCTGTCGTCTCTCCTCACTCCGCTTTCTTTCTCTTCAAAGTCTCGCCCTCAGCTCGCATACTGTGTGCATTGTACACATGTGACTGTGTGCAGTACAGATGCACACACGTCTGTATCACGCATGTGTGTACACACATGTGCCTGCGTACTAGTTTATCACCTCGCGACGCCCCTGTTGTCTCGTTCGTCACTCTGTCCCTCGTGCCTACAACACGGACCTGCTCAGCTTGGGCACTCAGTGAATGCTGGTTATTTTTAACAATTTATTTTGTATCTCCCCGTTATGGACTTGATGTTTGTGTCCCTCCAAAGTTTATATGTTGAAATCCTAACCCCCGAGGTGATGGTCTCAGGAGGTGGGGCTGTTTGGGGAGCCCTCGTGGATGGGGTGTGCGCCTTGATGATGAGGCCCCAGAGCGCTCTCTCTTCATCTCTGCCAATGAGGGGACGGTCGTCTGCACCCCAGAGGGGGCTCTCACCAGCACCCGACTCTGCGGGACGCTGCCGTCAGCCTTCTGGCCCCTGAACTCTTAGAAGACATCTCTGGGCTTCCAGGCCAGCCCGTCTGTGGTATCCTGCGGTAGCACCCTGAGCTAAGACCCCTGACTCCCGGCCAGAACCAGACTGTTCTGGAAGAATGAAGCTATTGTTGATAGGTGTATAAGCACGTCCAGGAGTGGGATCCCTAAGTAGGGGAGGGGCCCGCCATCTTATCTAAATCAGTGGCTTTCTCATCTCCGTGACCTCGGCTCTGCCCTTCACCCCGACTTTGCCTCCCCTCCGATGAGCTCATTCCTCTCATTTCCTCTCCCGGGGCCTTGGGTGGCATGTGAGTGGGGCAACCAGCTCTGCCGCCGCAGCCCCACAGGCAGGGCAAACGTGCACTGTCCTCGGCACCTGCGCGGGGAGCGACGTTCAGAGAAAGGGAGGGGAGTTAGGGGCTGAATGGCACGTGCTGGCTTCATTTCCTGGGGATGCCGGTGAGATGCCATCAAGGACATCTCCTCTCAGGCCCCTGCCGGAAGCGTCCTGGGTGACAACTGACGACCGGCTCCAAGGGCAGGTAGAGCCGCCCTGGTGAGGAAGCTGTCCTGAGCCTCTGCGCCCCAGGGCTCCTCCTGAGGACCGCGCATCGCGCGCCCCTGCAGCCGGGGTGGGCCTCGGAAGCTCAGCCTCCCTTCTCCAGCTCGTGCTTGAGCTGACAGGCCTGACACATGCGTGGCCAGTCCCCAAGTTACCCCCTTTGTCTCGGGGAGCAGGGAAAATGTGTAGTTTCTTGATTTGTCCGTAACTACTCTGATTTTCCTCAGAGCCCCAGCTCCTGGAACATATTCTCTAGTCCAGCCCTGTACACTTAGTTCGACGCAAGTTTTTGGAAGTCATGGTTAGCTGCTTTAAGTAAAACAAACCAAACCCTGTCACTCTCTCACGCTGCCCTCCTGCCCCTCTCTGAGGAGTGCCTGGTGGTGGAGGAGGGCCCGGGCCACTGGCGTGGCGGCAGGGCCGGGTGGCCTGCGCATCCCGGCGGGTCTAGGCCGCTCCTCCACTGGGCCCGCGAGGGGCCACTGTCCATGCCAGACCCCGCTGGCGGCCGGTGGAGCCCATGGCTGGTGTGGTCTGTCGCCTGGCCGCGCTTGGGCGTGCTCCCTGCCCGGAACAGCCCCATCTTGGTGCTCCTCCTTGAGCGCCTGCAGCGTCTCCATCTAGCCCCGGTCTACGTGCTCTACAGAGCGAAGAACCGAGTCCTATCAAGCTTACCTTTCAAATCTGTCCTTTTCTTTCATTGTGATTCCTTTACGGGAAATTTCAAAATATGCCGTTTTAGTCAGCGTCCTGACCAGAAACAGATGACACTCAGAAGGCATTTAGGCGAAGAGAAGTGAATGAAGAAACTACGGAAAGTACAGCAAGGTTTCTTGGAGCCAGAGAGGAAAGTGTGACACCCAAGGATTGGCAGAGACCCTTGAGAAGTGAACACAGGGAACAGGGGCACACGGAACACACTGACCACCAGGAGCTGTCGTCAGCCGCATGGGTCAGTGACCTCTGGCCTGTGGACCAAATCTGGCCTCCTGCGTGTTGCTGTAACTAAAGTTTCAGCGGGACACTGTCACACTCGTTCTTCACATATTGTCTACAGCTGCTTGACGCTCCAACAGCAGAGCTGAGTGGTGGTGACAGAGACTGTATTGCCCACAGTGTCTAAAATGTTTACTATCTGGCTCATCACAGAAAAAGTTTGCTGGTCCCTGCTGTTACGGGCTGCGCGCCTCCCCCTAAAATTCCACACGTTCAAGTCCTAAAGCCACTCCTTAGAATGCGACTATATTTGCAGGTAGGGCCTTTGAAGAGGTGAGTAAGGTAAAATGACGTCATCAGGGTGGGCCCTCATGCAATATAACTGGTGTCCCCATAAGAAGAGGAGATAGGGACACAGAGATGCACAGAGGGAAGAGCGTGGGAAGACAGAGAGGAGAGCACCATCCGGAAGCCAAGGGGAGAAGCCTCGGAAGAAACCAACCCTGACAGCACTTTGCTCTCAGCCCTCTGGCCTCCGGACCTGTGAGAAACAGATTTCTGTTGCTTCAGCCCCAGTCTGTGGTCATTTGTTATGGCGCCCGAGCTGACTAATACCACTGCTGGAGCAGAATGAGCTGCTGTTAGAAGCTCAGGGAGGCAGCGAGGGGGCGAGGGCAGTAAACACCCCCACTGCTCTTTCTGCCCACTGCTGGTCTGCTGCCGGTCGCCTGCAGTGGTGGACCCACCCGGGAGCCAGCCAACACGGAAGTCTGGGTGATTCGGCCAGTAAAGGCTGGCCTCTCCGAGCACAAAGCGAGACAAAGGAGAACAGAGACCGGAGCTGGAGGCAAAAAGTAGAATAACCAACACATACATGAAAAAGTAGAGAGAATGGTACAATGAACCCTCACGTGCTCATCGCTCGACTTAAACAATTATGAACATTCTCCCATTATTATTTCATGTATATCTTCCCACTTTTGTTCTCCTGGAGTATTTCAAAGCAAACCCCAGAAATCATATCACGTCGCCCAAGACCAGTTCAGCATGCATCTATAATACATAAGAACCTTTTAAAAAAACATGACAATGCCTTTATCATACCCAATAAAATTAACTAAAATTCCTTAACAAGATCATCTGACCCTAGTCTATACTGAAGTTTCCCCATTGTGTCTAAAATATCTTTTATCAGTTGGTTTGTTCTAATCAGGAGCCAAAGTTTGCACATCACGTTCATTTGTTGGAAAAACTGACTCATTTGTCCTGTTGTAGAATTTCTCACATTCTGGGTTTGCCTGATCGCATCGTTGTGTTGTTGCTGAACTTGTCTGTCCCTGAGTTTCCTGTAAGCTGCCAGTTAGATTTAAAGGCGTGATTAGGTTCAGGCTCAATATTCATGGGTGGTGCCATCTATTGCATCACATGACAGGAAGAGAATATCTGCTTCTCTAGCTTTCCGTGAGGTTGAGGATGGTCACTGGTTCAGACATGTCAGCCTGATCCCTCCATTATCAAGTTCCCTATCTACCTTTTATCTAATGATGTTAGTGTTTATTGATAATTATTGCCAAATCTATTATTTCATTTGGGTTTGCAAAATGGTGATGTATTAGTCAGAGAAATCTCCAGAGAAACAGAACCAAAAGGATATATAAATATATAGAGAGAGAAAGAGATTTATTATGAGGCATTGGCTCAGGTGACTGTGGAGGCTGAGAAGCCCTGTGATCTGTCGTCCACAGGCTGGAGGCCCGGGAAAGCTGGCGGTGAGACTCAGTCTGAGTCCAAAGGCCTGAGAACCTCGGGAGCTGACGGCAGGATGGGCAGGAGACTGAGGTCCCGCTCAAGCAGTCAGGCAAAAGGAGGGGCCAATTCTTCCTTCCTCTGCCTTTCTGTTCTATTCAGGCCCTCAACGGATTGGATGATACCCACTGGGCTGGGCTTGACTCAGTCTACCAACTTAAATGCTAATCTCTTTCAGAAACACCCTCACAGACACATCGAGAAATAACGTTGTTCAACCAAGTATCTTGGTGCCCCAGGCCTGGTCAAGTTGACATGCACAATTAACCATCACAGGTGGTTTTCTAAATCTATGATCCTGTCTGCATTTATTAGGTGGGATTCTTCTATAAAGAACTTCCCTCATCAGCTATTTCATGACCCTGAAGTATAATTTTTATAGGAAAGACAGAATAGATTTATAATTCTTTTTCTTAATTAACTTTCAGAACTGAGTTGGTGGACTAGCTACCAACGATTTTTTTTGTATCATTAAGAATCGTGATTTAAAAAATGTATTTGATGCTTCTAAATCCATCACTCTGTCTCTCTATATACAGTTTGCTGAGGAAGACTGGCCCTGAGCTGACATCCTTGCCAATCTCCCTCTGTTTTGTGTGTGGGTCACCAGCACAGCATGGCTGCCGACGAGTGGTTTAGGTCTGTGCCTGGGACCCAAACCCAGGCCACTGAAGCGGAGTGTGCTGAACTTAACCACTAGGCTGCGGGGTGGGCTCCATTCAATATTTTTTTTGATGCCTAAATTGTCCCATCTGTGGCCAGTGGGAGCCCCTTCATAGTGGCTCCTGAGTCCTTTTGACATGAGACCATTAGTACTTGATAATTCCCTTGCTTTCTGGCACAAGAAGATGTCCCAGGTTCATTGTGTGTCTTTCTTTCTCCAGACCAGTAATCCACCATCTTTCTGAGAAGCCTCGTGTCTTGGCCCCGGTTCACTAGGAAACAGAGGCTGAGGCAAAAGCATACACGCTAACACTTGACTTGGAAGAGTGAACCCCAGGAAACAAGGAAGGGGAACAAAAGGGGAGGGGAGGAGGGTCAATGAGGTACAAGAGGAGCGCCCCAGGCTGCCACGGCCTCACAGTAGGCACCAGTTCCACGGCTGGACAGCACCTCTTGAGACAGGAGTGTGAAACTACAGTATCTCAGAGCAGCCTGCTGGTGGGGGGGAAGGGAGGCCGCTCATCTGCCGTCTTTTCCCCACCTGCTGTCTCACATGATGTGACGCCCCCCACATCCCTGAGTTGTGTCTTTTGGCTCCCGTCACTGCTGCAGTGGAAGTGAACCTCCACACGTCCAGGCCAGTCAGCGTGTAGTCAAGGTGGCCTTGCCTTGTCAGTCACTGCTCTGCATGGGGGGGGGGGCGTGCTGGTGGCAGTGGTCGTGGGCACAGCTTTATAACAAAGACAACAGTGTGAGTTATCGTTAAGGCCGTGTTGGCCAGGAAGCAAGACAAGTGGCCGAGTCCCATGGGTCCAGGCGGGCCAAAGAGATCTGGGCTAGCGCATTGGCTGTGCCCAGTACCTCCACCTCTTCTGCCGCTCAGACGTGCTCACACCATTTTACAGTACTCAGATCCTATGTGGAATAGATCGTCCCCACTTCTTTACTGAGAGGGGGGGCACAAGACTAATTCTTTCGGGTAGTGGCCAGTTGCAATCCCATGAAATGACCTAAGGAGTTTAGCAAACCAAACTATGGTCTCCATTGCCACAGCTGGTCCAAGGGTCACAATTTGTATGCACCATCTCGCTCTTCCTCTGCCCATCTTAGTTCTGCAACTTTCAGTTGCAGATTCCAGTGGAATCCTTACTGTGTACCCCAGTGAGAGCACCCCGGTCTGGGCTCCCAGACCTCTAATCCGGCAGGACCTGTGGTGGCAGGAAGGAGAAGCTCGGGTTCTGTGGGTCTGTGCTGGGAGGGAGGGTGGGAAGGCCAATTCTACGCTCACTTCTTGGTTCCTGGACCCGTGCATTTTAGCATCATATACTGGCTCTGCTTCACTGTATGTACCACACCCAGTGTCATGACCCTGCAAGACGTCCCTGAGCTGGCCTTTTGGCTGAGATTTCACCGGGCCTTTCTATCATTTTTTCTTAGGCTGCTTGTCTCTGAATGACGAGGTACACGGAAGACTAGTGTATCTTGTGGTTTTGAGCCCAATGTGACATATTTGCTTTGTAGCAAAATGTGCTCTCTGGTCTGTGACAGTGTAGTGTAGGATATCGTGTCAATAGATCAAATGTTCTGTCAACTTTCAGATGGTGATGCCGGTGGAGGCACCGTAGGAAGAGAAGACAAACCTGTCTCTTGCATAAGTGGCGATTCTGGAGAGGAAGAATTCCTTTGCTCTGCGAAGTGGAAGGAGCCTCACATAATCTACTTGCCATCAGGAGGTGAGCTGATCTCCCCGCGATGGGACCACGTTGAGGGCTAGGAATCAGTCCCTGCTGCTGCCGTGGTAGGCTAGAGCAGCTTTGAGGCAAAAGACTCCATGTTTTGGGGCCCGTATCTAACCTCCATTCCCACCACCGTGGCTACTTTATTCATGACTCCCTCTGCAAGCACTGCAGAGGCCAAGGAGAGAGGCTAGTTGATTAAACTAGATGTTTAGTGCCCGCTCCCATGAGTCCATTCCCGTACCTCTTCCTCAGACTTCCCCGTTCCTGATCTTTTCAGTGCCCCTACCATCGTCCACCACTCTGTAAGGGCTGACACCACGTCTGATCTTCCGTCATGGAATGCTATGCTTCATTACCACAGAACCAAACCAGAGGCACTCACGACTAGAATATACAGCCAAGCACCGCGGGGCTTTGCAGAGAAGAAGAAGAGAAAAAAAGGAAGATTGGCAACAGATGTTAGCTCAGGGCCAATCATTCTTTGAAAAAAAATGGTGGAATGGCCTGGTGATGTATCAGCTAAAAGGCCAGCTAAGGGACACTTTGCAGGGTCGGGACACCTAAGGTGGTATATGGACCGTAATCTTGTCCCTTCCAGGCCCCTGAGCAATGAGCTGAACCATTCACTACTGACGGGGAGTCAGTATTTCCACATGTTGAGCCAATGTCCTGCTGGCGGCTCTGCCCCGGGAGCGTTTCCTCTGGCACTGTTTCTGGGGCCACCTCTAAGTGGGGCTGCAACGTGGCGGCAGTCCTCTTCTGGCTAGAGTCAACATTCTATTAATGCTTCTAGAACCAGGTCCAAGATCTGTTGGGTGACTCAACGGGATGCCAGTTTCAAGTAGGGCTCAGAGCAAAAAAGGGCTCGGCAGCATGTCCAGGCGGTAGTACAAGCTTGCCTGACACTTAGGCTGTATGACCCAGCAGATCTGAGCGTACTAGAGGCATCTATGGCAGATAATGATGCTGCGGAGTTTTTTAACAAACTTCACTAGGAGAGATGGAGCATAGACTCCTAGAGTTCTGCAGCAAGGCCGTGCCTTGATCCTGGGCTCTATCAGAGACTTAATGCCTGGCTGTGGGACACCAAGTGACTATGTAACCACAAATGTTCAGTATGATCTGAGGCTTATCAGATCCAATGAGTCATAAGGTTGGGTGGATAGAGCAGTAATCCACCGTATGATAAAAATGATACATTCAGGATTTGGCCTGATCCAAGCCAGATGGCACCAGTAAGTGACATGCACAGGTGCTCCGGACTCCCATGGCACCCACTTCGTTTGCACCAACACATCTCTCAACAGAGGAACAATAGAGAAGGTCTGTTGCTTGCCTTGCTACATAAAGGAGAACTGCTTTTGACCTCCCTATTATTAGGGATAAAGAAAAATATAATTCGCCATATCAACAGCCACATATCAAGTGTCAGAGATGCCACAACTGGTACAGCAGCTGTGTTGCAAATGGGGCTTCCACCTGATCCAGTTTACAGTAATCCGCCCCCACTCTCCAAGATGTGTCTGGTTTTTGCAAAGGCTAGAAAAGTGAATTGAATGGAGATGTGATGGGAGCTACTGTCCCTGCGTCCTTTACGTCTTCCACAGCAGCACGAATCTCTGTAATTCCTCTCGAAATGACGTCTTGCGTCTGATTTCCTGTCTTGGCCAGGAAGAAGGATAGTTTCCACATGGCCCTTCCTATCAAAATGCCTTTGACTCTATCAGCCAGGAACCAGTCTGTTAAGGACATTTATCCCATTCATGCATTCTCACCAGGGTTACAACTGGGAACCAGAGAGCTAAATGAGGGGCAGATGCATAGACTTGTCCCCAGTGTACTGTCACCTTGGCAAGGGTCCTTCTTCGAGGAGACTCAGTCCTTCCTTCTGTGCCCGAAGGGCTTGTGCACTTAGATCTGGAAACTGGACGGCAGACAAGTATTTTCCATCGTAGCCACTGAAATCAGCCTCCTGCCTTCCAGCTCTCTGTACTTTTTTGTCACAAAAATTGAGCAACACTCTTGTTCATGTGCCTTACTAGTAGGAGCGCCATGGTTTATTAGCTAATGCCACAGATCCCTGGAGGTCGAGGGCCCAGAATGCCGCTCTGGCCCTCCTGCCAATGACGGTAATCACATCTCTTGCCTCTGGTGCTAAGTGCCGCCACGTGGCTTTTGCCCTCCCAGAATCCCCTCCTTCCCGTTGATACCAGAAAGCCTAATTCCATGGTAATATTGCTCATTGTCATCCTGGCCTTCAAAGATGCCAGTGCACCTCTTACTAGAGGAATTTCTATTGCCTCAGTGAAGGAACCATCGTCTGTGTCCTCCAGGAGCACACAGTCGGGGGATGGGTGCTCAGGTCTTACATAACATGTCCATTCTACTATGAGTATTTTCCTGAATCTTTTGGCTTCTCCAATATTCTGCAAGGCAGTTCTGATGTCATTACCTCATTTACTATGTGCCATTGTCATGGGCAAGTTTCATGGAACCATTCCAGGTAACTAGAATGGCTACAATCTGCCCCTTCTCTCAGGCTGATATCCTAAAGATCCACTCCCCGATGCGTTTCCTCATTCCTGCTGGTACAACGCAGCCAGTTCCTGACGTTTCTTTAGGGCGTTGGCAGTTTCCTCCCAGAGTTGGGCCTCTGCTTCCCGTGCAGGCTGTGCTGGGATCTCACCTTGACTTTCAGCCCGGGAACAATCAGATAAGCATCTTCAGAAGACCAAGCTTCACTCCGGGAGGCACTGGCTTCAGCCAGTCACTGATGATTCTGGGATACAGAAAAGAAGAGGCTGATCTCCGCTGATAAAGGGCACGGGGCCACTGTTTCTAGCCAGGGTGACTTTGAGGAACATTGAGATGTAAGATCCTCAAGCTCAGCCACACAGTGTGGCCCTCCTATGTGTCAGGACCCCACTCTTTTCCTATCGGGGCTCTGGCTTTGACAGGATGTTTATTACAGCTGCACATTTAGTATCGTTCTGCAGTTCTGACCCTTTGTAATCAGATCCCAGGTGTGCTTTTCAGCACCATCTGCCCTGCATGAAAACTTGAAACCTGCCGTTCAGGCACTCTAGCTTTCCCAGTGTGTGTAGGGCGGCAGTGAAGCGTCTTGAGCTCGTTAGTTTCTCTATCAAAGTTTCTGATCCCCTCAAAAGCAGTTACTCACGCCACAGTCTTTATAATAATTATCACCCCTTTATTAACCAAGTGCAGCAGCCGCTTAATAATTGAAAACCTGTAACAATTAACCACAGCTGATGGCTTTAGTCATTGTGGTATCACTACTCATCAGGGGTTCCGCCGACCAATAGCAGTGAGAGGCTCACTGCACGCAGTCAGGCAGAGGGTTCAGCACCCACATCCCACCCCGAGAGTCTGCTTCTGCAGGGCCGCTTCCAGGCACGGCTGTCTGAGCCCGGGTCGGCTGGCTATGTAACATAGAACGTAGTGCAAACACTTATGCTCTAACAACTTATTGGGGTGAGCCGTCGCAGGAAAGCCAGAGAGGTGGAACAATGAAAGAGAGGCAGGAAGGAGGGAGAGAATCACAAAGAGGTGATTACTGAGCTGGCTTGAGCTCTGCAAAAACAAAAACACCAACGCTTGGGGTCACAGGACACCATCAGAAACCGCTGCAATTCTACAGAACTCAGCAGGAAGAGAGAAAGGCCATCTGTCTAGTGGCTCCTTCTCACCTCGTGTCTTTGTTTGATATTTGTGTTAAATAGTGTTATACCCTGACACATCTAGGTGGTGTTAACTGGCCCCTCCAAGCAGCTGAGGGGGCAGCCACCATTTCCCTGGGTCCCGTTCAGGCAGTGCCTCAGTGCCTCACTGTCTCTCTATCAGTCAGTGCTGCTAAGGGCTCTCCTCGCTCTGCTGGATGTAGCAGCAGCGACAGTGACCATATCTTTGCAACCACAGGAGCAGTGGGAGCCTACTCAGGATGCTCCGGCTGGGAAGTGAGGCGAGGAACTGAGGCCCAGAGCCACGGGGGCGCCAGGATCGAGGAGGCGGGGGACACGCGAGCCAGGCAGGCCTACCCTGGCTGCTTGGAGAAGGGAATGGCGTTTAGAACACACTTTAGGCACTACCAGTATTCATTCTACAGGGCTGCCATTGCTTCGAAACTTTCTCCTGGACAGTTAGGATGTTTTCCTTTTTTAAAAAGATAAATCATGAGTTCATATTGGTATTTCCAATTAAAATGTAAGATTACAGAGTCTTAACTTATTTGAGTTTATATTTGTCTTTTGTCTTCTCTGCTGAAAATCTCGGTCTGTAAAGACATTAATCAAAGTACTGATTTGATGATCCTACAATATGCCTGTGGTAGTTTCACAATAAAAATACTAATTATCCTACTCTCTGTGTTAGCCTGTATTTTGTTCACCCACATTTGGTGCCAATCTCTGCAGGGTTCCTGCTGAGAGAGGACTACACATTCCTGACCATTTGTACTCAGGTTACATGGCTTTCTCTGGCCCGTAAAATTAGACTCGACTAACATGATGGTCACTTCCAGGAAAAGTTCTAAGAGTCTGAGTGTCTTTTCCTTCTGCTCAATCACCGGCAAAACATTGCAGGCAGATGCTCTTCCCCTGCTCGGGTCTCAGAGGGAAGATGGCACAGATCAGAGCTGTAGGCAACACGCAATTAATATGTAGCATGGGAGAAAAGAAGCTTTGGTTGTTGAAGGCACTAGGATCTGGGTTTTTTGTTATTACAACAGAACATGGTCTTAAGTCTATCATGATTGATCTACCACTGAAGACAGTTTAAGGTTTCTTTGTGGTTCTTTTTAGTGCGTGGGATATATCCCACTAAAGATATACTGTCAAAATACTGGTTTATAGAGTCATTTGCAATAACTCTTCCTTGGTGGCTAAACTAGAACCTAACATACAATTGTAATCATGAGTTTCCATTTTTCCAACTTTTATGAATTTCTTTTTCTTTCTTTCTTTTTTTGCTGAGGAAGATTTGCCCTGACCTAACATCTGCACCAATCTTCCTTTATTTTGTATTCTGTATGCCTGCTGACAAGTGGTGTTGGTCTGTGCCCAGGAATCGAACCCAGGCCGCCAAAGCGGAGTGCCCCAAACTTAACCACTAGGCCGTGGGGCCGGCCCCATGAATTTCTTTTTCATCTTTACTAACTTTATTTTTGATTTAAAACATTTACAGGGCTTCAAAGTAAAAATTATACAACAGATTACATGCAGTTAAGTCTGTTTCTTTCCTGTCCTTCTATCCTATTCCTTTTCTCTCCTTATAGGTCCTCATTTTTATTAGCTTTTGGTTTATCCTTCCATTCTTACCTTTTGATAAGATAAGCAAATATGTTGCTATATTCATATACCTCTCTTTCTTAAACAAAGGATAGATTACTATAAATGCTATCCTGTAACTTGCTTTTCTTAATATATCCTGGAAACTGTTTCATATAAGTATATAGAGAGCCCTTTTTCCGTTTGCGTAGTTGTGTAATACTCCATTGTGGGGAGGCACCATAATTTACTCAGCCAGCGCCCTATTGAGGGACATCTGGATTGTTTCCGTTCTTTTACTATTACAGTTATTGGCAATGGATATCTTTGTAATACATCATTTTGTAATTTTATCCGTTTATTTTTTGAGATAGAGTCTTAGAAATGAGACTGCTGTGTCAAAGGTTAGGTGAATTGTAACTTGGCAAGATGGTCCAAATTCTCCCCAACCCACGGGGTTGTCTCCGTCTGCATTTCCACTGGCAACTTACGAGAGAACCTGTATTCTGAAAGTCTGAGTAACAGAGTATGTTCTCAGACTTTGGATTTTTGACAATCTGAGAGGTGAGAAATGATATCTCAGGATAGTTTTAACTTGCATTTTTCACATTCTCCAGAAGTTGAGCCTCTCGCCATAAACGTAATGGTCACTTGCAGTCCCTGCCGCAGACCATTCACACACTCTGCACAGTTTTCTGTAGGGGGGTTGGTGTTTTCTTCTTAATTTTTAGAAGCTCTTTGTCTGTTAGGAATACTTATCGTTTGTCTATGATAGAAGTTGCATTTTAGAGACTGCCAAACGGTCTGACGCCTATACAGGGAATTGAGAAACATCTAGCAAAACTACTAATATTTCTTCCCTTTGACCCGGCAACTGCCCAGAGATGCTGGACCTGACACTGCTGAGCTGCGGGCCTGGCAGCTGCCTGCCTCTGCGCTTCTTGTTACGCAAGGAAATAAACCCTTCATGTTACTGTACTCAGGTTTCAAAAGAATTTGTTGTTACTTGAAGATGCTTTCTTACTTGAATGTATACATCTGTTTTTCTGCATATCAGACTACTGTAAATATTTATTTAAATGTTTTTCTCTTCCACTAGGCAGGTCAAGAACGTCTGTTCTTTCTCTTGAATCACTATCTGTCACCTCTCTCATTTATCTCTTCCATTTTCTTCCATTTCTTCCTGCCATGATGTCATCCTCATCCAATGATCCAGCTATAAAAAAGTCGCATGGAGGCAGAGTCTGATGTGGGCCCCAGTGTACAGTGACAACCCCCAGGGAAGCGGAGAGGGGGGATGAGTGGCTTGGTGTGTCCTCCTTCCTTTCTTTGGAATGAGCACTCTGAGATGAGAAGGGGGATGCCTCTGGACTCCGGGCAGTGTGGTGGCTATAGTGCTGTGTGCTCTGGGGATGTCCGAGGGAACTGTGAAGTGACTGGGATGTGAGCTGAGGCTGGGTCCCGTTTGCCCTCCTCCTGGGCCAGCGCAGGCCCCTTGGCTGCGTGTCTTCTTTGGGTACCATCCCCTTGGCTGTATAATTGGTGTACTTCTCTCCCTTCTCTTGGGGGAGTCCACATATTTCAAGAGTCTGACGCTTTGGCTCAGCTCACGGCTGTGCTTATCATTTCATCTGGAAGACTCCAGATTCAGCACTAACGTCCACAGACTCTATTCCACAGAAATAAGAGCACTAGTACCGAAGGATTTATGTCCTAGGATATTTATTGCGACATCGTTTGCAGTGGCCAAAAAAAGGAAACAACATAAATGCCCATCAATAGGGCCAAACAATGATGGCACGTTCACACAATGGGGCATGGTGTTGCTCCTAAAAACTGAGTTAGCGCTGGCTCTATTGACCTGGACGGACGGCCATGACACTATAATTGAAAAGCGACTGGAGTGAATCGTATAGACTGCACAGTCCACTTCTTCTCTCTGTTTTAAATGACCAGAAAAACTGCCTTTGTGTCTACGTACTTGTTTACAGTTTTGACTACGTTGGGCCTCAGTTTCTTCATGTGTAAACTGAGGATAACACCAGTACTCTCTTCACAAAGTGGTGAGGATTAAATGAGCTATGGTAGGTAACGCGGTGAAAACAATGCCCGCCTCGTAATAAGCGTTAGGTCAATGTTCTCTCTTATTGTTACTATTTTTTAAATGAGCATAGAGGAAGATGTAGGCATTCTCAGGCTGTTAATACTGGTTATAATGTGGGGAAGGAGAAAGTCGGAAGAGAGAGAGAGAAACTGATTTTCACAAAAGGGAAATATTAAAGTGAAAATGTGGAAATTAATATTCTAAGTTAATCTATAATGTTATAATGAATGTAATGGTATAATGAATAATGAATGAATGAAAGAAATATATATATGCGTGGAAAAATAAAAATATTGATTGAATTAGGTGACTGGAGTGTGGGCAATTTTTATCTTAGATCCGGCGGTTATTTCAATGTCGTTTTTCCCATCAACTGTTTTAAAGGAGGGCCTCACATAGCTCCTGGCACACAGGTGCTCAGTAAATGGGAGCTATTGCTAAAATTATTTTACTTTATTTTATTTTTTTTGAGGAAGATTAGCCCTGAGCTAACTGCTGCCAATCCTCCTCCTTTTGCTGAGGAAGCCTGGCCCTGAGCTAACATCCGTGCCCATCTTCCTCTACTTTGTATGTGGGACGCCTGCCACAGCACAGCTTGCCAAGCAGTGCCATGTCCGCACCCAGGATCCGAACCAGTGAACCCTGGGGCCTCCGAAGCGGAACATGTGCACTTAACCACTGGGCCACCAGGCTGGCCCTAAACTAATTTTATTTAAGAACTGCTTTCCTAGCAGCTTCCCGTCCTTGGGCTCCCTCCCAAACACCGACGGCTCCTCGCAGTGGCCCTTAAGAAACCCCTCTCCACCCACCGCGCGTCTGCTGGTTACTCCTGCTTGCAGAGCTGTTTGGTCCTGGGACGCTAAGCCACAGGGAGCCAAGGTCGAAACTGTCATTAACGACTGAACTGCAAAAGGCAACGTGTCTGCGGCTGAGACCCTGTGCCTCCTGCAGCCTCCTCCCCCGCGGCGGGCGTGAAGGGGAGAGACTCACTTGTCATTTGACACAACACAGAGCCAATTTTCCAGATCAAAGCTCCAACCCCAGGGACGTCATTCTGGAGAGATGATAAAATTCTGTCGAGTCCTCTTCTCTCCCTTAACCAGATGTGGCACACCAGGCTTTGGTAACCTAGACGTGCAGGCCGGGGGTGAGGGAGCCGAGAGTGGGTGGTAGAGGACGGAGAGGATGGGTCAGTTAGGGCCTCGGGAGCGGCACAGTGGGGAATGGGCCTTCTATTAACTCTCTTGCCTTCAGGCTCAGTAGAAATTCAGACTGGCCGTGGCCATGAAGGAACTCTGACTGCCTGGATTTTTACCACCCCTCCCGGGAAGGAGTAAGGGCATTGTTCTCAGACGATAATTTATGCCTCCTACTGTAATCTGGAAGAGGACGCAGTGGGAGACACAGCAGATCTGAGGGATTCAGGGGTGGAACGTGTTGGCTGCATCTCGGGTGCTTCCTCAGATCCTCTTGACTGCGCCTGCTTGCTCAGATTCTGTTGCCTTCACCTGCAATGTGGACACTCAGCTGATTGCTCTGTCTTGACCATCACTTCCCCACAGGCCTCCTGAGGCTGACCAGGTACATACCCAGTATTTCCGGTTCCTCCCGCCACTTCCAGACTCAGATCCATCATCACACCAAAGGGCATAGGATCTGGCCTTCCACATAACTCTCAAAGGGCCCAAACAACACAACCCAGAAATGTGCAGGCATCGACTCCATGGGAGGCCTCTGATCAATGGGAAATAAGAGACGGAGGGAACCTGAGTGATAAATTCCATCTCTTTCCTCCCTTTAACTGACTAGTCCAAGAGATGCTTTCTCCGTATAACCCACCTGGAGACTTGCACAGGGCTGGACAGTTCACCTGCTGAGCACCTGCAGTGTCTCTTCTCAGCTCGTCCTGAGGCAGCGGTCAGATCCAGGACCATCAGCTTGCACTGCTTTGCATTCTTACCATTTCACTTCCCTTTCCCTCACTTTTACTGCCCGAGGTTTATACGTCATAGTAAAACCATCAGCACACAACCTTACCTCGCGGTCTATTTTTTAGAGCATTGCAGTCAACAGAATAGTGGCCCCCAAAAGATGTCTACGTCCTCATCTCTGGAACCTGTGGATATGTTACCTTACGTATTAAAGTGGATTTTGCAATATGATTAAGCCTGGTAAGATGGGAGATGATCCTGGATTATCCAGGGCAGCCTCATGTGATCACAAGGGTCCCTGTGAGAGGGAGGCAGGAGGCTAAAGTCAGAAGAAGGTGACGCGATGATGGAAGCCGAGATTGCAGTGATGTGGCCATGAGCCAAGGAACGCCAGCACTGCAGAAGTTCGAAGAGGAAAGGAACCACCTCCGCTGGAGCCTCCACCAGCACCTGTGCCCATAAGACTGATTGCAGACTTCTGAATTCCAGGGCTGCCAGGAAATAAATGCGTGCTCTTTTCAGGCACTAAGTGTGGTAATTTGTTACAGCAGCCATAGGAAACTAATGCAGGAAGTTGGCTAAAACGTCTCTTAACACCCGGGTTTCCTGCATGATCCTGTTTTGCATGACGAAAGCTGAATGTCACATTGTACTTCCTCTTTGAATTCCTTCTGTGAACAAATCGTAATCTCTTCTCAGGTAAATGGATGCCCTGAGTGGACAAGGGCAAAGACTTATTCTCAGAAAGGCAACTGTTTGCATATATGTTTATATGTATACAAACAACAAAAACAGGGAGACTGGAAGCAAATCTTACTAACAATGGCAGCAGGTGACATTTCTTGCCTGAACTTTTGTGGATTTTCCCAATTCTCTCTAACAAAAAGGTATTTCTTTTATAATAGCGAACAGCATTTCAAGTGATTAAGCATGAGACAGTCTAAGTATTGGCACCATTCTCCGGTAGTCTAGAAGTTAGCAGAAAGGCTTGACCACCATGAGCTGGAGGGGCCAGCGGAGGTTTCATGGAGGGAGGAATCTGAGCGAGGCCTGGAAGGATGAGCATTTGAGAAGCAGAGCAGTAAGAGGAAGGAGCATGACATCATGAGTCAAGAAGAGTATATTTTCCTAGATTAAAAATAAACCCATTTGACTTAAGGGGAATGTCTGCAGCAAATGTAACAACAGTACAAAGAAAAAAATAATTTATCTAGCATTTGCTTTTTGCTGGATACTGTGCTAAGCGCTTTGCTGGATTATCTCATTTAATACTCCCATCAATCTCATGAGAAAGGTTCTAGAAATATCCTAAATATGTAGATGAGGAAATGGAAGAACACAGATGCCATGTAACTTGCCAGCAGTGATAGAGTCCAGATGTGAACCCCACAGTCACTCCAGAGCTTACGTTTGAATGGTGGATTGGAGAAGTAGGCTGGAGAAGGATTCTTAAGGCCTTGAAATATCAATTGTATTAATTTCCTATTGCTGCATGCGGTGGACGGAATGTTTGCGTGTCCCGCAGTATCCATATGTTGAAGCCCTAATCCCCAACCTGGTGGTATTTGGTGATGGGTCTTTGGGAGGTGATTAGGTCAGGAGCGTGGGAGCCCTCACGAATGGGATTAGTGTCCTCATTAGAAGAGACGCCAGGGAGATGAGCTATCTCTCCACCAGGTGAGGACACAGCCAGAAGACGGCCATCTGCAAGCCAGGAAGAGGGTCCTTGCCAGAATCCAACCCTGGGGCGCCCTGAACTTGGACTCCCAGCTTCCAGAACTGTGAGAAATACATTTCTGTTGTTTCAGCCGCCCAGTCTATGGCATTTTGTTAAAGCAGCTGGAACTGACCAAGACACTGCATAGCAAATTACTAAAAACTTAGCAGGTTAAAATGACACCCATTTATTATATCATAGTTCTGTAGGGCAGAAGTCCTGGTAGGCTCATCTGGGGTCTGTTTAGGGTCTCACAAGGCTGAACTCAAGGTGTTGGCCAGACTGGGCTCTTATCCAGAGGCTCTGTGGAAAAATTAGCATCTAAGCTCCATCGGGTTGTTGGCCAAATTCAAGTCCTTGTGGCTGTGGGACTGAAGTTCTGCCTCCCTGCTGGCTGCTGTTGAGTCCTCCTCAGGCTTCCAGTCTCTGATTTCCTCTTCTGCTAGAGGGTGGAGAAAACTCTGCTTTTAATGGGCTCTTCTGATTAGATTAGGCCCACGAGGATGACCTCTCTTTTGCTGTATAATATAATTATGGGAATGATAGCTCATCTTATTAAAGGTCCACCCACACTCAAAGGAGAGGGGATTGTACAAGAATGAATGTCATCGGGTCATTCCGCCATCACCACCAGGCTAAGAATTTTGGGTTTTGTCTCACTCAAGGGGAATCCCTGGAGTTTGTGTCGAGGGATGCGCCTTGCTGAGTAGCGGGTTTTAGGAAGATGACTGGGCATTAGCGGATAGCTGGGACCGAGGTGGGGAAAGAGGGAAGACGCAGAGACCAAGACAGCAGGGGCGGACGATGAGGACCCAGAGCTGGGCAGGCTCAGGGGAAGCAGAGAAAAGACAGACGGGACAGAAACCAGGAAGCGAGATGTACTGGGGCCTGGTGATTCATTCTGCAGGACTTCCAACCTTTGGAACCCTCTCTCATCCATTATTTCATCTGATCCTCATGACACACCTATGAGACAGACGGCACTATTCTTTCCATGTGACAAATGAAGACAGTGGCAGGTCCCTGAAGTCTCTGTGCTTCAAAGGTCACACTCTGATCCGTGCCCCAGGCCACTTGCCTCAGCCCTACTCTCCCAGAGCTCAAGAAAAGGAAATTGCGAAGGATGGATTTATGGCCTTATTCTCATGTGCCGCTGCTGTTCCTGCCATTTACCCTTCCTTGTGCCCATGGGCAGTTCCTCCCCAAGTCAAACTTCTAGGGGGATCTGATTGATGGGCATATGGCTGAGGATGGGAGAAAGTCCTTTGGTACTCGAGACCCCCGGCCCCTTCGTGAGGCTGTGAGGAGGGAGGAAGGGAGGGGAGAGTGAGAGGGCAGCACACGGAGGATTTTTCTCAGCCCTGTTCGGTGGAGAGGAGACGGGGGAAGAGAAGTTTTAAAATTTTTATTATTTTTTCAATCATCAGTTTGAAAAGAGAGTGAAAGAGGAAACAGAGGTTGGAGGGGGTGTGGAAAGAGAGTGAAAGGGGGTGTGGAGTAGCCAAGGGACATCTATTCTTGTGTATCTAGCAGCCCAATGCCACCCCTTGATTGTAAGTGACACAAGTCTACGGAAGAAAAATGACGCATTACAGAGGAGCAAAAGGAAAAGAAGTCACTCATAATCCCACCAGGCAGATATAACCCCTTTTAAGATTTTGGAGCCAGAGTTTCTAAGTTTTATACGTGAACATGTGTGTCCTATAACAGGTACCTGCGGTTCTAGAATCTGCTTTCGTGGTTGATCCATACTTAGGACAGCTGTCAGGGATGGGTCCCTCGGGCCAGTGGGAGTGCACGCCTTTTCAAGCAGATCCCTGCAGGGGCCTTTCCCCTCCCCAAGAACAATGGACAGGCCCCAGGCAAGCCCTGTCTTGCCCTCTCTCCAGGAAGCAGGCCTCTTAGCCTGCCCTGGGCTGCCTAGTCCTCAGAAACAAATCACTCCAAAGAAGTCATTAAGAGATTCAGCCCAGTAATCTCAGCCCTAAAATGCTTGCTTTTTCTCCAGTCTGCCTGAATAGGAGAAAAGCAGAAAAGCGGCTTGTAAATGGCACGTATTGATTGGCTTGGCTCACCAAAAGAAGGCACTTTCACCAGCTTTTCAAATTACAATTTATTCAGGAGTGAAAAAGTAACTCAATTTGAGAAAGAGCTCTGACACTCCTTAGGAGTTGCTTTCTTACCACTTAAATTACATCATTATCATCATTCACTCATCATTCTCTGGAAGCCACCGGGCAAAGCACCATCGTTGGCACCTCGGAGGCAATCAATAAAGGCTGTTGAATTAACGAGACTGGAACTGGCATGGAAGTTCAAATTCCAGGGACTTGGGAAATTCAGCATGGGATGAAATGAGCTGAACTTGCAAGGTTTACCTCCTTTGGTCAGAACTGGGAAGATCACAGGCTGTAGAATCTGCAGGTTTGAATCCTCTGTGAACACTTCACATCTCTGAGCCTTGGCTTCCTTGTCACTAACGGGATCGACATCTCTCCTGCAGGTTTGTCGTGAGGATTCAAATAGATGCTCCCCATCAAACGCATCTACAGGACCAGACAGAGAAGGTGTCGAAATACCCTGGAGCGCGGTGCTCCTGGATCCTGTTTTGCTGGAGACGGGGTGTGACTTCCTGCAGGGGAGGCAGCTGTGTCTTGAGTCCATGCAGTAGTTTTCGAATAAAAAAAATGTTGGTTTGCCTTACTTCCCACTCCCTCTTTCTTGCCTGCAATTCCAGAGGCTGCCACTAGGGCCAGAGCGCCAGATCCACTCAGAGCCTCCGTTGGAAGAATGCAGGATTTTTGTATACCTTCCCTCCCTCGTTGTTTTGTCTTCAAATGATCTGAATTTCGTTCCCCACAATAAAAGGATCTGTTTGAATTTGCATATTTGTTTCTCAATTACTTCATTGTAAAAGTTGTGGGGTGCACTAATGACCCTGAAAATCAATCCTTGTTGCTATGCAGGGGGTTGGACTAGGTCAGCCAGCAGCCCTGGCCTTATGAATCGACACCCTAAGAAAACCTTCCAATCGGTAATAAATGTTCCAAAAGGAAAATAAAGCAAAATGAGGACCTAGACCATTAAGGAGGTCATATTTGGGCAAAGTCATGGAGCACAAATGTCCTCATCATTTGGCCACTCATTCATTCATACTCTGACCCCCACGAGGTTTGGGTACCGTGAAGATCTTAAAAAAAAAAATCCCAAGACTTTGCAGCCAAATCGGTCTTAGAAAGAGCAAAAGGCAGGCTACTGGAAGAAAGGAGAGCCTAGTGTGATTCTAGTGTCAGATGCTTTGGTTCAAATCCTGGATCCACTTCTTAGTAAGGACAAATTTAAGTTTTCTAAATCTCAGTTTCTTCATCTACAAAACGAAGATGACAACATCTGCTTCATGGGCCTGTTGTGAGAATTAAATGAAGTGTTTATGTAAAGCTCTTGCCATAGATTTGGCCTGTAGTAAATGCTCAATAAATGTTATGTATTAGTTAGCTCTTGCTGTGTAACAACCCTTCCCTCAAACTCAATGGCGTAAAATAAGAAGCTTGTATTATTGCTCAGGAATCTACATGTCAGCTGTTTTGCCAGAGGCCAAGCAGGAACGAAAGAGATGAGTTGTGTTTCCAAAGGGCCTGTAAACTAGGCAAAGAGTGGAAACACACACACAGCTCACCGATCTTTGCACAGGTTGTAGGAGCTCATAGGTGTGGACGAGGACTGGCTGGCAGACAGGAGTTCCAGTCGGGCTGTGTGATTGGGGCAAGTTCCTTCCCTCACTGTGTCTCAGTGTCCTCATCTATAAGAGGAGTTGGACTAGACAGTCTTGGGGGTTTAACCCTCCAGATGGGAATTCTCTTGCATAGATGTAACCCACCTCCCTACCTGTGGCTTAAACAAACAGGGGGTTATTTGTCTTGTACGAACCCAGAGTTAAGCAGCCCAGGGCTTATGTGGCAGCTCAGTGCTGTCACAGGAAACCCTTCTCTGTCCCTCTGCTCTCCACCATCAGAGTGCTGGCATGCTGCCTCACGGCCCGAGGCAGACCCTGTGCCTCCAAGCATCACGTCTCTGTTCTAAGCAGGTGAAAAGAAAGGGCAGAAGGAGAACAAAGGTTTATGCCAGCAGAGTCCGTCCCTATTTATACAGGAAGCAAGGGCTTCCCTGGGAGCTCAGCCTGATGATTCGTGCTAGCCAGAGCTGTTCCCCATGGCTACCGAACTGGAAGGTGGCTCAGAGCTCTGAATGGGAGTTGGGTCAGCCAACTCATGGTGCAGACACTAACTACAAATTTGTATAGTCCCGAGGGGCACCCTTGGGCCCTCCTACCCATGGGAGCTCTGGCCAGTCAACTGGCCTCGTGATGGTTGGCAAAGAGGTTGTCCCTCTGGTAATACTTCCCATGTAATCCTCGGGGTTATAAATTCCATAAAGACAAGGACATCGTTTGCCTGATTCCACCTGGGTCTTCAGAACCCAGTTCAGAGCCCGGTACCTTACAGCTGCTCGACAACCATTTCTGAATGAACAAATTGCCCATCAGTGGGTATGGATTTCCACGGCCGGGTCGCTCGGTGAATGAGGGATCTGGATAACTGGATTTCCTGGCAGCCTGAGGATGAAGCAAAGAAGCTTATGATTTCAAATTAATTCCGGCAACACTGAGTGACTTCTACATCCGAGGCTCCAGGGTAAAAAGACACGCGCCATATGTGTGTCGGGGTCAGGGTCCTGGCAGGAAGGATGGCACAACCAGGGGAACTGAGGAGAGCTTAACGAGGGCCCACTTACACAGGTATGGCAGGGTCAAGGGGAACCATCACGGGGTGGGAAGTCTCCTGAGGCTAGCCATGTTGGGGAGCTGTCATTGCCCCTGGGCTGATAGGAAGGGGACGAAGTGGATCCCAGAAGAAGAGAGCTGGAGCCGGGGAGCTGGAGCCGACGCTGCAGGGGGGACCGCCTGCTGGAGGCTGTGGCTTCTGTGGAGGAGCACAGCGCTGGCCACCGCCGGGGCCGGGCCGGCAGGACTGCGCCCTCTTGTTCCTTCCATCCACTGATCGTCTGTTGGGGACCCAGGAGGGCCTGTGGACGCAGTCTGTTGAGATCAAACTCTGGCCACAAAGCAGTGGGGGCGGGGGGGGGAGGGGGTGGAAGAGGGTCCGGGGTGGGGGTTGGTGGAGAATATTGGCACCCTGGATAATTTCACATTCTCACGATTGCTCTTTGAGGTGGATGTTGTGTCCACTTTCCCAGTGGTGAACAGAGGCCCAGAGTAGAGGCGTCACTCGTGCAAGTTCACGTGGCTCCTCAGAAGCCAAGCCAGGACCAGAGCTCAGACCCTCTGACCCCCATTCCAGTGCTCGTTCCCGGCTCCATGCCACCTCCCACACCAGCCTACTAGAGAAAGGGTCTGCTTATTCCTTTGGCTTCTAGATTCTTGGGAATGATGAGACCTCGGTTTGAAAGAACTGCCTTCCTGGGCGAGAGAATGAATTCTGCAAAGTGTGGGATTAGAATTGGGGGCAGTTTTCTGAGAACTGGGTGAGCAGTCGGCAGGGCTGAGTTCCAGGTGGGCCCCCACTCACAACAGGTGCTATTTATCAGGCCTCCGATATGCGCCAGCTCTGTGCTAAATGCTCATATAAATCATTGCTAACCCTCAAAGGGACTTATCGTTATTTCCTTTTTGCTGGCCCAAAACCAGAAACAGAGAGGTTAAATTACTTCTTAAAGGTGGAAATAGGATTCAAAATCAAGACTGACTGGTGGCAAAGGCCAAGCTTCCTTGTTTACTCCAGTGTTTGTCCTTTGGAGGCCTGCTGCTGATTTTGACCCATGGGGACCCCAAGAACTTTGTAAAAAAATGAAAACAGTGGCCATCTTAAAATTGTGCAATTTCATATAAAAACCTGAATTTCTGACTTCTATTGAACAATTAGAAAGTTGGAAACCCTGGGCCCATACTGTTGTATGGCAACGATTGGCTGAAGCTGAGTAGCCTCCTTCAAACAGAGTACTTGCTCTCATTTTTGCCATAGTCCTCACCACTCCCTACTGAGCCCCACACTGAGGCTGAGAATCAGTTGCCATTTCTTATCTGCCTGTAGCAATGGTTCTCTTACACTCGTCCACTCCACTTATTTATGTTGCCTGCTTGGCTCCAGCAGACATTTGGGTTTGTGTCTCCAAAGTGCCCACTTCATTGATGGTACAAGATGATCTGTTGGGGTGAAAGAGACAAATATTGGACCTTCTATTTACATGTATGAGCTCATTCATTTTTAATGTTTATTTTCATGTTTTATAATATACTTAATATGGCAATACAATAGTCATGGCTATGTTTTACAAATAAGTCGTGCATATACTTTGGGGCACTTGCTCAGAACCATTTTCCCGATAGGGCTCTGAGATGGAAAAGTTTGCAGAGCGCTGCTCCTAACACCGAACTTTATACTAGCTGTGAGACACCGTGAAAATCGCTTCTAGACCTAGATTTTTTTCATCTGGAAAGTAGAGATATCGATACTGTCTACCTTGAAGAGTTGCTTCAAAATTATAAACACCCAGCAAACAGTAAAGTGTTGAGCAGTAGAGATGAGGCCACCCTGGGAGAAGTCACCGGCACAGGAGCCACGCGGTGGCTGCTGCTCTTCCGTTCACGTCGACCTGGAAGGCTGATTGGAAGGCTCCTGTAGGGTGTTGAGGCATAAAGCCAGGGCTGCAGCTGACCTGGTCCCAGCCCCCAGGGCAGTGAGGACTGACTGCCAGGCTCGTCAGGGCTGTGGAGGTGCTCTTGGGGAAGACAGCAGCTCTGCTCTCAGTAACGAGAAGCAGCTGCCCCATTTCAGAGCCCCTTGCCCTCACCTCCAGCCTACACCTGGGATCCCAGAGAGAACTTCCCCCATTTCCTTCAGCCCCCGCTGCCTCCTTTGTCCTTGGGTTCATTCTGGCTTGGGGAAGATCAAGGTTTAAAGCGGGACTCAGAAACACAGGTGAGGGTGCCAGCAGAGGGCTCGCCTCGGGGTGACCCTGAGAGATCTCCCTCCCACCCGACGGGAAGAGATGACCCTGAGGCCAGGCACTTCATAGCTCCCCAAGGGCAGGCCAGCCTGAGAGTGGGAGCTCAGGCCTCCTGGGAGTGGGCCCCTTTTTGGGCTGGGGGCAGGGGTGAGGCAGATCTTGACGTTGACTGAGTCTCTGGGACAGGATGCTCCGGGCACTCACTTCTTTCTTTTCATTTACTGAGGATGATTGCAGTGTTCAAAGCCCCAAGGTACGCAGAGGTACAGTCAGCCAGGATCACAGCCTCCTCCTGAGGGCTGGAGCAAGGATGACCTGCTTTGCTGGACTGAGAAGTTCCCTGGGATGTGGGACTTTCAGTGCTAGAACTGGGGCAGTTCAGGGCAAGCCGTGAAGGCTGGCCATCCCGGATGGAGCCAGAAGTCAAACCCTTACAGCCTGTCTCCAAAGCCACAGGGTCCCCGGCTCATCTCCAGGGCCTGAGTGAGGACAGTGAGGGGCACTGGGGGCGTGCGCAGGGTGAGCGGCGGGGAACGCCTGGACGAGGAGAGGAAGCGCCTCGAACATAAGGACGAGTTCTCTGTGGGTCTCTGTCTTGGAGAGGGGCAGGAGAGAGCAGAGGGGGAGCTCCCTATCCACCCTGTTTGCAAGATGAGAGTCCAGTGGGAAGAGGACAGAGCCTGTGCAGATCCTAAGAGCTGCTGTTCATGCAGCATCTTTACACTTATCACTCAGTCCAAACCCTTGTGGGGCAGGTTTTCACAGATGAACAGAACAGAGCTCTGAGAAGGCCAGGAATTTGCTCAGCGCCGGCCTCGGTCCCTTCCGTCTGCTATAACGAAACGCATAGACTGGGAAGCTTAGAAGCGGGAGAAACGGATCGCTCACAGTTCTGGAGGCCGGAAGTCTGAGATCAGGGTGTCAGCATGGTTGGGTGAGGGCCCTCTTCTGGGCTGCAGGCTTCTCGTTGTGTTCACATGACGGAAGGGGCCAGGGAAGTATGGGAAATCTCTTTTATGAGTACTAATGCCATTCACAAGGACTCCACGCTTGTGACCAAGTCACATCCCAAAGTCCCTCCTACTTATACGATCGTCTGTGAGCGTTCGGATTTCAACATATGAACCTGGGGGAGGAGGACACAGGCACCGAGGCCACAGCAGCCCCTGGTGGAAAGTGGTAGTCTGCAGTTGACTGTAGATCTGCTTCCGTCCAGGGCCTGTATTTTTAACCATTAGGCAACACTGTCTTTCTAGGAGAATGTTCTTTAAACATCAAATCATTTCATATTATTATTACAACTCAGGAGCTGGCAGGGGTGGGGAGTGGTGGGTGGGAGTTCGTTCAGTCTTTCTGTGCCTTTTGAGTGGTCTCCACTTTCCGCCATTGGTTGGCTAGGGTTAGGGCAGGGAGAGTGAGCCAGCTTCAGCATCTCCTATTTCCCGCTTATTAACACCTGGTCAGGAGAGAGGGTCAAAGCTCTTAAGTGCCGTGAGGTCTTGGAGGTGTCTGTGGATTTCAATCAACCACCAGAAATCCCCATCCCCCACCCCCGGCAAACCTAGACAGTGTTTGGCTGAATTTAGCTCAGAAGATACAGGACGCTGGATGCTGCTCCAGCCTTGTCTGAGTCTTCTGGGGTGCAGTGTGGGGGGCGGGGGGTGTTACCACACAGGGGCACACTCTGGGTTTAATGTACCAGGGTTACTGATTGTAAAAAAAGTTAGGCTTTGCCACACTGCCTATAAACAAGCACCAAAATTAAAGTGTTATTTAAAGTACAGGAGAGAGACTGGTAATCATTTAAATAGCTTTAAAAAGTATGAGACCCCATTGATTGTACAATCCTATCTCCCTGGGAGATCCATTCCCAAATGAGACAGGAACCAGCCAAACGAAACAAGGCCATCTCCGAAGGCCCCGGCCTACCCCTAACAAGACTGGCCCTAACCAGTCCGCAGGCTAGGAGAATCAGACAGACGCCTCCAGGATCCACATTCGGGAGCCTTGGGCTTTCCTGGGCTCACGCATGCACGCCCTAGCACCCAGGAGGCCACTGAAGGTGACCCTGGCCCCATCGATATAGTAAAAATCACATGGGGGGGCGGGGCGGCGGAAGAGCTAGCATGCTAGTGACACATGCGATGCAAGTGGTGGCACATCCAACAACAGTGCAAGCGCAAGGCAAACCCCACCTCTACAAGCCATGACAAGGCCCTCCTCCCCAGCCTTTGCCTAATAAAAGCCCCACATGGGGCCCACCCAGTGGCACAGCGGTTAAGTTCACACGTTCTGCTTCAGTGGCCCAGCTTCGCCAGTTCGGATCCCGGATGCAGACATGGCACCACTTGGTGAGCCATGCTGTGGTGGCATCCCACATATAAAGTAGAGGAAGATGGGCATGGATGTTAGCTGAGGGCCAGTCTCCTCCTGTGCACAAGCGAATAAACTTTTCTACTCCTGTTTGTTGTCTCTCTTGATTTCCATCTGGCGGGACAACAAGAACCCAGTGTGCTGGTAACATAAAGAAGAGTTTTTTCCTAGGTCCTGAAAATACACGTAGGTGCAGGCTTCTCCTATCTGAGCAAAAGTCAGTTATTTGTTCATTTAGTCATTTCACATCTACTGACCATCTCCTACACATAAAGATGAGATTCACTGGGCTTTTTCCTTCATCGAGTCCCCAGGTCATTAACATAGATAAAACACAAACATTAACATAGTACTGGGTACAAATGAAGAAAAGAGAGCATTCCAGGTGCGAGTAGTGGCCTGAGCAAAAATCTAGAGGTTGGAAAACTAGTAGGTATACTTGGGACAGGGGAGGAGCGTCGCCTGGCTGCACAGCCCAGGGGGAACCAAGGACCAAAGATGCAGCTCCCCGCGGGGAAGAAGTACCCCTCATGTCAGACCCCCTTCCTGAAGGTCCGAGATGGATATACGAGTCAGAAATCGGTCTCTCAAGGAGACCGGAAGGCCAAGAGGCAAATGTTGAGAAATCAAAACGCAGAGAATGACACAAACTTGGGGAAATTGCCAAGCCTGGGGCACAGGTGACAGTTCAGTTCATCTGAGGGAGAGCTTGGTATGGCCCGGGGGAGAGGTGGGATTTGGGGGACGGAAGGCATCTCCTTGGTGGAGAGCAGAGGGACTCCCCCAGAGCACGGGGTGGGGGAGAGGGGTTCTGGACAAGGGGCAGAGTGGCGCGAGGAAGGTGGCCCGGCGGGGGGCAGGCCCATGTGGGTGGGGCCAACCCCAGCTCTACACTCCTGTTTCAGGGCCCCCGTCCCTCCTTCCTTCGCAGAGAGCCCTCCACCAGGCTCCCTGGCGGCTGCTCTAGAACTGGGGGCCAAGCACCGCGCGCCTGCCCCCAGTCGCCTGCCTTCCGTTTCGCCTCCCCGGTCGGCTTCCTCCTCAGGAGGCCGGGTTACCCGGGCTCCTCTGGGGAAAGCAGAGACAGGCAGGCCGGCCCGTGGGGGTCCCGCAGGCTGAGGGAGCCTCCCAGCACCCCCGCAGCCCAAGTGCCCGTCCTGAGCCGTCCCTGCCGTAGACCAATCAGGCCTAGCTCTGGGGCGGGAGGTGGGGCCGGGGGGCCCGGGGTTGGGGGGCGGGGGGGCTCGGGGCGCGGCCGGGCCCTGGCGGGCGGCGGGCCCGGAAGGACGCGGGGATGGGACGCCCCGATGTCCCCGGTTCGGAGACAGTCTGCGGAGCGCCTCGCTCGGAGTCGGCCCTCGGGAGGCCACAGATAACTGGGATCGAGGTGCCTTTCCTTAATTGCGTCAGAGGTCATTAAGGCTCTAAACCAAAGGGAGGGGAGGAAATGAGCGGGATTCTACGATAGAACCCGAGCAGCTCAAAGTGGTTGGAAACAAAATCATGATGCTGTCTACAAAGTTCTTTTAAATCCATATTTCGTGACTGTTTAGAAAAAATCTGCAACATTTCTCCCCTTTTCTGCCAGGTATAACAATACGTCTCTGTTCATTTAGTTTCACAACCACCGGCTTCTCGCGAGGACGTTGTGGGGTCCTTCCTGCTGCCTCTGTGCCATCCGAGGATTTTGTAGTTGGAGCCTGCAGCCGCTGTGAACCTGGTGAGGGCTGTCTCGGCCCCAGCACTTCATAGTTGCGCGAATGTGCGCAAGTTCACCTCCCTGCACTTGCGTCTCATCTGGAAAAATAACAGTACCTAGCTCTTCGGGTTGTTTTATGGTTAAAGATAGTTGGTTTTCTCTTTCTGGTGGCAGAGGTGGCCTGTTGAAGACAGAGAATTTGTGACTCCTGGGAGATGGGATCCTTCCCTCTTCTGCCAGCCCTTCAGAGAGCAGAACATAAAGCAGGGCTGTGCGCAGGGACCAAACGCGCGACTTAATGAGAAGCATGCATTCCGCACTGTAAGGAAACTACCGTATTAGTGCTTTCCAGCACAGCAGCAAGATATAAATAGATGCTAATAAGCAAAATTAGGTTACTTGCTGAAAAAAGCACAATGCATAATAGGGTTGCATTGTATAAATATTTGCACATGTGAAAGTGCATGGACATGACTTGGACTTGAACTGCTGCATTGGCATGGAAAATCGCTGGCTCTGCTACTGCCAGCTGTGTGATCTCAGGCAACTCTCTGCACCTTTCTGAACCTCAGTTTCACTGGCTATAAAATGAGACTAATAATTTCTTTCTTGTAATAAAGGACCAGATGACGTAATGTGTGAAAGGGCTTTGAAAACTGGAAAGCAGGGTACTTTCCTTAGGTACTTAATAATTATTGTAACTAATAATCATCCACAATAAAAATATATTCAAGGAAAATGTACAGACTCATTGTTTGAAATAGCAACCTTAAAAATGATCCAAGAATACTAGACTCACGCTTTTCTTTACAAGAGCGTCTATACGTCGGCGACATTTAATTTGCTTTCACATACTATCTTTTTGACTAACAGCACTTTCAGACCTCACGGCATCGTCTTCAGGGACCAAACAGCAATTGGTGAATTGTTCCAGGCAGACATCTGGATGGTGCAACCTCTTAGATTGAGGTAGCTCCCTTTATGAATGTATTTTTCCGAGTAAACGTGAAAACTGGATTAAACCAAGCACTTCATTGTGGATAAGGAAAATCGATGCCCTGCGGCTGAACTGTTTACAGTCATACTACAGAAATGGATGCGCTATTTATACCTGAGTTCTGCTATCTCAAACCACGCTGTTTGCTCCTCACTACAACTTCATTCACACAGCTTCACAGTGGAGTCAGTCATTGTCCATTAAAGGCAACTAATGTCAGACCCCTGCTGGCCTCGTCTGGCACTGCATGGGGAACCACAATCTCCAGTTCCTATTAATGGGGAAATTGAGGGCAAGAGAGCTGAGATGCCAAGGATTTAGTCTTGCCTTGCTTTATATCTAGGTGTCAATATTCATCAAAAGGTGTGCCAAGATGAGAGCAAGAAGAAAGGTCAGACTTGACTCACAGTGGAGAATAATGGCTCTTGCGGGGCACCTGGGGATCATCAGCGCCTTTCATGGCCGCGTGGGGCGTGAATCTCCCTCACCAGCTGCTCTTCATTGCTCATGGCATGTGGTGTAGCACTTGTTTTTCAACACGCTTTCAGACTCGTTGGTGGCATACTCTAACCTCTAGGGCGGCAGAGGCTTTCTCCCCAGCTTTTTTATTCTGCCTCGTAAAGGCAAGAAGGACTCTGAAGGGTGAAGGTCAAGATGGAGTGCTCAAGGACATATGTAATGGGGCCACTGTGATAGGAGGTGGCGTTTGCAGGTATAAGGAGTGCCCAGAATTACAGTTCTTTTCTTTCTTCTGGTCTGTGCTGTCTCCTCTTCTATCATGAAACTAAAACAAAGTGGGGGCTGCCCCCGCAAGGAAATACGGTCCAGGGATAGAAGGAAGAAACCCAAACAAAACAAGAACCTCAGATGCAGAGCACAGCTCTTGCTTTGAGCAAGAGGATCTTTTTTTTTCTCAAAGATTGGCACCTGAGCTAACAACTGTTGCCGATCTTTTTTTTTTTCTGCTTTTTCTTCCCCAAATCCCCCCAGTACATAGTTGTATATTTTAGTTGTGGGTTGCTTTAGTTGTGGCATGTGGGACACCGCCTCAACATGGCCTGAGAGCAGTGCCATGTCCATGCTCAGGATCTGAACCAGCGAAACCCTGGGCTGCTGAAGTGGAGCGTGTGAACTTAACCACTCGGCCATGGGGCCGGCCCCCCAGAAAGAGGATCTTAATTGGGGCTCCTGGCTGGTAGAAATCCGACACAGCAGGAAAGAGGAATTCATTTGGGAGGTGCAGAGGTTGGACAGTGGCAAGTGGCTGAGGTGCCCAGCTTGACTCCCAACCTAGTGTCTGGGCTACAGTGAGCAGGTAAGCCCCAGGGAGCAGACCAAAGGATCGGGACCGGGGAGCCACGAGGAAGGGGAAATTCCCTCCACTTTCTCTGCTCGAACATGGCCTAGCAAATGAACTTTTCTTCTTCCTCTCATGGTAGGAAGTTCTGAGGAGGGTTTCCAATGGCCCAAAGTCAGGGCCTTAACTCGTTCTGTCGACCTCAGTGGGCCCACGGCTGGAAGGTCACAGGAAGAAGAGGAAGTCGACAGGGAACCAGGGTGTCTTTCAGCCATGCCCCCGGACCCCTTCCTCTTCAGGGCTTGTGCCTCTCCAGTCTGACTTGAGTGATACAAATCCACTCTTCCCAGTAAAACAGAATCGTCGCCTCATTAGCATCCCAGAGAATGTTCCTGATTGCAGGGAGGAAGGCTGTGATTGCCAATCTAAACACGGAGGCCTCGGTGACTTGCAAAAGCATTCTTGGCTGCGCTGAGCAGGAGTGAGAAACCCACCCTCTCTTTTCTGTAGAGTGTTCCCCTACACGGATGGACTCTAAGATGCTTAGCTAGTCTCCTGTTGATGGACACTTAGGTCATTACCACATTTTTGCCACTAAAAACAATGCTACATGAACATTCTTACGTAAAAAGCTTTGCACACATGTCATATTTCTTTCAGTTAGGGACACTTCTAGAAATGGGACTGGATAGCATCAAATTTCCCTTCGAAAACCTTTTTTTTTATATTTCATCAATCAACTTATAATAATAATGCTAATACTGATCCTATTTTATTTCTTGAGGGCTTACTCTGTGCCAGGCACTGGATTAAGCACTTTTCATACGTTATCTTCTTTGATCTTCTCATCAACCCAGTATGATAGGTTTCACTATTACCCCATTTAGAGATGAGGAAGTGGACACAGGGCGCGTAAGTTACTGGTTTAGGGTGACTTAACAAATGCCAGACCCACGCATTCTGGCCCATTACTTCACTCAAAAGAGAACCCACCTCTTTCAGGAAGAGAGAGCTCGGGTAAAAGAGAACTCGGCCACCACTGCCTGGGAAAGGAAGCCAGTGGGAAGCTTATTGGTAGAAGTGTCACCATTTTGAGTCTCCATTAAGAAATCTTGGAGTTTGGTGTTGATACAAGGACCTTAAGCTCAGGGTCACAAAGGATTTCACTCCAGGTGTGCCTACGAAAACTCTTTTAAATGCAGAATTCAATCAACCTAGTATTTGTTCTATTTAACCTCTGCCAAACAACTGGTTGAAGTGATTTTTTCCCAGTTAAATTAACTGGCTGGTGTTCTTTTGTGTCAGGCTAAGAGGACATGAAATGGGATGGTGGGTAAATCCAATTCAAGGCTGTAGGTAGTGTGCATTCCGAGAAAGGGAATCCCTGGACATGTGTGAAACGTCATGATGCGAACGGGGATCGTGCAGGTGATAGCCCTTTCCAGCCATGTTTATGTCCACACGCTCCTCTGGGTGATGCGTTTTTGTCCCTGGGAGAGAAAGGGTCAGAGGCGGCTAAGGAAAGGGAGGGGGCAGAGGAAAGACAGCTGTCCAGCAAGTGGGGATATTTATTCCTCACCATTGCTAAATGCTCTTGTTACATTCCAGTGGGTCTAATAATCTCCTAAGAAAATACCACCCTGTGTCTCTTCTTTACTTGGAAGGGCATGAACTCTGGATAAGACAGTGTGTGACCACATGAAGGGTGTCACACACACTTTCTATATAAGGAACAGGGTCATCGCTAAATCACCGGCCTGACCACACACACACACACACACACACGACACATGACACAGGACCAGTCTGTTGAGGGGAGGGGCGTAAAAACATTACTAAATTGTCACGGGCTGGAAAATTGTACTTCTGAGAACTCCTTCCAGGGAGATAATTGTGTGGAGTTGGAACAAATACTTTGAAAGCCATTTTGGAAGTAGGTGGGACCCCCAAAAAGGTGAGCTGGAATAACAGATGGCCACTAAATTGTCTTCTCTAGAAAGGGGGTCAGGGCTTTTGTTTCTGTGAGTGTGGCATGCAGTTGGGGGCACAGCCTCTGCTGCCTGTCCTCCCACCCCGCCTGCATACCACACCCGTAGAGAGGTGCGCACCATTCTATCCTCTAAATAAACGTTGACCTAATATTTAAAGAGCAGCAGTGTGGACGGGTGCCAAGTCATATTCTTCTTGATATGCCCACATTTCCCTCTGGCGTGGCATACACACACTCACTGTCACAGGCACCTCCCAGCCCCTTGCTGCTGCCTGCCACACGGATGCCCCCACGAGCGCACCTGAAGGTTCAAGGCTAAAGTGCCAGGGAAGGCATTTGAGAATGGTCCATGGTCACCTCTGTCAGAGGCCAGATACAAACCCCCATTTTTAATGACCTTACACCTCAGTTTTCTGGTCTGGAAAATGGATGTAACCATCAAGCTGGAATAAAGAGGCTCGTGGAGCAACCTTCGTGCGGCGCCTGGTGCCCTGCTGTGGCAGAGGGCTTCGTCAAGCAGGCCAGGCTGCCTTGACTGGCCACAGGAGAAACCCTAGAATCAGCCTGGAAAAAAGAATGAGGGTGGGGGTGGGAGAGAACGAGAGAGAGAGAGAGAGAGAGAGAGAGAGAGAAGGGCCTGGGTGGGGGGACTGCAGCTTGACAGAGCTGCACCCCACATTCCAGATGTGCTGAACTTGTGCTGCATGCTGATGTCTGTGCAGTCCCTGAGACTAAGAACTCCAGCCTATGGAATGCTTCCCTTTAGTATCAAAGAAGGAAGCTAGGGTGTCTTCCAGGATGTTCTAATGTGGGCTCCTGCATCACTAAACAGACCTTCTGTTCTGGGAGACAGCAGCCAAACCTGGGAAGAATTCAAGTTTCCCAACCGCCATATGACCTGAGCAAATAATTTAATCTTTTGGGCCTCAATTTTACCACCAGTTAAATGAACTCAGTTGGACTCATCTCCAAATCAGTCTTTCCTAAATGGTCACATGGACCAGCACAAAACCATACCCTAACCCCTTTTGGAAGTTCCACAACACACGTCATCATGTTAAAGGTCTGGGAAGTCCCACCGGGAAGAAACCTCTTGAACTTTGTCTAGCCCAGTTTCATTTCCCAATTTACTGGACCACAGTACCTTTTTTCATGGCTTATGCACTTCTGATGTCTTAGTCTGCCCAGGCTGCTATAACAAAACACCATAAGCTGGATGGCTTATTAACGAAAACTTTTCTCTCACAGTTCTGGAGGCTGCAAGTCCAAGATCGTGGTGAGGTTCTGGCGAGAGCCCTCTCTAGGTTGCAGACTGCTGACTTCTCATTGTATCCTCCCAGGGTAGAAATAGGGTGGAGGGAGCTCTCTGGGGTCCCTTTTATAAGGACGCTAATCCCCTTGAAGAGAGCTCCACCCTCATGATCTAATTACTCCACAAAGGCCCCATCTCCTAAGCCCATCTCATTGGGAGTCAGGGTTCCAACATAGGAGTTTGGGGGAACACACATATTCAGTCCAAAGCATTTGAGGAAGTGCTGCTCTCCATAAAGTCTGTGTGAGCCCAGTTCTCCTGGCGCAGCCCCAGCACACACAGGTCTGTGCACGCACACACACGTGTGTTTTCACCCAAGGACAGACACATGCACATGCTCATGCGTGGACAGGAAGAAGAGCTGGCATTCTCAGAGGAAGCATCTTTCCCTCCCCACTGTCACTTCTTTCTTTGCTAAGATGTCATTGTTAGAGCTGGAAGAGGCAGAGAGATGTTCCAGTGGAGTTGACTCCACCCCTCATTTTAGGAGTATTTAGAGAGTGCCAAATGCCTGTTAGTGCAGAGCAGGGATGGCAGTTAGCTTTCCCAACCTCTTCCTTCTCCTCCTGGGAAGAGCAGGTGCCTTTGGGTGGCACCACTTGCTCTGGACACTCATGCTGGGAGAGAGGTGGCTGAAGGTGTCTCCCAGTTCTCTGCATCAAGAAGTGATATCTGGAGCAGCTCTGCATGCAAATGCTGTCACAATGTCATTAAGTCCACAAATATTTTCTAAACATCTATTTTGTGACAGGCAATTCTGTCAGCATTGGTAATACAGTAGTGAACAAATGAGAGAACCTTTGAAGAGTTACAGACAGTGCCACATGAACAAATACCTATAATTTGAGATACTTACAACTGATATGGAATTGTAATTGGCTGCGTGCGGCAGAGAGGGCTATGAAGCAGCCTTGGGGAGGACCCAGAGGCTGAGCTAGCGTGGGGCAACACACGGGCAGGCTCCATCTACCACAGCCCGCGGAGGACGCCATTTGGATGCGTGGTGGTCATCACCGTGAATAGGAACATAAGCTTCCTAGGTGTCAGGCACCGTACTAGGCCCTGCAGATCCAGCTGTTCATTTACTTCCTCAGGCAGCTCAGGACAGTGAGCTTCTAAAACCCAGCATCAGGAGCAAGTCCATTCCCTTTTCCAGAGACAGGAGACCACACGTTGCTCTTTTTCCTGGAGATGCAACTCTGAGGTTAAGTGTTTCCTAACATTAACTGTTTTCCCTAACAATTTAGCTAAATTTTACTCTCACTTCATTCCACCACTCTAAGGTCTGCCCTCCAGAGACCCTCCCCTTCCCCAACAACACACACACACTCAGCTGCACAGCATTACCTGGTGCCAGTCGTGTTCACACTTCAGAAGGGAGACAAGCATGTTTTTACGAGTGGAGATTTTGCTTCTGCGTCTGCTCCCTCCCAGGGAGATCCCAACACTTCCTCTGAAGTCAGACATTGTGTGCGGGTCTGGAGCTGAGTGGGCGAGGGCATGGGTACTCCCCACACCTTGTTTATTTTCTCTGCTGTGGAAGAGTCTCAGCTGTTTTTCTTCCCAAACTGAATTCTTTAACTCTTGAGGAATGACCGAAGCAGAGAAATTTCCCAAACATCTGAAATCTGAGAATTTGTGCCTGGAATCCATGAGGCTCATGGTTTCCAGATGGAGAGACCGGAAGAAGAGGACGTGGCGTAGAAGAATGGGAGGACGAAAGGCAAGGGGGAGCCTGAACTCTGGATCCCTTCTGCCTGCCTCATGAACTGGGCCAGGCCTCCTATTCGCTCCGCAGATCTGCCGTCTGACAAGGCGCCAGGCCTGAGGAAGCACGGCAGCTATGCGCGTCCTTGGGAGACTGTTCCAGCGATTATTTTTTAAGATTTTGTTTTTTCCTTTTTCTCCCCAAAGCCCCCCGGTACATAGTTGTGTATTCTTCGTTGTGGGTTCTTCTAGTTGTGGCATGTGGGACGCTGCCTCAGCGTGGTCTGACGAGCAGTGCCATGTCCGCGCCCAGGATTCGAACCAATGAAACACTGGGCCGCCTGCAGCGGAGCGCGCGAACTTAACCACTCGGCCACGGGGCCAGCCCCTCCAGCGATTATTAGGAAGGAAGTCATCGTGGAATTGTCTTTTCCTAGGGCAGCCTCACAATATAAAAGAAAGCCCATGTCTTGGCTATCAAGAGGGACATAAACACTCCGGATGGATTTTCTCACTTTCTCAGAAATGGCAAAAGACAGATACGCTTAGAAATCTTGGTTTCTTTTTTTTTTTTCCCCCGAGGAAGATTAGCCCTGAGCTAACTGCTGCCAATCCTCCTCTTTGTGCTGAGGAAGACTGGCCCTGAGCTAACATCCATGCCCATCCTCCTCTACTTTTTATATGTGGGATGCCTACCATGGCATGGCGTGCCAAGTGGTGCCATGTCTGCACCCGGGATCCGAACCAGTGAACCCCGGGCCACCGAAGCTGAATGTGCAAACTTAACCGCTGCGCCACCAGGCCGGCCCCAAGAAATCTTGGTTTCCTTACACCACTTAACCATACGCAACAGTGGACCCATAGGTGACCTAATTCATCTTCCACGCGTCTTGTCCTTATGCCAGAGGTGGGGACAGGGGCTTAACAGGCAACAGAGTTTTGAGTAAATTAAGAGGAAGGTGTAGTTTGGATACAAGTGGGCTAGGTACGACCTCAAAAGGAATGCTCTCATTTTATTAGACAGGCCAGTATCTTCCAGGGAAATAGGAGACTGGAAAAATAGATTGGAACCCACCTGTCAGCAAATGGGAAATTGGCTTAGGTGCTGAGAAAATACCCATTTTATCGTTATTGGTTGATTCTTTATCATCATCTCCACATACAACCACCCCTCTGACACTCACCACCGCCGCCATCAAGACAAAGACCAATCTTGCTTCTCTGTCACGGTTCTTCCCACTTAGAAGAGGCTGACTTTGACACTAGGATATAACCATCCAACTGGGTCCAAAAGGTCTCAGAAGCCCGAATGCGTGGAGAGAAACCAAACACAGAAAAGTTACGTCCACTTAACACCTGCAATCTCCAGATGTCCCAGTAAAAATGGTGAGGCAGCAAAGGGCCACCTTCCAGCCAGAGAACCACACTTGGACTCAGTGTTTTCAAGAGCCACACAAAACGTTCAAGCTTTTTCTTTCTTTTTGAGAAGATTAGCCCTGAGCTAACATCTGCTGCCAATCTTCCTCTTTTTGCTGAGGGAGACTGGCCCTGAGCTAACATCTGTGCCCATTGTCCTCTACTTTATATGTGGGACACCTACCACAAGCGGTGCCATGTCCGCACCCAGGATCCGAACTGGTGAACCCTGGGCCACCAAAGTGGAACGTGTGAATTTAACTGCTGAGCCACCTGGCCGGCCCCTATTCAAACACTTTTTAATCCAATCTCCTGGCCTGCCTGGGGCACGTAAATGTTTAACTAGTCTCTGGCTTGGGGGAGAAAGCAAGCAGAGGTGAACATATTTTGTGATGGCATGACTTCAAAAGACCACTTGTCTTGCCTGAGCCACAGAGACACTGCCTGCCTCCTCGAGTTGAGCAGCGCCCAGAATTTACGAACTTCTTCACAGTGTGATGTGAACTTGGGGTCTGAGCCAGGCATCACCACTGGGAAAAGGTGGACAATTTCCCTCTCCCTGCCCCCTCCTTTTCCTTTTGTTAATTGTACTGTTCAGAAGTGAATTATGATTTAATCCCTTCTGCTGCTAAGGGTGTTACAAAATGTTGGTTGCAATGTAGACATAAAAATTATTTAAGTAAAAAAGAAAGAAGCAAAGACAGAAACAAAGAAATGAAGGAAGAAAAGAAAGAAGGAAGGAAGGAGGAAAGGAAGGAGGAAAGAAAAAGAAAGAAAATGTAGGGGCCAGCCCCGTGGCCAAGGGGTTTACTTTGTGCGCTGCACTTCAGCGGCCCAGGGTTTCACTGGTTTGGATCCTGGGCGTGGACATGGCACCACTCATCAGCCCGTGCTGAGGCGGCGTCCCACATGCCACAACCAGAGGCACCCACAACCAGAATATACAACTATGTCCTGGGGGGATTTGGGGAGAAAAAGCAGAAAAAAAAAAGAAGATTGGCAACAGTTGATGGCTCAGGTGCCAATCTTTAAAAAAAAAAAAGAAAATGTAGCAAATGACAAAACACCATTGTCACCAGGAAAAAACAGACAGGCATGGAAAAATCCCTGCCTGTAAACCAAGTGGAATGCAGCTGATGAACTTAGATCATTTCTATATATAATCAACGTGGTGAGCGCTTTGACCATCACGCAGTGTTGAAAGCAGTGCCTCATGGGAGAAAGGACAGTTTCAGTCACATGCTTCTGGATTTCTTGATCTTAGGGTCATCAGATCAGGGCCAGGTTGCCACAGTGCTCAATGATCCATGGGAAATGAATCATGTCTTCATTCTAGGGCTTAATATACGCATTACATCACTATTAGAAGCAGGCACTCTGTGGTTGATGACTCCGACATGGATTAAGGTCAAAAGTGGCCCTGGAGACCAAATCCCCTGGTGAGGGTTTGCCATACAACTCCATGTGTCCTCTGCTTCTGAATTCTCTCTTCTCCTAGCAACAAGTGCTAAACACCAGCCTCCCAGGCTGGTGGTATGTCTACATTTGCTTTCTTCTTGCAGCAGAGAACTGGACAAATAAAAGTGAGAATCCGTTACTACATGTTAAATTGTGTTACACCCACTTGTGGCGAGGGTCTAGTTTCTTTTTATTATACTCTCAATTTGGTTGTAATGACTATTGCTTGAAATAAATGGGTAATTGACAAGGGCTTAGAGATAACAGGGATGCTGAAAGGATTTTGATAGTAGCACTATTTGTTGTAACAGAATTTGACCTGTATTCTGGTTATTAGTTTTATTCATCACATTTAAAACTTGGCACTTCCATTGTTCATGCCATTTATGCAAAGCACTGCGGCATGAAAGTCACCTATAATGGTATGAAAAAACTCCCTAAACACGAGAGGCTCATGGAAGGACAGAACCTCAGGTAGGGGGATGTTTGTTTTGTTTAGCTAAATGTTCTGGAGAGTCAAAAGTTTCTTTCTTTTAACCCCCAAAAGGTGTTTTTGTTTTTTATCATTTGTGAAATAAACATTCCTAAAATGTTTGACATGCAAATTCTCGCCTTTTTCTGAGCATAACTTAGTTTCTTAGGTGTGATGCTCTGAGTCACCGTTTTGAACATAATTATACTGTCCCACGGTACAACGAGCCTTTCAGGGGTTGAGCTGTTCCCGGCACTAAATGTCCCCCTAAAACAGTACTTTCTGAACTCTTCAGTCTACTTAAAATTTTTTGTCTTCTCTGTTGCTGTCAGTTCTTTCTCGTTCTTGGCCTGAGTTTCCTTTAGAAGTCTGTTTCTCACCCTTAAATTTAACGTGCTGTTGGCTTGGAAATCAGACATCAAACATTTAGAATTATGTGTGAAGTTGGAACAAACAGGTTCTGAGTAGGTGCTTTATGGGTAGATGCATGGCTTCCCTGTTATGTGTTTGTTTCACAGTATTTATTTCAATTGGCCAGACGCCTTGTTTATTTCCTAGTTCTCAGTCATTTTTGAAGGGGTCCAGCAGAGGCTCCAGATTTTTCTAGTTCTGCCTCAGTTACTCATTGTCAAAGCTCTTGTTTGGATTTCGTGTTCAGGAAACAGGGATAGGTGAAGCCGACAGATGGCTGAACCCTAGGCAAATGGTTGCTACTAAACCCCTAAAATGGTGTGAAGGTTGTGGGCTGTTTTTGTAGGCAAGCGGTATGCTGTGGCCTGATGGCTAAACGCCTAAATGAACTAGAAAAGAGACATGCTCCTTTTGCAGTCCCTTTCCAAGAAGACAAAGCTGGCGTGATGTCAAGCTGTTGGAGACACCTTCAAGATGCTTAATTAAATTACAGACTCAGTGTCAGAGCTGGCTGACTTTCGGGATTCTAAGACCATGGCAAAAGAAGCCACTGCTTTGCCTCTCCTGGTGATTTCGTTATTTATGGCCTCGGAATAAAGGAGATAAAGCAAGTCTAACAGTTCCCTCCTGCCAGAAGCCAGTTTCAGGTCAGAAGAGGACTTCACTGCTGTCCTCGGACTCCCTCCCTCACTTACACTGTACTTCGCAGACAGGACAAACCATGGCCTGAAAAAGGACAATCCTTTTGCCCCAAAGCTACACTACGTTTGTATGGCAGGGGTGTTATTCACCTGTACACGGCGGAGTCAGCACCGCTAGGAGAGCAGGGATGAAGAGCAAGGGTTGTGAAGTCTGCCAGACCTGGGTTTAGATACTAGCTACCCGTTTGTTAGGGTGTGAGCTTGAGCATAGTATTTAACTCTCTAAATCTGATTCCTAAGCAATAAACAGGAGATGATAATATGAGTGCTGTGAAAATTAAAGAAGATAATGTGAAAAGCAACTAGGAGAGTGCCTGGCCCAGAGAAAGAGCTCACTAAATGGTAGCTATGATTATTAACAAAAATGAAGGACCTACACCTCGAGACCCCAATATTGAACAAATACAGATACTCAGCGCGGCCGGTTATTGATGCCGAGCAGTCTTCTCCTTTGGTTTTCTTTTCTGTGATATCTTCTTCTCTTACTAAGACTGGCAGCCTGACTTTCTGCTGGTGTCTCTACCTCTGCCGCCTTGTTAAGGCCAGGAGATATTCCAGACAAGCTGCAATTTCACCCTTTTATGAGCATAAAGGAAATGGGGGCACCTGTAAGTCAGACCAAGCAAAGATCAATGAAACAAAGAATTGTAGCTTTCAGAGGGAAAGACAATAAAATGAGAACGGGCTGGGGCAACGGGCTGTGGTGTTGAGCTCCTGGCACCAGGAAGCAGGGAAGAAAACCTCCAAACACATTGTGGTTTGTGACAAGACTGAGACTCCCAAGCGCTTCGGTGCTTGGCAACCCCATTCCACCAGGCAGAAGAGTCCTCGGCAACCGGGGAGGGAGGAAGTAGGACCTAATGATCGCTGTAGGAGACAGAGAGTCTGCTGTCCTGGCTTTATCCCGGTGGCTCACCGGGTGACCTTGAGTGAGTGACCCATCTCTTGATCTTGGACAATTTCTTCAAAGTTCACACAGTCCCCATCTAACTAAAGGGGTCTGATGGAGACAAATTTGTTAAAAGGAAATGTAGAGCAGGGTTCACAAACTGCAGCTCCCCCAGACACACTGCTGGTGGGGGTTAGGGTGGGTTTTTTTTTTTGAGGAAGATTAGCCCTGAGCTAACTGGTGCCAATCCTCCTCTTTTTTGCTGAGGAAGACTGGCCCTGAGCTAACATCCATGCCCATCTTCCTCTACTTTATATGTGGGATGCCTACCACAGCATGGCGTGCCAAGTGGTGCCACGTCCACACCCGGGATCTGAACCGGCGAACCTCAGGCTGCTGAAGCGGAACGTGCACACACAACCGCTGTGCCACCAGGCCGGCCCCTGGATTTTTTTTTTAAGATTTTATTTTTTCCTTCTTCTCCCCAAAGCCCCCAGTACATAGTTGTATATCCTAGTTGTGAGTGCCTCTGTTTGTGCTGTGTGGGATGCCACCTCAGCATAGCTTGATGAGTGGTGCCGTGTCCGTGCCCAGGATCCGAACCGGTGAAACCTTGGGCTGCAGAAGCAGAGCATGCAAACTTAACCACTTGGCCACGGGGCTGGCCCCTAGGGTGGATTTTTAAAAACTGAATTTTAATGCCTTTAGGCAAGACTTGCACTTTCTAATTCACACAGTATGTATTATTTTGGGTTTTTACACTTTGCCTCTGAGTATATGACTCTTGGTTTCAATGCAACCTCTGGTAGTAATATTACAAACTGGACTGGAATTGCTTCATTTACAACTTAATCATCTCTCTTCATCAGTTTATCAAATGTATACTTCTAAGCTTCTACAAGGATGATTCTGCTGGCCTAACTGTAATCCACTCTATGATGATTTTTTTCCCAGAAAATATGGTAAAAATTCCAATTTGACCTTTCCCCTGGTTAGTCCAAATTGTAAAGCTTTAATGTTATTTGAAAACATAATTCAGGACTAAGCATTCTTTAGGTTATAATCTACTTTGCTTAGAAATTTTAACCTAGGCACGAATCATTGTACTTTAGGGAGAAAAACCAGTCTAAATAATAATGACTTTAAGTCTCTCCTTCTGCCACTTCCCAGAGACCTCCTAAGCCCCTCCAGAGCAGTCAGGAGCAAACGAGACGCCCACATCTGATCACCACACCACCATCCACGCAGTCCAGCATTAGCCCAGGGAAGAATGCAGACCGTCATGAATATTTACACCTAGCAGGGTCCTTTGTGCACAACTCAGAGACAAATGGTATTTCCAGTAATAGTTTATTGATTTCCAAATGCACAGGGGCGCTGAGTCCAAACATCCTGGGATAGCGGTAAATCTCTTACAAAATAATTTACATTATGAAAATGATATACTGAAACATTAACTCAAACGTGTAATTCCCTTGAAAGACTGAGCATTCCCTTGTTAAAGTAAAGGGTGAAAGGGGAAGATGACTAAGGAGGGGATGTGAGTGTGCACAGGAAAACAGGCAGAGAACAATGGACTTGTCGGTTCTCCCCACCCACACAGTATGGCCTGTCACTGTAGAAAGACTGGTCAGGTTTAACTCCCATTAAGTATAAATCTACCGTCCCCTCAAGCCCAGCATTTTTTGCACCAGTACACCCACAAGCATCAATTTATTTTCATTTTCCTGTTATGGTGCTTTTTCTGCTGTGTTCTCAGTTCCGAATGCTACTGTTTTACCAGGCAGGCCCCTAGAGGGCAGGAACTGTCTGGGCCACAGAGGTCTTGGATGGGTTAGGGTGGCAATTCAGAAACACTGCTGGGTAGAGGCATTATTAATGAGATCCGAAGTCTCCCCTGTGCCATGGACTCTTAGGGCTAGGCTGAGTCCATTCATAACGAGATACGTTTTTCAAACAGAAAATTCCAGATGTGCTAGGCAAACAGTACACACACAACTGATTTTCTTACCGAAAAGCATGTATAGAACACTCATCATGTGAGTGTGGAATTTCAGGTATTGGCAAGAGAATGTTTTCTAGGTGGGGGAGAGGACTTTCCAGGCTCTGCCACTACTACAAGTCGCGAATTCTGCAGCTGTGCCCTCAGGCCTGACTGGAGTGGTCAGACTCAGGTCACCAAAATGTCTGGATATCCAAACTTTCCATACCATTACACATCGTGGAATAGGCTGGAGTGCAGACTCCTTCAGGGCTCTCACCTCACTCTTGAAGGCCTCCATTTTTTTTATGGGGAATGGCACCAAAAGGAAGGGCTCCCCCAACTTCTGGGGGCAGGCTCAAGTTAGCAATATGTACTTAATGCATCTTCTAAAGTGGAAGAATAGGGCTACCTTGATGCCATTTCTGAGTCCAAGCTACAGCGAGAAAATGTAATTTTGAAAACGAACTCATAAAGTGTACAGTCGGACCGCAGTGTCTGCAGGCCTTTGCTCCCTCTGTACTTGAGGTGTACCATGGGCTGCAGATTAGGGGAGCTAGGTTCAAAATGTGGCTGCAATATTTTCGAGATGTGTAACTCAAGGCAAGTGACTCACCCACTCCAAATTGCTTTATCCTCTCAGAAATAAGGCCTAATACAGGGCCCGGCTATTAGCTGGCTCTCAATATAGGCCAGCTTCCTTCCTGGACTGTCAGAGCTGAGACTCCAAGCACTTCTTGGAATTGCCCTGGATTTAATGACATCAAATCAAAGGACAAACGCCCCCTCGACCCTCCAGATACCCAACATTTGGAAGGCAGCCAGGGGTTGCTGTGAGGACCCAATCCACTCTGGAGACATTCATTACCCGCCTCCCTGGATGACTTCTCCCTAGGGATTCTTGCAAACCCTGCAGCCAGTCAGGACACAATTGTGAGCGCTCTACCTTCTACTGACCTGGCAGGAGGGAGGCCTCACGCACACTGGGGCTTGAGGTTGAGCAGCATGCTCCAGGTTTAGGGGAAGCTGGTGCCACTGCAGGAAGCATCCCAATTCCTGCATTGATAAATGCTGCAGGCAGGAACTCCGGAGCCTGGGCAGAAGCTGCTGTGCTGTGTTTAATGCTTCCTTGGTTAAAGTTTTATCAGGTGCTGAAGACAGCAGGAGCCCATAAAGCAAATCTGAAATCCTTTCTAAGTAAAAGCAAAAGTGCTTTCCTCGAGGATTACAGAGACAGGGTAATTTATTGAGACAGGCTGGCACGTATTTTTATATTCCCGTTCATACCCACTGCATAAACGCTTGGGTTTCCCAAATACCGAATTAAAGTAATGACATATGGTCAGGTATGAAGAGCCAATGATCTGTCCACTGCTAAAACAAGGCTATTTGAAGATTAAACAGTAATTATCGGGGAAAGACAATCTGAGCTTCCCAATCTAAAGTCGTCTTCATCTCCTGATTTTTAAACTTTTTAAAAAAAGAGTGGCCATTGCTCCTTCTTCCTGAAGGGTAGCTCTGTTGGGTACGGTCAGGGGCTGTAATTAGTGCTATACCAAATTTCCCAGTCTTTGCAGGCAGACAGGTAAAGCATCAAAACAGCCATGGCCATTTGCCTGCCACCAGTGAGAGAAAAATTCCATTTTTTCTTTTTTTAAACAGCCCAACCTACTCTCAGCCCTTGTCAACATTCTGACATATTTAGTGAGCTAGGGTAATCCCAACCCAGAAGCATATATGCCTAGTAGCTCCCTGGCCTCAAAGAAATAATTATTTCATAGCATGCACAAGATTGAACAATGATATAAATAGGATTCCTACAGTAAGTAAGTACTGTTTCTGCCTTGAAACCATCCCGCACACACACATCAGCTCACCCTGCACCTTCAGTGATTGGCACACAGGCCACAGGCAGGCAGCAGGAAGAGAGGGACTCCTCCACTGCGGGCTCCTCTGGTGCTGCCTCAGAGGCACTAGAAGTCCAGGCCCTGAGTCAGCAGCAACCCAAGGCCGCTTCGACACAGTTCCAGTTGTACTTCTCAGAAGTGAACACCCAACACCACTGAAGGCAGAGGAAAGAGAACACAGACCCCGCTTGCAAATAAGAATTTCCTGTGAAGTCTCCCATTTTATCTTAGTTCTTTATGTGTATGAACATTCTATTTCATAATATAACTGTGTTTTATCTAAAAATAAGGTCATCCCCTGACTCCAAACCATTTGTAAAGTAAAACAGATGTTTCGGAAGATGTAGACTTTTTAGCTTGCAGTCTTCCGTTGCCTAGTACATGACTGCTTCCTTGGGAGTAAACGCGTTCTAAGGAAATGGGATTTGGGAGTGGGGAAGGGCCCGAAGTCCAAGCATAGCGGGTCTCTGCTCATGTTACTGCAGAGGGGAGGGCCAGGGTGTGGGAGCTGATCCGAAGGTCTGTGGGTGGGGAGGCCATGAAAAGGAGGGTTCCAGCCAGAGTAAAAGGAGGGGCTCTCTGCTGGGAGACGGAGCTTGGTTCAGCACACCTCGAGTGACAAGAATTCTCCCCACAAGGCATTGAGGCCAAATTAGACTAAGCTGGGGGACGGGGACCAAAACCTACACTGAAAAATTCCCATTTGGTAATATACATTCCAGCCTTTCATGTTGTGACAAGACCCATAAAACCTGCAGAACTGACCCAAATAATTCAGGTTCCATCAGATCCTTTTAGTGACTATTTGGAAACTCAGGCAATTTGAGTTCAGAAATACTGATTTCAACTTTTAATCAGATCTCTTTGGTCCTGTTTTTTTTTTAAAGTCATTTCCTTTCTACCTCTTCAATCATTTTTCTCATTTCCACAGCACTGAATTATGAATCTGAAGTCCTGGATAACCTCATGTACTAAAACTTTCTCTCTCTATTTCTAACTTTTAACTTGTCTCCAATCCTGTTCTTCAGCCATCCATCCTGTCTCGTGAAGCCACGTTCTCACAAACGTATGACTGGGCTGTTAGAGACTGTCCACGGGTTGATCTGGCCCCACTTTGCCCTCATCTATTTCATGCTTCAGTGTGAATAAAGTGGGGTTTTCTTAGCAGGTAGGGAAAAAAATTCTGAGTGCTCTTCAAGGTTATTCCAGATCCTTCCTAATGAAGCAATATTATTTGGGTATACAATATTATAGGGGCTGGCTTTCCTGAGTAAGTTCAAAGCAGCCATTGAGGGATTAACTGAAGGACCCTTAATTGCTCCTGGTTGATCAAAGGGGCACTTTTCCCTGACCTATCACAACAACAGAATGAGCAGCACAGTCAGTAATGACAAAACTGGTCATCCCTTGGAGAGACATGTGCCTGCTGGGGATCCAGGGGTGTATCTGGTGGAAGTACATTTGTTGCCGGGCAGCTTTCACAGAAATCAGAAGCCGTTACATACACGCTGTCACATACACACAAGGGAAGGAATGATTTTCCACTGGGGACAGCCAGCCTTCAAGTGTCCTCTTCTTCACTGGCACCACTACAAAGGAAAGGAGAAGCAGGTGAGTTAGGACATCACAGGAAGGGAGGCGGCCTAGTCTAGTGGTGGCAGGCACAGGCTGCTGTCGGATATACCTGGGGAGTCCTAACCCCACCTAACCCTGTTGGGCACCGTGGCCATGGGCAAGTTACTGAGCCTCTCTAAGTTCTGCTTTCTTTATTTGCTACAGGGACGATGATGATAATAAAATCTACTTTCTTGGGTTATTGGAGGATATTAAATAAGATAATACACATAAAACGCATAGCGCCTGGTACAAAGTAAATGAATAGCTATTTAAAGCAGCAGGTGAGGGTCAGAGTATTTTTTAACTTACTTGACAAAATAAATTGCTGGTAAAAATCAGGAGTTTGACTTCCCTTAAGCCTTAAGCCATCTATTGTCAGGAGAGAAAAACAAAGAGAAGCTATCATTCTGCACGCCCAATGGCACTTCTCACTGGGAATAAAGCCAAGGTTTCAATTCCGGCCAGAGGGAGAGTCACTGGTTCAAACGTCACCTCTTCAGAGCAGGTACTCTGTTTAAGCAGGACTCCTTGGTTACTCTCATCTCCACCTCATTTCTTCACAGCCCTTGTCACGTCCTATACATTATTTGTTTGCTATTTACTTTCCCCTGTACCTGCCACTGGAGCATAAAAGAGTAGCAGTACTGTCTATGTTATTAACTACTGTTTATCTAGCACTAGTGTTGTGCTACGCACACAGAAGTGTTCAATGAAGAGCTGTTTTTAAAAAGGAAGTAAGAAATAAAAGCAAGCGGAAGGGAGGAAGTTGACAGGAACAGTCAGTCATTACCGCTCTGACCAGGGTATCCCAGATGCCGGTGATACGTCAGTGGCCAAAAAATGAGCTGAGAGTCCCAGAAGCACGGCCAGGACTTCAGGCGGTCAGGGTTAGAGCCTCTGTGCCTTGGTCTTGGGAGGATTGAAGGATACAGGGCTTGGGGCAGGAAAAAGGCAGGGCCAGAAAAAGACGGGGCAGGAGCAAGCACACTTAACACAGAGCCAGCAAATGCTCTGTTTCTTCTCCACCACTTCTAGAGGCCACTCCTTAAAATACCAAGAGCCAAGTGCATCCAGTGCTTACTGCATGCCATGGGCACTGAGCTAGGCACTCCCAACCCATTCTTTTTCTCTTACTCCTCGCAACAATCCTAGGATGTAAGGACTACTATTAATGTCATCCTCATTTTGCAGATGAAGAAAGTGATGCTCTGAGAGATGTAAAATCCTCGGTCACATAGTAAAGTCTGTGTCCTTAAAATTTAAGGATTAGTTTCAGCTGGAGGAAGTCTGAAGTAGTCAAGGCGGGAGCGTGGAAGTGAGGTAAAATCTCCTTTGGTAGAGATGGGAGCCAGGGAAGAGGAAAGGCCTGGGTGCATCAGCTCCCAGGCACGACCTAGAAATTTTTTATCTCACAAGGGATTATCTAAGTCTATATAAAATCTGTGCTTTTTTGCATCCATTTGGGAAAGACTTTAAGGGAAAATATCCTAGACAAGAGATTTGTAGTATTCCTACTAAGGGTGAAAACATCTCAGGACACGGAGCCTGAAATTAAGGTAAGTTTACTCTAGGGGCCAAAAGAAGCAATTCAGCAACCTTCACTATCCAAAACTCTGCCCCATTTTCTGCCTGTTGTCCAAGCACGGGATGAAGGGTGCATGCTAGCAAGGGCTGGACAGAGGACGGCCATTAAGGAGCAGTGTTTGGTGGCATCTGTCCCAAAGGGAACAAAGGGCTCTTTACGAAAGAGTCTCCCCAGAATCAAGGCGCCGTTTTCTCCCCTTGGGTGTTACAATCGAAGCAAGCTCTTATTGTTCTCTTGGCAATTCTCCTTCAGATACGAGAAGTCTGGCATGGCGACTGTGCCCTTTCCTTAAGCTGCAGGTCACTTTTTAGCATTCTTAACTTGAGATGCATAGTTTAAAGGGTTCATGAACCTACTGGGATTGCAGACAAAATTTTGTCTTGTGTGTTTCTCTGTCTGAGAGAGGCCATAACTTTCATCACATTCACAAAGAGGTCAATAACCCCCGCAAAACTGAGTATAATGAAATTATAAATAAATTAAGTTCTTTCTGAGTTGCCAGGTTCTTTACTATGAGACTTGTAGAGCTGGCTTGGGGAAAAGATCAGAAGCCTTGACTGACAAAATCATTTTCTCATTATCCTAAAAGAGACCTGTTTGTGGGCGTGAAAGATATAGTTCATCTCATAGTTTAAAAGCACGAGACCTTGGGATTCTGGCATGATGCAAGGCACAACAACAAAGAAGGAGGACACAGTAGTTGCTGTCATGCACTTTACAGCCTAGTAGGTGAGAGAGAGAGAGAGAGAATATTTTTTTTCCAGAGGAGCTTCTTCAAATAAAGCATATTTATTTTCATAATTAATTAATAACCTGTTTTTCACACTAATGAAGAAGAAAAGGGATCTTAACTGAATCTACAGCATAGAGCTTTGCTCACCTTGTGTGTGGTTGCTCCTGGAGGGCCACACAATATAATGAGTGTGAGATATCATCTCCTGAATGCTCCTTCTTCATTTTGTCTGTAAGAGGGTCTCTGTTCATAAGATTTTATCTTAACTAGTCTGTAAAAGTCTCTACTTTGTCCAAGGGGAGTAACACAGCTTTCCCCCCCAGCCACTTACTGTCCTCTGAAACATCTACTGGTCACACTCGGATTGATAACTGGAGTGGGATTCAGAGATTGCTGAAATTCTTTTTAGCGTCTGTTTTGTTGTTGCTGTTGTTCTGAGAATGAACTAACGGTGTTAGATAGGCAGCCCCTTCTGTAGTAGGTATTTACCAAGCGAGAGGCAGCATTATTTAATGGCTTTGAAGTTACCTGACTGAACTAGGTTGAAACCCCTCCTCTGGCACTAAGGAGCTGTGGGGCCTTGGGTGAGTTACTCAACCTGACTCTCAGTTTCCTCATGGTAATACTATCTATCTACAGGGTTACTGTGAAAGTTTTATGTATTTTATGCAACATAAATGGTTAAAAATGTTGGCTCCCTTCTTCAACCTCCCTTCCTTCTTTTCCTGAATCAACAACTGCCTCCTCCTAAACTTCCTTCAATGTTCCTAGTTCTGACATCTGAAACACTGCATTCCAGACCAAGTGTGTTTCTATCCCCAAATGCCCTTAAACTTCTGGAGAGCAACAGTGCCCTTCTTTGCTTGCTTGGAGAGTTTTTTTATGAGAGCTCCCAACCTAGTGAAATATAGGTATTAAATAGAAAGAAGGGCTGAGTTCCAGGGTTCTGACACTTCTACCGGACAGGTCTCTAGAAAAGACAGGCCCTGGCAAACACTGCTGAGGACAAATATTGAGTGAAGCCTGGTTAACTGGCCTCAGTCACAGAATGATGTAGTTTGAGAGTGCTGTTGTATCTAAAAGCAGTGGCTTTAAAACTGGGGTATGCTGGGGCCGGCCTGGTGGCACAGCAGTTAAGTTCGCACGTTCCACTTCTCAGGCGGCCTGGGGTTCGCCGCTTCGGATCCCGGGTACGGACATGGCACTGCTTGGCAAAAAGCCATGCTGTGGCAGGTGTCCCATGTATAAAGTAGAGGAAGATGGGCACGGATGTTAGCTCAGGGCTAGTCCTCCTCAGCAAAAAGAGGAGGATTAGCAGTAGTTAGCTCAGGGCTAATCTTCCTCAAAAAAAAAAAAAACAAAACCAAAAAACCTGGGGTACACAGACCCTTGTGGCACACAATGACTTTCCAGGGGGTGTCTGGGCATGGGTACTTTTAAGGAAATAAATGTTCAGACTATAACTCCCATACATGCTCTTTCTAAAGCTGACCTTTCCAAGAGCGTGCCTGTGATCTACAGTTCTCTCTTCAGCCACTCCCACATTCACAATCACCTCACTCCCACTTCAAAAAAGCAGCACGGCCCTCTTACCCTCCTGAATCTTACCATGGGATAATTTTTCAGTGCCTTGCTTCTGACGGGAGTCCCAAAAGAGCAGGGCAAGAAAGGGTAAAAGAGATATTCCCTTATTTCATCCAGGCAATAAGCTCTTGGCAAGGTTGTGTGCCCTCATCATAGATCTGAGAATTCATGTTCAGAAGTGAGACGGTTGTCATGAAGTGTGCACTAATCTATTTATTTGAACTGAAAAACTGAAATCAGACTTGGATCTGACGGAAAGCAAGACTGATTTGGCTGGACAGTTTGACCATAGAAACCATCTTTGTCAATTAGATTACATAGTGCTTCTTTCCTGTAAATTTAATAAGCTAAATCTGCAGTACCAAAGTTTTGACAAAAACATATATAAAACTCATACTACATAATATGTCAGAAATCACATCTTTTTCAACTATCTAAACTTGATAGATAATTTCAGGTGTTAACTTAAAAATAGGATACAATTTTTTCTAAATTATTTTAGGAGGTATAAGAACAGGAAGTTTCGCGAAAGGAACTGAGGGCTCCTAAATCCTAACTGGCAAGGTGGTGTGACAATTAACACTTCCCTGGCTGGGGGCAGGGGTTGGGGTGACACAATGGGACCAAGGAGCCCCAGCCAGCAGAATGCTGTAATCCCTCTGTCCGTTGGGCACTGTCTAATGAGGAATCCTTTCTGTCTTGTGGTGGTGCTTGTGAAATTGAAGGAGTTATTAGAAGCATGCCACAGCCCCAGTCATATTCAGCCCCTAAACACCTGGTAATAAAGTGATTATGATCGAGGAGTTTTCACTGCCTGAGTTTTTCAGACAGTCCACGTAGATCGGCAGTACAGCTTTTCAGCTGCTGTCCCCAGAGACAGAAGCTTAAAAGAGGAAGTTAATAAAGGAAGTGATAGGCATTCTGACCTTGCAAGTTTAAGAGTTTCTTTTCCTGAGAATATAATACAACTTAATTTGATTTGGCATCACTCATATCTGCTAAGTCCTTGGCTATTAATTAATTAATTATTGCTATAAAAGAATTATTCATCTCAAGAGGATAGAGTAAGAGGTATCAACAAGGGAGGAAGGCTAGATTCAGCCGATCTTCAAAAAGACAGACTTGCTATTCTCCACAAACGAAGCCCCACAGGCACTGCACAGGGAGCTGGGGAGTCTCGATCCACCGTCTCGGGCTGTGGCTGCCCGGTTCCAGGAAGGATGAAAGTAACTTGGCTGGGGGATGGGACAAAGACTCGGACCCAGAAATACGCCTCCACAAGACCGGGCAGCGCTGCAACTTTTGTCTCCCACGTTACCTGCCCCACAGCCTGGGCTAAAAGGGAGGGGGTTACTGTGTTGCAGGAATCAGAACTCATATATTTAGCTGCCACCTTGGAACTAAGTGAGATGTAAAGTAAAATGTCCTCAGTTTATGCCGGGTTAACTGAGAAAAACATGAGAGGACTTCAGAGTTCTAGTCCCGGCTTTGCTGTGTGACTCTGGGGCCCAGCTTCCTCAACTGGGAAATCAGGATGCTTGGCATTGTAAGTGAAATTCAGGAAAATCCCAAACCAGACGGGAGCTAAGCTCCTTCCCCACACACACACTTGCTGAGCTAATGAATCAGCTCTCATTTCTACCGTATTTCTTCTCGCTTTCTGTGTACCTCTCTCCTTCTCGTTCCTCTCCAACTCAACGCAAAGGCTGGCCTAAATGTTCCAAGATCTGTCGCCGCTTTTTCTGCCAGGCACAAACACGAGGCTGATGGCCAGTACCGCTTGATCAGCTCCTTGTACAGACTCAGGAGAAAGCTCGGGTATGAACAAAAGCCCAGGATCCTGACTTCATCATACTTCTTATAAAGTGTGCGGTGCCTCCAGCCTTGTTGCATCATCTTCTCAAATCACAGAAAGACAAGGGGAAGGGCTCTTCTCTCCCCAGATCGCATTCTACGTCATCCCGTGAGCCTTCTCTCCATCAGTAACAGCCACTGTTCACAGAGGGCGGACTGCATGTTCCACGCGCTGTGCTAAGCGCTTTATATACACAATCTCACTAAACCCTCACAGTAACTTTTGGATAAGTGTTATCATCTCCATTTTACAGATGAGAAATTTGAGGCCAAGAGAAGCTACATGACTTGCTCAAGGTACACAGCTTGTAAATGGCAGATCTCGATTATGCAGACTCCAGAACCCTGGATGAAACTGGACTTGGGTAAGAGGTGAGACATGAACCTGTATCTTCTGACTCCTGGTTACCCAGTCAGGAAGTGACAGCCATTTAAGTTCTCTGAGGCTTATTTTTTTCACTTGAAAAATGGGATGATAATACCTGCCTCCAAGGGTTGTTGTAATGAGATGGAAGGTACATGCAAGTTCTCTCTAAGATGAAAAAAATGCCAGGTTTGGGTAGGCTTACTCTAGAAAAAGAAAATACAGACACTGGGTTTGTCTCTCAGCCTTCACAGCTGCCCCTGCCTCCACAGACCTCTGCGGCCATCTCTGAGAGAGGCTTGCGGCTCCAGCGTGGCTTCAGGGCCATGCTCTGACCACAGTGCCAAGCTCGATCTCCAGGCACCTGGCAACCTGTTTCCCGATTTTGTGGGTGGTGGCCCTTCTTGCACTCCACAGGGGCTGTGTGGGTGGCGCCTGTTTCTGTGGAAGATGGAAAGGTGCCAGTAGGCCTGTTCAGGGAGTGCCCTTCTATGTGGAGATACTTGAGCAGAAGTCATAGGCAGGCCTAGGCCTCATCTGCTCCCAGAATTCCCTTCTTTAGGACAGGGTCTTCTGTTGCTGCTGTTACTAGATTTATAATGGAATCATTTCCATCTTTCTTTATTTTAAAATTCAAAGTAACTTTTTCTTTTTTGTTGATCTGTATTTTCTATAACAAACAAGTGCTGTTTCTATAAAAAGAAAAAAAGACCCATAGTGTTATCCACCAGTGATAATCACTGTTAACACACTGAAATATATTTACCTATCCTCCTTCCATGCACATATAAAAATATACACTTCACAGGCTCTTTCATAATCTGCTTTTTCCACTCAACTAGCAATCATGAATACCTTTTCTTGCCAAGAAATATATTTCTGTAAGATGATAATTCATAATTAAATTGTATGGACTTACCATACCTAATACTGGATACAAATTATTTCTCCTTTTTCACTATTACCCACACCTCTGTGACACACGTCCACATGGAAGAATCTTTAGGTCCATCCTTATTTCCAAAGAAAATTCTCAGAGGGGAAATTCCTGGGTCAAAGGGCATGTTTTTCTTTTTTAAAATAAACTTTGGGGGCTGGCCTGGTGGTGCAGCGGTTAAGTTGGCACGTTCCGCTTCTCGGCGGCCCGGGGTTTGCTGGTTCGGATTCCAGGTGCAGACATGGCACTGCTGGGCACGCCATGCTGTGGTAGGCATCCCACGTATAAAGTAGAGGAAGATGGGCAGGGATGATAGCTCAGGGCCAGACTTCCTCAGCAAAAAGAGGAGGATTGGCAGTAGTTAGCTCAGGGCTAATCTTCCTTAAAAAAAATAAATAAAAAACAAAATAAAATAAACTTTGATTTTTAGAACAGCTTTAGATTTATAGAAAAGTTACAAAGACAGTACAGAGGGTTCCAATATCTAGTTTCCTCTATTATTAACACCTTACATTAGTATCGTGCATTTGTTACAGTGAGCCAATATTGGTACACTAGTCCATTCTTGATTCAGGTTTCCTTAGTCTTTCTCTAATATCCTTCTTCTGTTCCCGATTTCACCCAAGATACCACATTTCATCTAGTCATCAGGTCTCCTTAGTCCCCTCCTGGCTGTGACAGTTTCTCAGCCTTTCTCGTGTTCGATGACCTTGACAGTTTTGGGGAGTACTGGTGAGGTATTTTGTAGAATGTCCCTCAAATGGGATTTGTCGGATGTTTTTCTCAGGATAGGCCATGGTTATGGGCCTTCAGAAGGAAACCTGCAGAGGTGAAGACTCATCCTCATCGCACCCTACCAAGGGCACGTGACCTCGCACTGCTGATGTTGCTCTTACACATCCGGCCGTGGCCGTGCCGGTGAAGGTCTTCCACTGTGAAGTTACTCGTGCCCCCTTCGCACGCTGCACTCTTTGGAAGGAAGTCACTATGAACTCACACTGAAGGAGTGAGGAGTTATGCTTCCCCTCGTTGAGGGTAGAGTATGTGCATAAATTATCTGAAATTCTTCTGAACATGAGATTTGTCTCTTCTCCTTTATTTATTTATCTAATCATTTATTTATAGCAGTATACTCAGGGATATTTATTTTTATACTTTGGGTTATAATCCAATACTACTTTATTAATTTTGTTGTTCAAATTCTTGGCTTCGGCCTTCGGGAGCTCTTTTAGTTAGCTTCTGTGGCCCCCTGACATACCCCCATCAATGTGGGGTTTGTTCGGGGTTTTTTTTCAGCACTTCCTTACTTTCTGGCACTACAAAATGCTCCAGGCTCATCCTGTCTATTTCCTGCCACAGTCCTAGAATCAGATATTCTCCAACAAGCAAAGAATATGTATTTATAAAGGCATTTGACATATTATTGTTAACCCGCCCTCCAGAAATCCTCTTATGCTGATTTACAATCACTACTCACATAGGTATGAGAATGCCCATTTTCCCCACACCTTTACCAATGAAGGGCAGTTTCAAAGTGTCTATGGGGATGAGACACTTTGTGTGTGTGTGCGCTTCTCCTCTCTGAAATAACGTCCACGTTTTATTTGGTTTCTTGCTGAACTCCAAGAGGAAAACGGCACGGGGCGGCAAGCGCTCCCTTGCCTCTGCCTTTCTGCCGGCTTTCTGGCCTCCCAGCCCTCCTCCAGCACCGCGGGTTCCTCCTAACCGGCAACCTCCTGGTGAGGAATGAAAGGAACCCTGCCAAACCCTCCATTAGGGCCAAGGCAACTCCAGGGGCTCAAGGGTGAGAGGCAGAAACAGCCCAAGGGTTACCTTCCCTGCTTCCTGCACCTTCGGAAAACCCACTCGACCCAGCTTCCAGTTTCCTCATCTTTTCTTGGTGAGTGAATAACGGAAACCAAATCTCTCTCAGGCAGTTTCCTTCCACAGAAATTATAAACATAGGATTTAATAAAATGCCGGACTTCAAATTTCCTGTTGCCTCAGCTGCTGTATCTAACAAGTTACCCAAGGGAGAGGGAGAAAGGATCAATAAATAAATACATACTTGACACTATTCTCTAACCTCTGTATGAATAGTACGCTTTTTTTTAAGTGTCCCAGATTGGTTCTCAGTAGTTTTGAGTCCCATGATGACCCTGAGCTGGGGTCCAGAAGTCTCAGAAAGCTGCAAATTGGAAGCAGACCGACTCCCAAGGCCTCGTGCTAGCCCTCGCGTGGCAGAGAGTGGTGAACGTGGGTGTTGAGTAGAGACACCGAGGTTTGAGTCACAGCTTTGCCGTTCACTAGCTGTGGGATTCTGAGTTCAGTGTTTTTACTTAGAAATGGAGGACAATTTAGTACCTACCTGGAAGAGCTGCTGGGAGGATTAAATGAGGATTAATGTACACAGAGTGTTTGGTATATACGTAAAGAGCGTGGTATGGTACCTGACACATAAAAAGTGCTTAATATATTTTATAGTTACAGATGAAGAAATCAAGGCTGAGAGAGGCAAAAAGTCATACAGTGAGTTGACAGCAGTGAGATGAACTGAAAGTCAGAGTCTCTGGTTTCTGAATGCACCATCATACCTGCTAGCTCCATTTTTCTCTAAGAATGCCATTTATTAACAAAAGAGCTAACACCGTGGTCACACGTGGGCTGTAAGCATCACACTGTCATGTGAAAGGATTCAAGATTCCTTCTCAAGCCCGTTCTCTTGGTGTTTGGTAAGAGAGGCCTTTGTTAACAATGACAGTAAACAGCTATAATTTATTGAGTGCTTTACATGCGCCAATCATCATGCTCAAAATCTTACAAGCACCACCTCCCTATCCTGCTGAGTCCACCAGCAAGCTGTGTTGACTCATGACTCGTGCTGCGCAACCTCCATGTGCCTGTTCCTCCTCTCCCCCACTGCACCGCCATCTCTTGCTTGAACTACTGCCGTTGCCTTTTGACTGGTCTTCCCACTTCCGTCCTTGCTTCACTAGTTAGTTTTCAACTGCATTTAGAGTAATATTTTTAAAAATGTGCAACAGATGTCACTGCCTTACTTAAAAATCCTTTGATGGCTTCCTATAGCCTAAGTAATAAAGCCCATGGCCCACAAATCCCCACGTGGTTTGGCCCCTGCTACCTCTCTAACCTACTTCGTGCCACCTGCCAGCCATACTAGCTTTCCTGCCTTCAGGCATTTGCTGTTCTGTCTCAAAAGCTCTCCTGGCTTGGAATGATGGCTCCTTAACATTTGGGTCAGCTCCAACGGCACCTTCTCAGAGGCTTTCCTTGACCGAGCAATCCAGAGCAGCCACGCCATCCCCGTACTCTTCCACTGGACAACTGTACTGTCTGCCCAGCGCTGATCACTGTTGAAAGTTACTTAGAGATGCTAAGAGTCCTGAACTACTTTGTTCCCTGCTAAATCACTAGTACCTGGGCACCAATGAAACCTCAATAAATATTTTTGAATGAATGAATGATCAAAACAACCCCATAAAGTATTACTGTTCCAGAAACCTTCCAAGCCTTCCCAGGCAAAATGTGGCAGCGTGCTGGTCTTCCAGGAATCTCATGGATAGCCTGCTTCTACAGGTGAGCCCAGGCTCCGTTTCTTTTCTAACTGTCACTGTAATCACCAGGCACATATAACCACTGGGGGCTTTAATCCACAGGTGTGGATTAAAATGCTGTATCATAAACAGTGATACTCTTACAAACAACTCAGACTGATTGCTAAGGGATGGGCGTGTCCAATGGACAAGGAACACTGTGTCACTGAGGGCAAGCAGAAGGAAGCTCAAGTCCAACCCTCCCCAGGCAAGGAAACCAGAAGAATCAATTCACTTCCCTGAGGAAATGTTCTCATCTGGCTTCCTTATAGAACAGCTGCGCGTTTGGCAACTTCCAGGCCTCTATAGTTGAGCTCTGAGCTGGGCGAGGCGGGCTTGGATTCCAAGACTCTGGAAACCCATCTCTCAGGCTAATGTCTATGGAGGGAGAGAGTCCTCCAGGCCGAGATGGAAGTAAAGGCGTACTTATTCACTGCTCCTCTCCTCCCTCAGATGACACAGCAGCTGAGCACGGATCCTGAACGGGCAGAGCTGGGGCGGTTATTGTGGTAGTAAAGACAGACAGTGGAAAAAGCAAACAACTAAGGATCAGAGACATGGCTTCAGCACCCTGCTCCAGCACACATTAGCAGTACGACCTTGGGTGAGATGCCTCTAAAGTTTCTACCTCTGTAAAATGACGATGATGATGCGTATAAGTACTCACTAAATCGATACTACTACTATTATTATTTGCTAGCCACCATTTCACCAACGTTTTCACATTCAGTTTTCATAATAATAACCCTGTGCAATAGCATTAACACTCCATGTTACTGATGAAAAAAGAGGAGCTGAGAAAGGAAGTGCTATCCCAAAGTCCCACAGCTAGGCAGAGCCTGGCCCTTGTTTTAGCCCTGAGCAGAAAACTTAACGACAAGTGAAGGCGGCATCTGAGGGGCTCTGCAGGCAGCCCGCCTGCATTTACCTGTCCAAGTTACTGGTAACGCCTCATCACAGTGGCACAGGTAGTAACCTCCGCTGATTGCTAAAGATTTTTGCAAGGCCTCTGCAGACTCAAACTCCAATTTGGACAGTAATTACTAGAAAACTTCCTCCCTGCTACAGGGGATCCCAACAGTCTCTTAAGAAAAAAAAAAAAGGTACAGCTAGATGTTTTCAGTTTTTACAACTACAGTCAGTCTGTGACTTCCCTGTCGTAACCTGGCTGCAAGTTAGCCATGCGCCTCAGATTCTCACTTGCTTCTTGTGGGTTCTGGCAAACAGTCACGGAAAAGGGCCTGCCACCAAGACACTACCACCCAGACTTAGGACAGCACCTGTCCTGGTCAGATATTAGTTTCCATTTTAATCCCATCTGTCCTGAGGTGAGAGGCCCCCAGGTCTTACGCCCTTCTAATCAGACTCTACAGAAACTATCTTTCAAGGCTTCAGCGGACTTTCTTTTTTTTTAAAAGTGTGGCACCTGAGCCAACAACTGTTGCCAATCTTCCTTCATTTTTTTCCCCTGCTTTTTCTCCCCAAATACCCCCAGCACCTACTTGTATATTTTAGTTGCAGGTCCTTCTAGTTGTGGCATGTGGGACGCCGCCTCAGCATGGCCTGACGAGCGGTGCCATGTCCGCGCCCAGAATCCGAATGAACCAGCGAAACCCTGGGCTGCTGAAGCAGAGCATGCGGAGTGACCCTCTCAGCCACGGGGCCGGCCCCTTCAGCTGACTTTCACTCCTGCCCACTAGAGAGCAAAATCGGAGGTAAGCTGAGGTGATGCCCCCTTGTCGGCCTTCAGGGAACCAGTGAGGAAGCTGCTCTGCGAGACCCCTGCTGTCCCCTGGCAGCCTCCAGGGTTCACCATTTTATCCCCAGTGTTGAGCAACATGCCTGGCTCTTAGGATGCATTTGGCAGCTGGCACAGAGTATCTCTCACAACCTGCCTTGGCCTAGAAGGGATTTAGCCGGTGAAGTGAAAGGAGGGAAGGCTCACCTTCAAGGCGGAAACTATGTCCCGCAGGAAAGCAGACCTTTCTCCTAGGAGCAGTAAGGTCTGTCTGCTTGGAGAACGCCTAAAGGAGGCAGTACGCTGCTAGGATCGTCCACTTTGCCACTTTCCCATCCAAGCCCTTCTGAACTGTGTGACTTTGGCAAAGCTATTTAACGTCTCTAAGCCTCAGTCTTCTTATCTGTGAAGTGGGGAGTGATTCATTCGTTCACACTTTCAGGGAACAAATATTTACTGAGCACCCATAATACATTTTAAGAGGTGCTGGCACTACAGAAATGAACATGACTGACAAGGTCCCTGTTCTCATGGAGCTTAATTTCTAGTGAAGGAGACAACTGACAATCATGTAAACAAATAAATAATTTCAGATAGTGGAAAGTACTACGAAGAAAACAAAGCACGATGCTGGGAGAGAGAATAATGCGTGCATGTGTGTTGGGGGGCAACTTCGGAGGGGGAAATTATCAGGATCCACCTCTTAGAGTTGATACAAGTATTAAATGAGATAATGGATGTGATGTGTTTAGCATACTTACTAACAACTCATGAGCACTCAACCGAGTCAACTGTTTTTATATTACTCCCATCCCGAAGGCAGTCACCTCTCTTTCACCTCACAGTGCCTGAGCCCTGCTATGTGCCAGCGAGGGGACTACAGAGGGGAATCAGATAGGCACTCACAGTCTGGCAGAGAATGCAGCCTATGTGCTGTGAGAGAAGGAAGATGTGGTAAATTCCACCTAGAGTCAGAAAAGACTATCAGTGTTGACAGACGGATTGGTGTCTTCCAGGAAGACTATGGGGCCAGAAGGAGGCCATGCCAGGTGGAGGGAACAGCTTGAACAAACTCTTGAAGACGTGCACCAGCTCAGCATGTTCAGGGAGCTGTGAAAAGTCAGAACGGATGGAGATGAAGTGTGAGCGAGTACTGAGAAAGAGAGTACCCCATCAGCAGTTCCTAGTGCACATCTTCACAGGTCGTGCTTGAAGTGTCTCCCAAGAAGATGCAGGGGGTGTGGATGGGAAGGAACAGAACAGAAGGGTGACAGAGCTCCATATGGCGTCTACCACACTGCGAGCACTCCAAAATGTGAACAGGGCTATGTTTAAAACATTCAGCCTGGCTTCTGTGTGACATCCCCCAAGGCAGCACAAACAGATGTTTGAGGGGAAAAAAGAAAAAACAAACACCCAGTGGTAACTCAATATAAAGCCTGCGTGGGGGGAAGCAGGCATCAGGCTGCTCAAATGTGATGGTCTCATCAGCACGAGTCTGAAACTCAGCTTGGAAGAGTACATCAGGTGCCAATGTATGATGCTGGGGGTCTGCAGTGAATGGACCCTTGTTTCCAAGCAGAGCCAGGGACTCCCTCTTTGCCAGAGCCAGACTCACTTGTCTAAGAGTCTAAGGCCGTGAGAGGGCTCTGAAATGGGGAAACAGAAAACTACAAGGAGGTTTCTTGTGCCAAGTTAATAGCTCAGGCATCTCTGCCAGCATATCTTCTTTGAGACGGAGTAACTGTGGAGCAGTTTGTGAAAGGGAACGTTCAGACAGAGGCCTGCTTCTCTGCCTGTTCATTACTCTGCCCTATCCCTGCCCTTGCAGTAAACGCTCTTGTTGTGAGTCTCCCCAGGAGATGGAGAAGCAGGTAAGAAAGCTATCCCCACTCCCGATATTCCAAAAGCTCATGATTCAGCCATCAGGTCTGGACTGTGGGAATCTTCCCCTTTTGGGAGGAAGGCTGCTTGATGCAGACAGTCAAGGACATGAACCTCACATCCAGTCTCTATTCAGTCAATCTTACCAGAAGCTCTCCCTGCATTCCAGGTCAGTGCTGTCAGATGAGAGAGAGCACTAGTCTGGCCAGAAGAGAGGAAGATGACCCGAAACACATGAATACATCAAACAGGAGCGCCGAAGCAAAGACAGAAAAGGAAGTGAACACTGCAGGTCTCCATCCTTTGCATGTCATCACCCAATCTCAAAACTGAACAAAGCCCACTGCTCTGAATCTAAGGGCTGTCCTAGGCACTGGAAGAAGTAGCAGATACCCAACATGACATCGTGTAAAACGCAGCCACAGCCTTTGTCACATTCAGAAGATCTCCCCATAGGCCATTAAACCTACAGACCCCACCACAGTCGTCCCTTTATTCTACAGTACTGCACTTCTGCCTGAGCCCTAGAGTTAAAAATCATAGGTATTACAAGACAAGACTAGGCCACGGGACCATCATAAATCACTTGAGCACAGAGGAGTCTCTGGGTGAGCCAGCAGTCATCTTAGAAGCTCAGGGGATGAGGTGGATGGTTAAGTTTTGCTCAGTGAAGAGCAATGATAATTTTTAAAGGGCCAGGACTAGGGTGTAAGTACAGGGTGCTGGAGGAAGGAGATAAAAGATCAGTAAAGACACATTCTTCCTTCCTCCTAGTTTTTGCTGAAGCCAGGTCTGTTTGTGATACTCAAATGACATAATCCTGCCACTCAGACCTGTTCCATCCATCCGCAGAAGAGGCCGTTTACGGCTTAGTGTCAACATAAATCAGATGTCATAAGGTTTGTTTACGACACCTGGAAAGTGACTGCTCTCCAGGGGCCTATTGCAGGGCCCACCAGAGCAGACAGAGCGTTCCTCTGAGGGTGGAGTAAGGCCCAGTCATCCTCTAAGGCTGCATGGTTGAGGAGCATCTGCCAGCAATCCAGATGGCTCCCTGCTGTGAGACTGAAAGGAGCAGGAGGAGCACAGAGAAACCAAGGTTTGCATCCAGTCCTTGCATTTATTAACTGGGTCCCCCGGGCAAACCTTCACTGGGCCTCAGTTTCCTCATCTGAAAAGCAGGGTCAATGATTCACAGGTTCTTTGTGAATGTAAAAGGATATGGCACATGGTAAATGCTCATTAAGCAACCGCTTTTCTCATGACATGGTGAGTGAGACAGTGCCTGCAGGTACCAGACTTGGCTCCCCTCTTCCCTCCTGGATTAGATGGTCTCTCAGGCTCTCACATTCTGAGTCCCAGTCAAAATGAAATCTTCTGTAGGACAGTAAATAAGTCAGATTGCTCTCCTACACCAGCATGAGAAGTTAACAAAGAGTGTACAGACCTTTTTGCTTTCCCCACCCACTCACCCACTCACCATTTAAAACCTTCTGCTGCAGTCTTCACTGAGCCCAGTACAGAAGGGTGGGAGGGAGGGAATGACAACAAAATAAATATTTCAGCTAATCTTTGAAAAGATGGGGAAAAGATGAGAAAATTCTTTTAGGGGTTGTTTTTAAATTTAAAGACATTTGCTGTGAGACAATAAAGCCACTCCTCTCTAAAAACTATTTTTAGAGCCCTTGGCTGAAGTATATGCAAGAAAGAAAAAAAGAAGTTAAAAAGAAGATGATAATTCTGTACACGGAAGTTTAAGACAAGCCTATGGAACAACTTCTTTTATGCTCAGCTGGAAAGAGAAAGCTCTTTTCCTTCCCAAACTGCTTTTCTAATCTCTGCTAAGTCTGATTTTTTTCCCCTCAGCTTCATTGAGATCTAATTGACTGACATATAACATTGGGTAAGTTTAAGGTGTACAATGTGATGATTTGATACACATATCTATTGCGAAATGTTTACCACAACAAGGTTAACATGTCCTTTACCTCATGTAATTGCCCTCTTGTTGTTGCTGTTAGCATCTAAGCCTGATTTCTGACAGGGCTCGGAGCCCTGGGGAGACGAAGGACTCTGGGAGTGGCTATCATATGCCTCTTCTTGCCCACTGAAGAGGAGGGGAAGACCAGGCTGTGGAAATGGGGTTAGATTAAGTGAAGGGACCTAGCAACCAAGGGGGGAACCACCCGTCTAGTGAAAGACAAGACAATCACCCACTTAGCTCTTACTCACTTTAATTGGAATGAATGGTCACAACGTGGCTGTAAAGGGCACTCTGGCTAGGGGTCAAAGACAGACTCTCAAATTAGGCCTAGCACAGGAATGTAAAAATTGTCTGAAGGAGGAAAAAAGAATGACTCCATGAATCTGACATAACTCCACACTAGAGGCTTTATTTTTTCTCCTTCATTCCAACTCCCCCTCCCCTCCCCTCTGGTAAAGAACAGTAATGGCACTGAAATCCACAGATAATCCTTAAATCTCTGTGGTAGCTCCAGTTCTAAACTCCTCCTTCATACTGACGGTTTGAACAGCTGTTAACAAGTCATAACAAGGACCTCTCTTGCACCAGCCTGGAATATCGATAGCCTTTCTCTTTCCCTACCCAAATCATAAATGAAGGCTGTCCTGACCACTCCAGCCCACAGAGCCTATTCATCGTTTCATTCTCAGACTCACAGTGCCTGTGTCCTGCCTGTAGGGCCAGGGGAACTTTAGTGGTTATACTGTTCCTGGGACAGTGGCACGAATGCAGGATCCTGAGAGCTGGTGAGACTAGGTGAGCTAGAAGCAGCCTAACCAAGAGAATATGCGTGAATGGTTGCCACGGAGGCAAGGGGAGAGTCAGAGCCAGCAAGAGGGGAAGAGAGGCAGCCCTGAGCAGTGAGTCATGTCCACAAAGAGGATAATTCATTACAAAGTCCACACTTCAGAGAGTCAAGGAAGGCCAGGAAGTGGAGTGCAAGTGGAGCAGGACCGAAGAGCTCAGGCTGGAGGCTGTGAGCAGTGGCGGGCACTGGAAACCTCTTTATGAAGTCCTGGCTGTGCAGTTTGGGGCAAAGCCCATAAGGTTGAAGAGAGTCACACAAGATTGGGCACCAAGCACTTAATGTGAAATCCTTGGCACTGGTCACCCGCTACCACAGGCGTCTCTGGTGGTGCTATTAATCTGCTATGATACTTGGCATTTCCTCCTCTAGACAGCGAACTGCTGCTCAAGGGCATGGATTATGACTTACTCCTTACAACCCTGATTAGCAGCTGTGTGTCTAAGATTTGCGAAATGAAGATATAAGGGATTTGCATTTTCCCTCCATTTCCTGTACCTTACTCACCCCCCACTTAGTGAAGACAGTCACAGTTAGGTGGTTAAAAAAAGCAGGAGGCAGTCTAGGCCCCCAGGTGGCAGGCCGTGGAATAATGGTTCTTGGCTCTAGTGCATGCAGGAAGCTCCTAAGGGCATTGCATTCCACCTCACGGAGATCACACGGGACCTTGCTGAGATGCACTTCTACCTGCCCTGTGTTCATTACCTTTGTTTTCGTTGGTGCTGTTTAAAAATGTGGGAGTTTACCCATACCCAAATCCTTTACCCGTTATATTTCCAGACACACTGGACAGAGGTGGCAAAAGGTGTCAGAAATCTTGGGAGCCTCTCCTCCAGCTGCCTGCCAGCTGCTCATGGACCCATCATCTTGCTTTGCTGGAGCACAGCCTGGCTCTCTCCTCCAGTCCCCACTGCCTTCCCAGAGGTCAGCCACAAGTTCACATCAAGCAACAAGCGCCATTACAAATGGAATGCCTGCTGGGATATCTTTCTAGTGTGGAGCAGCCATTAAAAGCACTTAAGGAAATCAGAAAAGGGAGGTGAGAGAATACTTGGGGAGAGCTCTAGGATAGGGAGGGTAGAAGGGAAAGCATCAGCCCCCCTCCTACCTTGGAGGAAAAGCAGGCCATAAACAGCAAAATTGGTTCTAAAAACTGGAGCTGCCTTCAGGAAACTCCAGACCGCTGTATTTTCAACCACTCTCCTGCTGGGGCCAAAACACTTCCGGGGGCCTGGGAAAACTTTTGCTAATACAAACGGAATAAAATGGCATTTCTAAACAACTATATATATTTTTAAGTTATTCAATGAGCATGCATTACAATAGGTACTTATCTATAACTCTCATCCAATTCGGACAGCATCTCTGTGAAGCAGACATTTGATACCCACTTTACAGACTGGAAACTGAGGTTCAGAGAGGTCAGTGACTTGACCACATTTGGAGCCCACCTTTGCCCGACTGCAAAGCCAGTGTTCTTTCGACCAAAAAGAACGTTGGGCTGGGCTGTGAATCCTCGCAGGTCTGCATCATTCTCCCCCACCTGTTGGATCTGTTACTCCTGCATTAATTAGGTATTAGTATGGGTGGTCTGTAAAGTGAAGGGGCCTTGCCTGTCCACCTGATTAAAGGAAGAATGAACCTATCTATCTTAAGTGGGCTAATGGAGTCTCTCTGCTGGGATCTTTCTTTAATCTTCTAGCTGTCATAACCATCTAAAAGAGAAGGACTAGGTTCTGAGATAAGTAGGTAACATACCCTTGGGAGTCACTTTCCTCTCTGAGTTTTAGTATCCTCATCTGTAAAATGGGTCCAAGAAAACCTACATACTAGAGTAGCTGTGAACACTAAATAAGATATCTTATTAAAGTCCTTAATATTATATCTGGCACAAGGTAAATATAATGATAGCTTTTATTGTAATTTCTGTTTTATTTCAGATAAGCAGTTTTGGAAAATACACAGGTTTAGCATCAACTTGTTCTCATTCAGTAGGTGCTATTTATTGTTGAAAATTTTTTTTAAATTTTGAGTTTGTTTCATGGCCAAGAACAACTACAACAGAAGAGAGGCAGTGGAAGCACAGACAACTTAAGTTCAGGAGGCAGAGCGCCACATTCCCTCAGGAGCTGGTCCTTTCCTTTGCTGCTCAATCAGCTTAGAGCAGACTGGAAGCAAGGCTATTTAGAGATTAGAAACATAGTCTCTCTCTATGTGTGTGTATATATACACACACACACACATATATATATATATATATATATGGCAGGAACCTTGAGCATTTTAGGAGGCGAAAGACATGTGTAGGATGGATTAATGCAAATGGCTTTGCTTCTAGTTATATAGTCCCCTGAAGGCACATTTGCAAGAGGAACTCTCTTGAGATGAGCGGATCCTCGGGAGGCTAATTTGGGCTGGTTCCCGGGCTTGCCTGCCAGCTTAACTGAGCAGGGAGCAGCGAACTGAAGGAGAATCAGGCTGATACTGTGTCCTCACCCCTGCTCCTCACTCTGACCCCCACGGGGGCATGGAGACCCAGAGGTTCTTCTTGGGTCTTAGGTTTTAGTCTCCTGTACTTCGGACACAGCCGCTCTGGTGGTGAACTGCATCACCTTCTGCCCTCTGTCCACGGAAACCCGCAGCCATTGCCGCAGAAGACAGCTTCTATCTGCACCTTCATGTCTGCGCTCCTTTCAGAAAGGCTGTCTAGGTTGGAGCAAGACTAACCTTGCTCCCGGGCAGATGGAAAACATGCTTCAATTCACCGGCCCTGAGGAAACAGTGCACAGTGGGGCAGACTGTGCAGACATGGCGAGCTCGGAGAGCGTTTGCCTCTTGGCCTTGTCTTTTAGAGGATACGGCAGGCATTACTGCCATTTGAATTTGCAAGAATGGAGAAAATGGGACTCAGGGATTCAACTCAAAGCTAGATTCATTTGTGTTTTAGCTCAGCCCCCAAACAGTATATTTGGTTCTACAGAATTTCCTGTAAAATGGTAGACTTTTCAGTATAGGACAAGTATTAGTAGCTTTCTCGCATGAAAGAAGCAAAGAACAATAACTTCTTTAAGGTTATTGCACTCGTCTTATCTGGGCTTTTATTTCTAAGTAGATTTGGGAAAATTAGTTCTTTCCAGTCTATCTTTCAGGTATTGACAGAAAAGTCAGGTGACACACTGTGTAAAAATTAAGCCTCCAGAGACTTAGAGGGGAAAGCACTCCCTATGGACCAGAAAAGAACAGATATTGAAATTCCACAGCCTAGTTTTTTTTTTTAAAGATTGACACCTGAGCTAATATCCGTTGCCAATCTTCTTTTTTTTCCCTCCTTCTTCTCCCCAAAGCCCCCAGTACACAGTTGTATATTCTAGTTGTAGGTCCTTCTAGCTGTGGCATGTGGAATGCCGCCTCAGTGTGGCCTGATGAGCGGTGCCATATCTGCACCCAGGATCTGAACCAACGAAACCCCGGGCCACCAAAGCGGAGTGCGTGAACTTAAGCACTCGGCCACGGGGCTGGCCCCCCACAGCCTAGTTTTTTGATAGTAGACTTTGAGCAATAAAAAGCTGGTAACATTCAAGATCACTTGGAGATATAGAGAGAAATTTTACTCTTCCACAAGCTAAATTTTAGGAAGGGTCTTGCCCTTTTTTGTTAAAGGCAAAACAAACATTTCCAGACCCCCAATATATGTGCATATTGCATATGTGTGTATACACACACACATACTCCCATTCTAAATGCAGTTTGTAATCTGTATTCCTTCTTTAATTTGCCTTTCAATTATTGAGTTATTAATCCTAAACTGAGTAGCCATTTTTATTAAGGGGCAACTCCTGCATATTGAAAAGATTTAGCTGGAAGAGATGTGGTATAAAAATGCAGTGTTTCACACAAATTTAAAATACTCCAACATTCCACCACATTTCCTCCTCTTTAATTCCTAGAACCCTTGAATGAGGATTCACCACATTGGGTCTCACAGGTTATTTCCCAGATACTGTGTAACCGCTGAGACCCTAAGCCTCAGAAAGCATATGTTTGGCATAGACATATCTAGAAAGATATCACCGGAAGAAGCCCCTACAGACAGGCTAAATGTCCAGGGCCTTATGGACCCCATATTGTTTCAAACATAGGGGAGGCCTTCGTGGACAGCTGAGTACCCTAGTCTCTCTCCACAAGGAGCTGCATTCTACCACAATCTGGCGTTTCAGACTCCATGACTACCACCATCCGTCTATCTCACAGACAGACTCTCACCATGAAGATCAGCTCACATAACTAATCCCAAACCAAGTACATCCTGCTCCTCAGGAGGCTTGTCTCACTACTCACTCTCGACGTCAAAATGGCTGTGACAGCGTGTGGCTTACTGACGGGGTGATTTGCTGGAACCAAGCACATCAGCAACCTGCTGGCTGTGCACATGAAGGCACGAAGATCTTGGGGTACCACAAAACTTGGATTCCTCAGTCAGCAAGGCTTTCCTCCTTCCCTTTCTAACAAAATCTAACTATAATTTATGCCCATTAAGTAGGCCAGAACACCCATTCACAAAGAAACCTGCTTGTGCAGGTCTGCTGACACGCACAGCAAATCACCTCCAATGTGCCCTTCCAGGAGAGGGCCAGACTCTCATTTCAGGCACACAATTCATTCTGACCAAAACATTCTATCTGCTCCGTGAACGCAAAAACATATGCACACACACAGGGTGCCCCTCATTTCCTCTGGAGTAATGGGAGCCTGGGCAATACTTTAAGTATTCATTTTCCAACGTAAATTAGAATGGTGCATTGAGAACAGCAGTGACATCTGCATGGATACAAAATGTATTCATTATGGTCGGTGCTATTACAATGAAAGGAAATGCATTCATAATGGCAGGACATTTGAAAGAATGTGTTGCTGCATTCTGTGTCCATAAAAGCAATAATGAAGAAAGAGGAGTGGGTCAAATACATTAAAAGGAGTAGCAGGGGCATGGGGCGGCTTCACGGGCTCTGGGCAACATCAGTGAGACGGCACTTCACTGGACCCTCAGGGAGAAAGTTCTGACGGCTCAAAGGGAGGGGAGGCAAGAACAGCACTAGGCTGACATTCCAGAGAACTGGGGTTTGAACCTGGCTCTGCTGCATGCCAGCTCTGTGACCCTAGGCAAGTTATGTCATTTTCTCCTCACATCTCAGCTTTGCTCAGACTGCTCACCTGCAAAACGAGGAGAGCCTACCTCACAGGACTGCATGAGGAGGGAATGAGAGGACACACATAAAATGCTCAGCACACAGTCTGGTGTGTAATAAGCATACGATCAACATTAGCTTCATTTTTCTTTCTGTTATCACTAAATAAATGTACAGCTCGTGATTTTAGGCATCACCTAGCTCTCTAAATTTCAGTTTCTTCTTATGTAAAGTGGAGCTAATAACACCTGTTCTTCCTACTTCTTGAGCTTATTATGAAGAGCAAGTGAAATGAAATGTGTCTGGCAGCTTTCTACTCTGGATGGTGGAAGGGTTAAATATGTGTCTACAAAACCTGAACTGCAGTGTGTGTGTAGGGTGTAGCCCAGTTCAAGCCTATGACACAGAAGGACAAGTCTTCTGGTCTGGGGAGGGGCCCTTCTTCTGATCCCTTCTTCATGTTTGAACATGGATATGACAGCCAAAACTGCATCCTCTTTCAGCCATAAGGTAACACGCAGGAAGGAAAAGCCCAGGGAGTCTCAGAGACACATGGCAGTACTGACATCATCAGCCACTGAAGCAAAGCCAGCAGTCACCTCCCTCCAAACTTATTATGTCAAACAAAGAAACCTTTGTTTGCTTAAGCTACTAATACCAGAGCTTTCTCTTCCTCAAAGCTGAACACAATTCTGATACAATGCCTAAGTACTCTGGAGAATTAAAAGCCCTATATATAAGTAGATGATCTTTCCCCTGCCAAGAATTTCATTCCCTTGGACCCATCTAGCTAATTTATATATGTCCTTTAAACTTAGATTTAGCAATATCTCCTCTAGGAAGCTTTCCAAGACCCTATCCCTAGCATTTCCCCCGCCCTTTGGACTTCTAAAGCACTCCATAAACACTTCTATCAGTATATATTAAACTGCTCTGTAATGATCCATTTATGTGTCTCTTTGCTCCACCAGATGGTTAAAATGTCTCAACAGCAAGGATTCCCATTTCAGCCATTTAAAACATTTCCTAGCACTTGGCATAATACCTGGCACACCGTAGAAAACTCATTAGGGACTGGCTGAAATACTGAATAAGCCGATGAAAGAAGGACCTGAAAGGACATGAAGTAAACGGTAGCCTTATCATCCATTCATGTTTTTGAAACACTGCAAATAGCGTTCCAATTCCTGTCACTACTTTCAGGGCATCTTGGGTGGGAAAGCATAGGTCTAGGCAGTGGTTTTTATCATTCTAAAAGTTATTCCATTTGACCCTTGTTTGAATCTATGACATTCCCCCACTCCTACTCCCAATACTATTTTATGCTGTGTATTTAGTGCCTACCTATCTACACAAAAATAATTTTATTTCCTTCTTTGCTGCTTTACTATTTACCCCTTGTGATAACCAAAGACATCCTGAGAATAATCCCATTTGGCAGCAAAACAAATGTTCACATCATCTAGCAGCTCCCCTCCTAGGTGTCTGAGTTCTGTCTGTGTGACTGGGGCTTCTGGAGGCTTCCTGCTGACTCTGCCATATCTGGATCCTTACAATCCTTGAATGTAGTATGCAGCTCCTCAGGCTGAGTCTAAGGTATGTGGTTTTATGTTAGGAAACAGATGCAAACTCGTGTCCTCTCTCTTCCTATAAAGCCACCTTGTCTCCATGACTTATAGAGATCACAGCCTTCTTGAAGTAACAGTATTAGCCCCATTGCCAAAATACCCAGAAAAATAATAATGTCAAATAATGTGATATTATCATTCAGATGACAAATTAGAAACACACTTTGCTGTTAAGCACATTACGTGTAAGAGCAGTCTGAAAGGAGCAGTGGGCTTCCTGTGATGGACCCAGTGCCAGCTTCAAGTCTGACTCCCATTTGGTTCCCTTTGTCTTTAATGCTCCCCATGCCCATTTTTGCTTGGCTGGCTCCTTTGTTCAGTCAAGTTTCAGCTCAAAAGCAAACTCCTCAGCCCTCTGTGAACGGCCTTATCTACAGAAGCTTCTGTTCCCCAGCCCCTTTCTATCAAATCACCCTGCCTCATTTCCTTTCTAACACTGCTATCTCAAATTATTTTGTTCATTTAGTGGTTTACTAGTTTTTTCCATCTATCTCTTCCCAATAGAATTAAATTCCACCAGAGAAGGGATCTCATCTCTCTTGTTCACCCTGTATCCTCAGCAACAGAGCTGTACCTGGCATAACGTGAGTGCTCAATAAACATGTATTGAAAATGAAGAAGAAAGTGGGCAGTGTGTGTTCACTCAGTAAATCCATTTTGCTGGCCTTTACCTGAATTTCCTTTGGGAGTGGGGATGAGGATGGGGTTGATGGCCACCATGAATACTTGGAGGTGGTGAGGTTGGCTTTGGGAAGCTACGTGGAGTTAGGGAAAGAGCCAGAGTCCCGGTCTTGCCACTTACAAGACGTACGAGAATTGGAACGTGTTCCTTTAATGTCTCTGAGCTTCAGTTTTGTCATCACTATAATAAACTGTTTCAGAGGATCAGTGTAACAACTAAATGAGACAGTGACGGTGCACATCAGGTCAGTCAGTTCCCTCTGTCTGTCCCTTACGGCTGTAAACAGAGGAGCGGTCCAGGGGCCCAGAAAATCGGCCTAATGCTTCCTCCCCTCCCAGCAGCCAGCTCAGCAACTGTGATGACCCTTCAGGGAGAAAACGCCAACCTGCTGCATCTGGGAGTTTAGCCCACAGGCCGAGTGTGAAGTCCTGAGTACATTCTCAAAACACTGAGCACGAACCTGCCTTGCAAGGTCATTAGATATTTATTCCTCTCTTCTCAACCTTCTATCAACTTACATTAAACTAGGGCTGATGTTATTCCACAGAAATAAGCTTATAAATCTGTTTTAAAGAACTCTGGGTGCTGATTCTGCCACAACATGTGCTTCCTCTAGTCTCATCAAAACCACAGCATTCAAAGCCATCAAAAATCTGTGGTCTCCAAGCCTGCTAGAGACATTTTTGGTGAAATCATCTTTGACAGGCACGTTTAATTCCTTACCCTCAATTTACTTTCCCCATTCATTTGTTAATTCAACAAGCTTTAACTGAGTGCCAAGTGCACGTCCAGCTCTAGCAATAAGTCACCGTAATCTGGCAGTTATTCACTGTGAAGCACTGTGCTAACCCCTTATGAACATCAATCCTCATCTCACTCCACAGGCATTATGATTATCCCCGTTTACAGACAGGAGAATGCAAGAGTTTACCTAAACTAAGTGGGCAATAAACGGTGGGTCAGTACTCTAACCTAGGTCTGGCAGCAAACCCCATTGTGTTAATCACAATACGCCAGAAAGCAGGTCTTGAACATGTACTTGGTACCTATCAGGGTGTTAGATGCTTTCAGAAATTAAAGAAAACAAGGCTAGACAATGGCCTTCCTCAGGGTAGGAGCTCCATCTTCTTTGCCTAAACAATGCCAACAGTGTTTGTTGAATTGATGAGGATGTGGCTCTTGTTTTCAAAGATACAGTAGAGCCAAAAAGACAAGTTTGCATGAAAGACCTTAAACTAACAAGACCACCAAGGCACAAAAATTGTACAGGGGACACAGGTGTGACTGATTACAGCCAACGAGTGGGTTTAACTCTATCACTGAGCAACAAAATGAGGAGAGTGGAGTAGCCCAGGCATCACAGACTCGAGTGGTCATAGAGGCTGGTAGGGAATATGAATGAACGAAATGAACAAATTGGGGCAGGGGGAGACAAGTAAATTGGAAAGTGCATGCCCCACGTAAGGGGCCAGCTGGTCAATGTCATGGGGAAATACGGATCCAGTATTACCAGGACTTCTGAATTTTTAAAAGAAGCTTAAAAAATCTGCTTTTTGATGTAAAATCTTCCAACTTTTAAATGATCGGTAATTCATAAATTGAAAAAATACTTTATGAGTTAAAACAACCACATCCTTAGGTTAGATTCAGTTTGTGGTCTTTGGATTAGACTGTATTTCACAATCTTTTTACCAAGAACCCCCATGTGCCCTCCATAGGCTTCAGAATTTAAAACTCCTTGTCTAGCATTTTTGAATATTTAATTAGTTTTCTTGTATAAATTAATAACTAAAAAATTAGGTCACAATGGGAGAAAACAGCTAACATAACTACCCTGGTTGCAGTTAAATGTGAGATGTCCCATTACGATTTCTGGAATACTGAAAACAGTTCACAGACTTTTATTTCTATCTTCGAGGATCCCGTGGGACCTGAGGAAGCCAGTCAGAAACCGCTGGCCTGAACAAGCGGGCTCCACGGCCTGGGGGCAGTGAGGCCTGGGGGAGACCCGGCACTGGGAGTCAGACAGAACTGGGCTGCATCCTAGCTCTTCAACTTACTAGCGGAGCGGCCTTCAACACATTATTTAGCTTCTTTTATATGTTTGGAAAATGGGAATAATTTGTGATCCATGTTTTTCTCTCACCATCACCGTCTAATTAAAAGAAGCACCCTGGACAGCAGCCCATTTAATACCATTATAATGATTAAAATAGTTTCAGCTCAAAAATGAACAAAACAAAAGGCCTTCTATTACGAATAGGAGCCATGATGACATGTGCACCGATGGGGGAGCATGCAACTATTCCTTCTTCCATCACACCTTTCACCAAGGAACTCCAAGTACTTGATCACAGCCTGAGACTTCGAGCTGGACAGCCAGAAACTTGGTGTACTTAGGAGTCTTGCCTAAAGCTACGCCCTGCCTTAGGCGAGCGGATGCCAGACGGTTTATTCCTTAGTGCCTCATGTTAAATGTCAAACAAGAAACTTTATCTTTGTTCCCACCTCTACCACAATGTATTAATCATCGAACTCATCTGTATAGTGCTTTTCTATTCAAATCACTCAACACACATTTATCATGTGCTCCTCATAAGCACCCAAGGAGGCTGGCGAGGCACAAGTCAATGCCGTTTTGTGAATCAGGGAACAGGTTCTACGAAGTTGTAACTAGTTTACAGTCACCAAATTAGCAAAAGATAGAAGTAACTCCAGTGACTTCAAATTCAGGGTTTTTCTTAGAGACCCTGACCCATAACAGGTCACAGCTGAGATGAGAAACACATGAGAAACAGAGGTGCCATTGGGAGCCATGTGCTGGTTGAACCTTTACTATTCTGCTTATCTGTGAAACGCTAGGTGTATAAGAAAGGGAACCTGTTCTGGAAGGGACACTAGATGTGAGCACTTAGGGGCACTCTGTTGTCTAACTATAAACTGTGTTAAGAAAAACTAAATTGTCATCTCAGGTTATACACTAGCTTGCCTCTCTATGGTAGCACAGCAGAACATCAGTCAATTTTGCTTACCTTTTCCAATTTACCCTTCTACCCTGCCCCCACTTGGGGTAAGAGAAGCCTTACAAACCACATGACTCCTCCTCCCCACACCCTTTTTTACTGTTGCTGACTGACCAGACGAGGCATGACACCTAACTCAAGGGCAGCTAATTACCAGACAGATGAACTGGCTGAGTTTTCTCTTGAGACTGTGGTGAGGCAGTGTTCTATCCTACATCAGAAAACTGCTATACAGCAGGGGCCAAAGTGGTGTCAGGGCAAGCTGAAATTATAAAGAAAGAGGAGAGGCAGAAGGAAATGAAGACGGCTGCTCTGTGGGGTGGAGAGTGACGCAGGAAAGAGAAAGAAACACAGTGAAGACTGAGAGAGCAGCCTCTGGTCTTAACCAACTCCCACCCCTCTCTCCACCAGGCACAGAAATGCTTCCTTTGATTGGGTCCCGTGAAATGCGCCACATCCTTTCCACAGTCCATTGTGTTATCTGAACCAGTCCAGGTGGATTTCTGTTCCTTACCATCAAACAGTCTCTGACTAATACAACAAGAAACAGGAGCCACAGTTATAACAGAGAACAAGGGAAGAAGTAGGAGGCGGTTAAAAAAAAACCCTAAATCTCCTTCTTTTAGATTGCACAGAAAGAAAGGGAATGAACGAATGAAACTTCAAAGTTGAAACGGCCCCAAATTATGGCTGCCTCAAGTTTATTTCTATTATGTCCATGATCTTTTTAGCACCAGAAGGATAAATGCCGGCAAAGCTCTCATGACACGATAAAGGGCAATGCCAACAAAGGACTTAAACAGTGATATAGTGCATACTCTCCCTTCGCGAACCATGGCTCGAAATCCCCTTGTGACAAACAGAGTTTACTATTATGACGTCCACTCTCTACCCTCCACCAGTCAACTTACTGTTGTATAGCTCTTTTCAGGTCACTGGTTTGAATGGGTCAACATCTGTGAAATCTTCCCTGATTCCCCAGGAAGAATTAGTCACTTTTTGCCCTGCCTCCCACAGCACTTAACACATTTCTTTATGCGGGTTCTCATACTGTTATACTATAATTCTTTGCTCATGAGTTTCAATTCTTTCTTTTTTTTGGTGAGGAAGACTGTCCTTGAGCTAACATCTGTTGCCAATGCTCCTCCTTTTGCTTGAGGAAGATTGTCCGTGAGACAATATCTGTGCCAATCTTCCTCTATTTTGTACGTGGGATGCGCAGCATGGCTTGATGAGCACTGTGTAAGTCCGCGCCCAGGATCTGAACCTGTGAACCCCCGGGCCGCCCAAGTGCTGCATGTGAACTTAACCACTCTGCCACGGGCCTGGCCCATGAGTTTCATTTCTTAATTGGACCACAAGTGCCCTGAGAGGAGGGCCTATGGCTCAACCTTTCTCTCTGTTGTGCCTTGCATGATGTTTAGCACACATGCTAGTGGAACAGATCAATGCCCATTATCTTTGTCTCCTGGCAGAGTTCCTGGAAACGATAATTAAGATTTAAAATTTTTCTGTAACAGATCACAACTGGGGTTACAACTATGCATACAAACTGGTTTAACCATCTCAACTGAGCCAGCCTGTAATTTTAGTAAAAAAGAAAAAGTACCAGTATCATGCCATAATTTAAATACCTGCAGCTAAAAAGCTATATTTCAAAACTGATGGGGTGGGGATAGAAAGGAAGTTAAAAATCCCAACTGTTTGTTAAGCACAACTCTCATCTTCAGTGAGCTCAGACTGTACCAGAAATTTACTACTGAAAAGTCAAAGTAATCATTTAACCAAAATGACCATATGAGAAAAGTACCAAACCCAGCATTTTGGCTGAAGTGGTTAAAATGCCAAGATACTGAGCCAGACTGAGTGTCCTGAAAACACAGTCTAGGGATCAAGCAGACACTGGCTGATGGCAACTCAGCTTTGTAAACTACTTCTTAGGATGCATGGTGAAAAACAGTCTCCTCTTTAATAACTGCACTTTCCCACCAGCAAAGCTGAGGAAGGGGGATAGAAAGCCATTACCAGCTGTGAAGTGATGTCGAAAGAGTTCTGATGAAGGTCACAGTGTCACTTACTCACTGTATTCTCCAATTTCAAACAAGGAGAGCAGAGACTGAGGAGCTAACCTGTGATCGAGGTACTTCGTTTGTTAATGGACATCCAATTAACAAAGTACAGTGCTGACTGAGATAGACTGGTGTCTGAGGCCACAGTAGGTGACTCCTGCCACCTGTCCCACTAAATTAAAGTTATCTGAATCTCAGGGAAGCAGTGACTTAATTTACTCATCTAGTCAGTGATGGAGAAGTTGGAACAAAGACTTATTTGAGTCCAACAGAGGCAATTCCTTCCTCATCTGCTTACTGCAATGGAGAGAGCAGAAAGAGCAAGGAAGGCCCATTCCACCTGAACCAAGAGGTCCAAGAAAGCAAGAGAAAAGAGAGAAAGAAATGGCCATGTGGTCTCTCAGTGCGGCGATTGTTAATCCATTAACCCCGCATAACAGAGAAGAGGCCAAATGACTGCCAGAGTCTCGCCAACGAGACAAACTACTCCTCTTCCCAAGGAAAGGAGTAAAGGATAAAAGAGGCAGAAGCATGCTCTTGAGAGGAGGAAGAGCTGGCAGCAATTCTGATGCTGTGAATACATGGGGGGTGGAGGACAAGAACGTTTCTCTCCAGACAGACTCCCAGGCTGACGTCTCAGTGAAGATGTTATAATGTGGAATATGCTAGAAGAAGTGTATAAAGATGCCAGGATACCAAAAGATACTGGAGAACCATTGCGCACAAGGCTACTTTAGTCCCTTGGCCTCAAGGCCCTGTGTGTTCCCAAAGATCCCATTTTGGAGACAAAAAAATAAAGTGTCTCCTTTTCGGATTCACAACAAAGCCAAGGAAAAAGTGAGGGCTATGAGCAAAGGGAAAGAGAAAAGGCACACAACCCAATGGGCTGAGACAAATGCAAAACGGAGTTATTATAAATCTTTCTCTCCAAACCGATCTTTCTTCCCAGTAGCACCACCCCCAGTAGTCTGTGGTCTCTAAGACAAAGACCTCGGAGTCTGAAAGCCCTAGAGGAACAGACCTGGAAGGAACCTCCAGGGCCACATCAAACTTAGGCCTCTCCTTCATACATGTTCCATCTCAAGCTCAGAGAGGTTCAATGCCTTGTCTGAGACACCTAACAAAGTAGTGGCAGAGCTCTGCTTGGAAGCCAGTGCTCCCGATTTAGCTCCATCTTACTCCTTAATTCCTCAAAGACAGCCACACACTAAGTCCTCTCCATCCCCCACGCATGTTTCCCCAACCCATTCTTCTCTCCCCATTGCTATCGTTCTTATCCAAGTCTAGAACGCCAAGACCTGTCAGCTGAATCACTGCAACAATGTTCTAATCTTGTGGGCCTTAAGGACTTGCCTCTCCAGCTGGATCACTTCCCACTCCTCCTCAGCAGTGATCCTCTGCTCTCCTGGGGTGGACTGCACGGTTTTGCCACTGCTCTTTCCCCTCTGCCAGCATGTCCCACATGGGGCTGCTCTGTTGTCTTGGTCTTAGAATGCAGGAGAAGGGAGCAGAGCTAATGCTGATCCATAGTGAACGTGCGTCATCTGAGAGAAATAAATGTTTGTTGTTGTTGCCACTGAAATCTGAGTGCATATGCACACCCCATGCCCTTAGAAGAAGAGTGACTTACACAAAGACACTCAATAGATTTTTTTTTTTTGCTGACTCACTGAATGAATCATCTCATTAATCCTCACAGTAACCTTATTTCAGACACTATTATCATCTACATTTTGCAGATGAGAAAACCAAGGCCTAGGGAGTCTGAATAGTCGGGCTAAGGTTATATAGGTAGTAGGTGATAAGGCTGGAGTTCAGACCCAGAACTTCTGACCCTAAAGCCCATATTCTTTAACCAGTGCATCACACTGATTCTGAGAACTCTTAGAACTGCCAGAGTTTGAAACACACATTTGGTTTAATTATGTATTATCTTATTCTTGGCTGACTATTCTCTATATTATAATCTTGACTACCCTCCTCCATTTCGCCTTGGTTGCAAGCAATTCGCAGGCCAAGATTCCATCCTATCACAAGCCTAAGCACCTGGCTGAGGCTCAGTAAAGACGTGTTTGTTGACTGATGCTGGCTGATCAGGGCAAGAGCTCACCCTTCTTCTTCCAGTCCTCAGGGAGTCAGAAGTATGGCCTGAGAATTCCTCACCTTGCCTCAGAGCTCCAGAGGAAAGGACTGAATTTTAAACAACATTCAGGTCTGATAGAGACATAACCTTTGAAGGAGGAGATCACTGCCTCTTCCCACATGTCAGCCCTATCACTCAAAGGCAGGGAGGAAGAGAAACAGGCTCTAGAAAGATTACGTTAAAAGAAGAAAGAGGAAACAGCCAGGCCTCAGCTGTGGAAGCAGGAGTCTGCACAAGTCTGTTTATTTTGGGGACCATCTCAGGATGACACACTTGAGTGGGCACTCTGCTTTTCTAGACAGCAGTGTGTACTAGTGCTGGCTCAGACACGCCGCTATTCTCCGGGCTCATCATGCACAAGGCACACGAGTCTGAAGCTGAAAGGGTGGCCACTGTTACGCCAGCACCTCTGCAGCCTGTCACTTGCTGAGGAGAGAGAGAGCACCGCCCAAGGGTCTCTTCTGTCAGTCCTGAGAGCAAGCACACACGCCTCCCTCCAAGCTCTCCTGCTGCATCCCTGCTCTTTTCAGAAGGCTCAACGAGAGCAGACAGGGCATGTGGGTAGATTTCAATGAAAACATCAAAGAGACGAGTCTTGAACAGTTAAAGCTCCTCTTTAGAGCAGATGTGCATGGGAGAACTTTTATTCATTTACTAAATATTTTATTTATTTTAGTGCAAGCCTACAATGGTGAAGAGACTCTGCAGCCAGATGGCCTCGGTTCAAACCCTGGCTCTCTACCATTCACTGGCTGCATGATCTTCGGCAAATTTAATCTTTCCATGTTTAATTTTCCTCATCTGGAAAATGGGGATGCTAACAGCCTCTATCCCTATGGCGTTGTTGTAAGAATTCAATGAAATCTGGGCACATATCTGGCACACAGTAAGCCCTGAGTCAGTGTTAGCTATTACGGCCATGATCACTATTATCTAAGGAATGGCCAAGGGTTCATGAGTCCTAGTCAGTCACTTTCCAAGTCTGAAACATGGTGAACTGTTGCTCAGTATGGAGTTAGCAAATAGTATAAGTGACCTGCTACAGGTTACTGAGATAAAGAAAAATTGAGTACAGATGTTGCCACTCAGGAGCTCACAGGTGGCCGGCGTGATAGAGCATATACATAATTATAAACTAGAGAAGAAAGTGGTAGTCCGAAAATGAACTAGAGGATCAAAGAAGGATTCATGGAAGAAGAGGGTAATAAGTTGGAGCTTGAAGGAAAAGGAGGACTTGACCGGGTTAAAGAGCAGATGGACAGCTGAGGCTCCACCACAGCCGAGCACTGGGGGGACAGCACCGGAAGTCACTGCTGAAAAGGCAGTGTGGACCCTGGCCATCAGTGTGGCTGTGGATCTGGAATGATGCTTCCACGAGGCCTGTGAGGAGGCCAAGACTGCTCCCTGAGCTCTTCGCTGAGCCAACCATTCTCACAAGAACTTCTCCAAGCTGAGCTAACACGAGCATACCTCTCAAGCAAGGGAGAGATCACTCTCACACACAGCCTCAAGGCCCAGGCCAGCACTCCTGTGACGAGTGCTTAGCACTTACTAGGCTCTTCCTAAGGATTCAGTAAGCAGATTCTTCTATACTTTTACTAATTATTATTATGACTATGACAGGAAACCAGTTCTTTTTTTCCCCATTCATTATCTTGACATAGACCCAACATTTGTACTCTGACTCAGTCCAGGAAGAACCTAAGGGCCTCAAGTGGAGGCGGGAAGGCAGAACTCTCTCAGCCCCACACTCAAGAGCCACACTCTCCTCTACTGAAACTCCTCTTGGTACACAATCAAGTTGTCTCCAGAAGCTGGGAACAGCTCCCACCCATACCTCCCTCCCCTCAACCTGGGAACAGAGGGAGCAGCAGGTTGGGCTCTCAGAACAGCTCAGTCCTTCCTCTTGACGAGGAAACCATCTCCTGGTCCTTCTTTTGCGTGAATGACTAGGTTTTACCTGTGTGGTAAGGAAGTGCATTGCTGTAGGATCTATGCTACAAGTGTCAACACAACTTACAGCAACTGGAACTTTCACTGCATTAGCTGTCAGCTTCTACTGAGAAGGAAACGTTTCGGAGTGCCGAGCGCCCACACTGGTAAGCAAGATGGCTCCTTAGCTGAGGTAAGGGGAGAAGGAGATGGAACTACTAAGACGCCACAGAGGCTGAGAGGCCAGTGCGAGAAGAAAGCAAAGAGTATGAATCTCTGAAAGGAGTCCTGATCAGCCAAGGTTCACAGTGTTGAAGACAGGAGGGTCAGTTCCTTTAAATCAATCTGGCAACTGCAGAGGATGAGGCTTTCTCATTCCAAACAGCACTAAGGTTAGATCTGGTGTGACTAAGGACAGTGTTATTCATTTATGCGAACGCAGTCTGGCATGTTCTGAGAAACAAAACAAGACTGAAAATAATCAAGAGAAGACTTTCCTATCATTATGGTAGCCCTGTCTAAGTGAGATGCCCCTAGATATTTTAATATTAGTTGGTTCTTAGCAAAAATTAGGATGCGTAAGAATGATTTCACATAATTTTGGGAACCATATGGCTTGGGCAAGTTGTTCTTTAGGTTAGGGTTTGAGTGAAAGAATGAAAGGGCCCAGGCTTACGATTCTAACGTTGCCAGAGTCGAGTCTCTGCCAAGCCGCAGGGGTAGAGCTACAGAGAAACAGTGAGGAAACGGCTTTGTATCAATTCCCTACCAGCGCTGCCCTGACGTCAAGTACAGGCTTTCTCTCCCACTGTAACATCTCACTGTTTTCAAAGGACTCACGAACATGTGGCTCATCTAACCCCTCCCCTGGAATCCTCTCACCTGTTACCCCATTTGGGGTCTGTGAAGAACAAGAGCAGGCTCACAAGCAGCAGCGACGGACGGTGACGAGGTGCATAAGGCGACAGACTGTGGGTGCCACCAAGCGAGTCTAAGGCTTTCCTCTTCCCAACCAGGGGTCTCTCCATAACTGAGAAAAGGGGTTTGCATAGCTATGTATTTATCCAAAAAATAACTGTGTGCCTATTATCTTCTAGGCACTGAGAATATAGTGGTGAAAAAGACACAGCTTTTACTCTCATGACACTTATTTTCTAGTGGGGAAGAAAGAAAACAGGAAGTTAAAGACATAATACATTTTCATGTAGTGACAAGTATATGCAGAAAACCAAAGCATGGTAAGGAATGCAGGTCTAAAGAGGTACTATTTCAGCAAAGGCCTAGAGTGAGTGAGCGAGCGAGCCAGACACGTGAAGATCTGGGGATAAACACACAGGCAGAAGGGAGCACAAGCAGCAAGGCCCTGAAGGAGGAAGTGTGGTTGAAGTGAGCAGTGGGGTGAGGGGCAGGCGTAAGGATGGAGAGGTGGACGGGAGCCCATCTTGTATGACTTCACAGGGCCCTTCCCCCCAGGTTATTCTGAAGTAAATTCCAGATATGATATCATTCATCCTGGAGCATCCAGAATGGAAGAATTACATGATTTCTTTGCACCCTAAAAGATCATTCTAGCATCTATGTGAAGAATGGAATGGGGGGAAGAATGGGGATGGAGGGAGTAAGGATGAGTAAGAGTGGCACCAGGGGAAGGCAGAAGGATTCTTAGAGAGAAATTATGTGGCTTGGAGCAGGATGGTGGGCGGCTGGTGGTGAGAAGTCCTTGGATTTGATGGATCCTTGAGGGCAAATCTGACAGGAATTGCTGATTAACTGGATATGGAATATGAAGAAAAGAGAGACACTGAGTACGACTCTTAGGTTATTGGCCTGAGACATGATGATGCCATTTACTGAGAAGGAGAAGGCAAAGGTAGAAGCATGTGGGAGAGGAAGGAGAAAACGAGAGCGATGTTCTGAACAGGCGGCGTGAGAGCATGGGCACAGGACGTGAACAGTGAGCCTTCCTTCGAGGCCTGACTCGCATCACGTCCAGCTCTCCCTGGGCAGCCCTGGACAAGTTACTGATTCTCATTCAATTTCCTGCCTGTGTAACACGGGGAGAGCAAAACCACCTCTCAGGTTTGTTAGAATAAGGAAAAGAGATGTCTGTGTGCACCCCGTAAACTATAAAGGTGCTGAATGAAGGTTCATTTTCTTGTTTCCTTTGTTATTTCTGGTAAATGTTTGTTTAAATGACTCATAAATGAACCTCAGGCTGTAAACACAATTATGTCTTAACAAATACCCCTGTGAAAAGACTTAACTGTCTGTCATCCAGTTAAGATTTCCTGTTTGGGGCTGTATACTTTGGAAGGGTACAGAGCATCATCTACATTTCCTATGCTCTACATTCACACAGATTATCTCACTCGATCCGTCACACAGAGTGGGTGCTACTGCCCCTAGATGACTGAGGAGAAAACTGAGGGACTGAGAGGTGCCTCCGAGGGCCTGACACCCTGGTCTCAGTGCCTTCCTCTCTTGGCCTTTAAGTCAGAATACTGTGATCCTGATGTATAAATCCATTTGGCGTTAGAGCTTGGTCATAGCAGGGAAATTTCTGACACAGAGATTGTTAAGAAGTCCCATGATCATTAGTGAAAAAAACCAAAACCATAATTATTCCTTAGATGCAGCACTAACAGTTTGCAAAATACTTTTTTATATATTGTTTTCTTGGGCCCTCCCAAGCTGTGATAAGTACATGATAGCTACTGGTTGTAGGAGGCACTGTCATGTGCTAAGGGGATAAGCCGACTTTATACACTGACTTAAAACTACAAAGTGGTATCACAACTTTCTTATTGTTAGAAAGCAAAAGGAATTACATAATTAAGATGAAAAGAACAAAAATTTATTTATAATGGATATCTTCTTTTTTGAATGGAATTATGGACATCCAAGATTGATTTTTGTCGTGTCAATTTTTTTTTTTTTTGTGGTGAGGAACATTGGCCCTAAGCTAACATCTGTTGCCAATCTTCCTCTCCTTGCTTGAGGAAGATTGTTACTGAGCTAACATCTCTGCCAATCTTCTTCTATTTTGTATGTGGGATGCTGCCACAGCATGGCTTGATGAGTGGCGTGTAGGTCCGTGCCAGGGATCAAAACCCATGAACCCTGGGCCACCAAAGCAGAGCATGTGAACTTAAGCATTACGCCACTGGGTTGGCCGCTTGTCATGTCAAATTTTTTTTTTTTTTTGAGGAAGATTAGCCCTGAGCTAATTGCTGCCAATCCTCCTCTTTTTTGCTGAGGAAGATTGGCCCTGAGCTAACATCCATGCCCATCTTCCTCTACTTTATGTGTGGGACACCTACCACAGCACGGTGTGCCAAGTGGTGCCATGTCCACACCCGGGATCCTAACTGGCCACCCCGGGCCGCTTAAACGGAACATGTAAACTTAACCGCTGCGCCACCGGGCTGGCCCCGTTATGTCAACTTTTAAAAATATGCCAGTGGCCCTCTCAAGGCTTCCTTTTCTCAGGAATGTGTCTCAGCTTCAATTACTTGTATCCCCAATAGCTACACTTCTAATTGTACTGGAAATAAATTATATCAATAATAGTAGAGAAATGGTTCAGAAGCCCCAATTATTTGAAGGAAAGTAGAATGAGGACGAGATTTCAGCCTAAGAGATGAGGACTCTAACTACGTTGCCTTATGCTCCTTACACCCTCTTTCTGGATGGCGAATCAAGAGCAGCACGTCTCAGTGTCTCAACACGTCTCAGTGGAGAATGAGGGGCCTTCCTCTAGCCGAAGAAGCCTGCTTCCAAAGGAGACTTTTGTGACAGGGGTTAAAATAGCCTTATGGTCAGTAAGTCTGGGAATGCTGGGATTGAAAAACGAGACAGGTCTCATTATCACAGGGCTGCTCAAAGCCTGAATTATAGCAAGGTACTTGTGGAACTCCAAGAGGTGGGTAAATAAGCAGCATGTGCCAAACTTCTTGGACCACGAAACCCTAGTTTAGAAGAATAAGTGAACAACTCACATAACTAGTGTTCAGTCGAACATACCTGGGAAGCCCTGCGCTGGAGGGTTTCCACCTATAGTTACAGGTCATGCATCTTTCTACTAGCCTGCTGATTCTTTAAGCTCGTGCAGAGCTGAGCAGACACAGAGCAGATGTATGCCCCTGAAATGCAGAGGAGAGACCCAGCACTACATAGCAAGCACCATGAAAACGAAGAGTGTATTCAGTTTTGATTTCTACTATAGCTCCAACATCTAGCACGGCCTGGCACACAGCAGACAATAAAATTTGCTAAGGAGATAAAGGAATGAAACTTGCAGAAATGAAAGAAGGTTATGTTGATTTCAGAATGAGTGGCCACACTGTTTTTCTGTCTTCAATGACTTCAATTTCCATATCTAGACTTCTAGACAGTATTTAATTATTTTCTTAGAACAAAAGACTGAGAATTATTCCAACAGCCTTTTGCATCAGGACCCTGCACTAATCTAATAAGAGAAAGGTTACACTGGTCTTTGTTGATGAACAGCACATTAATGAGATCTCCTTGAAATAATCCTACCTCTACTATGCAAGCAAAATTACATTTTCCAGCATAATTACTGTCAGTTGAGCTCCCCAATTTTGATACTAATTGTTTCACTTGCAAAGGCAACATCAACTTATTAGTTTGTCAAACCTCTGGAAAATCAGGGGGAAGCTCATAGTTTTAAGTAGTGATTACCAACCCTTTACTTCACTTTTATTCTACCTTCTGCATATTTTCCTACCAGCCAGAAGGACTGGGCCAATTTTACTTGCTATAATAGGTTTTAAGAGAGAACTAAGGGCTTTCTTTAAAATGCACTCAAATTATATACCACTTACATTCCTCAATCCTTAACTTGAGACTGTAGAATGTAAGCTCTTAGATGGCACAGACCTTGAACATTTTGTTGAAAACTGTATTCCTAGCACCAAAGACAATACCTACAGCAGAGGAGGTGCTCTGTAAACACTGCTGAATGAATGCTGTTTCTCCTCCCACCGAGACTCACCGTTTTAAAGTACAATCTCTCTCTCTTACACTCATACACACATACTAGAACACAGGGAAGTCTTGCTATATACACTATGGAGTTTTCTCCATGTGTCCATGAAAAACACATAAAGCAGAGAAGTGTGGTTAACATCTATCATAATAAGAGTTTTGGACAGTTTCTCTCCATTGTGTGTTGTCACCAAGTCACCTCCTCTTCCAAGCCTCAATCCACCGAGAGCGACAGGACAACTTAGGAAGGACTCCTGACTCTCAGTTACTCATCGGATCACGGCTTGGGACACAGAGCATGTGAGCTGTGAGCTGTGAGTCTGAGAGATCTCAAAAGCATAATAGGACATTCTCCAATATTGCTCATTCGGTAACTTCTATTTTGTAATTTACCTTATTCTACTAGAAAAAATATTGTTTTCCTTTTTATTGTAGATTAAGTCTGATTTCATTCTAGATTGGGACCATGACTCCCTATGTAGAAGAACAGATTCTATTTTATTAGTCAAATCAACAGGATACAAAGATTCAGTACATTGGCTTACTAGCCCTGTGACCTTGGGCAAGGTACTGAACATATCTAAGTCTGAGATGAGAAGAAAAACAGCGCCTTCTTCCTAGGTTGTTGTAAGGATTAAATGAGATAGATAATCCATGTGGAAGGCTTAGCTTACATTTTCTGACTACAATCTCCAGGGGGTGACAGAGCAACAGCGGTGATGAGCCAGCACCTGAACAAGTTCATCACCCCCTCAAGTCTTCCTTTTGTCTCCTCTGACAGGCCACGCTCCTCCATCCCACCCACGGAAGTAGAGACTCACAACAGGCATGCTTTGTGGGTCCTGTTTTCCCCGATGCAAGAGTCCTCCCTGTGGAGTCCAGATAGCATTTCTGGACTGCTTCCAGCTGGGTGACATCATTTAGAGTAGTCATTCATCTGGCCCCTGCAAGTCTTTGCATAGCCTAGGCAACATTTCTCTTTCTTTGTTTGGTTCCTTAAAGAGTCTTGGTTGGCTGGGGACTCGACCCTTCATTTTAGTTCATCAGAAACTCCTAACCAGAGGGGATGGGCACTGAATTCCAGGGGCCTGCTGGGCTGGAGCATCTGTGCCTGGCCTTTTCATCTACGCAGCTTGCTGGCAATTGCTAAGTTTCCCCTCCTGAAACAATTATCCCTCCATTTCTCTGCCCACCCCCACCCCATCCCCTAGTTAATTATCAGTTCTGGAATTAAACTGCTTGCCTTTCCTGACGTTGCCATGACAACAGTTGGCCTGCACCTGCCACTGGGTGAATAGTGGCTCTTTCAGAAGAGGCAATGGCAGTTACTGGCTCCACAAAAACCAGGGAGTAAACTAATGTTTACCTGTCTGGGGAGAGAAGTTCCTATTCATTCCAGCTTAGGCATTTTCCTGGCAAGCTCCACCTCAACTTGTGTCTCAGACAAATTGCTTGTTGGCATTCAACAAAGAAAATGAAAAAATTTTTCTGATAAAAATGCCAAATCCCTGTTGGCTTGTCACAATTCCCTCCATTAACTTCGCTTATTCCCAGCCAAGATGTTGGAAGATATGAATCTTCCATCTCCTGAGACAGACAGTATAGTGTAGTGCTTGAAATTACAGAATTTTAAGCCTGATAGATCTGGGTTCTAAACCCGGTTGAGTCACTTTCTAACTGTGACCATGGCTTAATCACTAAACCTCTATAAAATCAATTTCCTCCTCTGTAAAAAGAGGATTAGAACAGCTCTGTCTCACAGAGTTGTTTTAAAGCTTTGAAATAACACATGCAGGTCCAGATCCCATTGAATGTTCAACACACAAGCAGGTCTCACTAGTATTGCTGTTTAGCGTTGATCCTGGACACCCCTGAAAGTCAGGGCAAAGTGGGCAGCGTGGTCAGTTTTAGGGCGGTCCTGCTCTAAGTGGCAGTGCCTGTGCAGGTGGGATAAAGCAGCACGATGCCCCACAGCATCTAGATCCAGATGCATCTAGCAGCCAGAGGCAGCTGAGAAACGGTTCTCTCCCTACCTTCACTGCCATTCTGTCAGCTCCTCCCTCTCTGTGCTGGTTTTCTCCTGCTCAACCTCACTTTCCTTTAAATAGAATTGATGGAACCAGAGGGGAGGGAGACATGTCCTCACCAAGGAAACAAAATGCTTTTCCATTTTATAAGCACGCTGCAACCCACAGGGAACAACCGGTAGAGGTGCTAAGGAGTAGGGGAATGAGGCACTTATACAGCGTTTTTCTTCCCTGAAACCCCTGCTGGTGGGTAAGGAGGTATTTCTCTGACGAATCTACAACCACTTACAGTTAGGTCCTGAGTGCAAACAAGCAGAGGCCTGGGAATATCGTCCTTGGTAAGGACCTCACCATTTAGGGTACCCCAGCTTTATCTCAGCCTTTGTCCACCCTTTTTAAAGTTCTGAAGCCACCTCCTTGCAGTTCTAATTTTAAAGAAAACTGCACTCACTGACTCTAAACTTTATACTATTTTGAAAAGAAAAAACGCAAACCAAAACAAAAAAACAAATGCACCAGCTTCTGCTCCCAGCCTCTGTTACAGATGTCTGCTGTGGGTTTCTGTGCAGTTCAGACACATGGAACTTACAAAAAAGGGAGAGATCCCTGGAAGCTGCTGGGAAGACAGAAGTTTTAACCTTTTACCTGCCTCTCACTGGGAGGAAGTGAGAAGACACCAGCAGGTTTCGCCTAAAATCAAAAGACACTACTAATAACAATTTTGCTGTGGCTGCCACAAGTGAGGGGGCACATAACCAATGACATCAACTTTAGTCATTCTTGACACAGACTGGAGTTTTGTGACTTCCTAAAATCTATTAGGCTCAGCCAGTCCAAAATGACTGAAGCCAAACAACGAAGATGACACCCAGGCTCCAGCCAGACTCTCCAGCATCGAGTCTAACTCAGAGACAAATGCAACATCAACTTAATTCTTTGACTAGCTTTTAAAAAACATCTATAGCTTTAAATCTTTTTGGAAAATGGAGGTGCTTCAGTATTCCTTTTCTCCTTTAACTTAGAAGAAACTAGATAACTACCTTCCAAACATGAGTTTAAGTTAAAGGCAGGCAGGAGCCATCAAAATAGAGGTATAAATAAGATACAAATCAAACACTTTCCTTTTACAACTACTTCATCTCACTTGCTTGTTTTTCCATCTAAAAGAAGGAACCCCAAAGAAGAATACTTTCAATGCTTCATAGCATCTTTACCCTTTAAGTACAATAGGATGTGCTATTTGGTGGGGATACTGAGGCATAAAGAAAGCAAACAATTTACCCATAACAAATCATGAGATGTGACTATCCCAAGAAATCCCTAGGATTCAGAAGTCTGTTCATTTCTCCTGAAGATAGGACAATGCTGTAGTCAAAAGGTAAGTCTAAAAGGAAAGGGTACAAATCTTCTGGTACCTCAACATGGCATACAAGACCCTTTACATGGTGGACTCACCCACCTTTTAGTCTCATTGCTGCCACAGTCCAGTCACACAGGCACTCAACCCTTCCCCACACAGCATATGCACTTTCTCTCCTCTGAGCCTTTGGACACACTGGTCTCTCTGCTTGGATCCTTTCTGTTTGGAAGAGCCTATCCCTACCCATCTTGCAAGGTACAGCAGAAATGCTATCTTTTCTGACTCCCCAGTCTGAGTTAGCTGTAGCCTACTCTACACCCAATATATTGAATACAGAGAATCATTATAGTGCAGTAGTGAAGAGCCTGCATTCTCGAGTCAGGCTACTTGAGTTTCAATGCCGGTTCTACCACTTGTTAGCTGTGTGACCTTGTGTATGGATAACCTCTCTGCAATTCAGTATTCTCATCTCAGACGAGAAATGTTTTAACCACTTATTAGGACTGCTGTGAGAAATAAATGAGATGATACATGTAAATGGTTAAAATACTTCCTGCACATAGTTGGCATTCAATAAATGCTTCTTTATAATAATTTACAATAATAATTATTATATTGCACTTAAATGTGACATTAAAATTGTTAACTTACTTCTCTCTTTCAAACTAGACTTTGAGATCTTTAAATGAGGGGACAAAGTCTCTACCATCTTCACACCTCTACAACCTAGCACGGGGCCTGGCAACACAGCAGTCAGTCGAAAATGTTTGTGAACAAATGAATGAAAGAATTCCTCTGCAATTTTTCCTGCTTAAGAGATTAAGGAACAGAGCTCCTAGAGGTGAATGTTATTCTGATATCCTGACCTTGAGGTCAAAGACACAAACAAGGTTAGCCTGCCAGGCCTCATAACCGCTGTAATGGATGGCAAACAAGAGATGATTAGCAAAACACCATGGGTACCCAGTGACATCCAGGCCCCACCCTACAAAGCCCTTTCTCTCAGCCTTACGAAGCCAGAAAGAGGCAGGCAGATGTGTTGGAACACAAGCTGCTCCTGGCCAGCATTTCCAGTGTGAGGCAGATGGAATAAGCTAGAGGATCCTTGGGTGAATTTTCCAGCTATGTATGGATTCTTTGATTTTATACCAATACACACAAAATAAAATAAAGTTGTGACTCTCATGGACAAACATCTGAAAATCAATTACTTTAGCAAGGAGGCTTGCTTTTATCATAGATAGGTAACACAATGCACAGCATGGTTCATCCTTCATCTGGATGAGTAGAGAATAAACAATTCACATCAGCAGGGGAAAACAAAGTCAGTAGAGGTTCCAGAACAGGGAAACATTACACATCAGAGACTCTAGGCTAAAGGCCAACTTAGAGGCTGGAACCCCACTTCTGTATAATAAGCAGCCCTGTATAATAGCTCCATTTCATGTCACAAGTATCAGAGCCATTTTCTCTGGCTTCCAGCTGGGTCTTCTGAAATGAAGCTAATGCAAAAACCAAACCACGAATTTGCAATCAGAGAACAAAAGAAACCTAAGTGTATTACTGACTTAGTTCCCTCTTCTCTCTACAAACTAAGTCGTCAGGAAGAGAAATGCCATATCTAAGAACATATGGTTATTATTTTAGAGGGGGGAAAAGAATGCCTAGTACACAGCCCCAAGAAAAATTTTAAAGAAACAAAACTGAGAAGTTTAAAAAAAAAATTACCAAATTACAGAATCCATACACAGATTCTTTCCACTCCATATTTGATACAAAACTGTATTCCTCCACACAACTACATCCAAAAAAACTGGGTGGGGAATGGGGAAAAAAGACTAATATTCACTGGGAAATAAAAACACGTTATAAAGAGGTAAAGAGGTTAACTAGCTTGCCCAGGGTCACACGCCCAGTCCCAGGCAGACCAAGAAGGGAAGGCAGGTCTGCTGATGCTCCTTGAGCCTCTGCTCATTCAGAATTCACGGCCCGCTTGATCACAGAATCAGCATGGTTCACAGTCACACTGATCTCAGCAGGAGCTTACTGTCTGAATACGAACCAGTGCTGAGGGTGAAAAATTCTACAGAAGTCCCAAGTATGGCTGTTACTATTAAAAAGCCATTTTCCTCTTAGTTTAAAAAAAAATTACAGAAAAGCTCAACAGCAAATCAAAATTTAATAATAATCTTGCTCCTTTCTCCTCTGAGCACAGAGTTTAAGGGTCCTTCCCTCTCTGACTTCCTCCCACTACACAACAGCTTTCAAGGCAGCAGATCCCATTGCCACCCCATCTCCTTGAATATATATTACTTCTCAGCAGGCTCCGGCAGGAGTAGAGAAGGAGCCAATCTGTGAGGGAGTGAACAGAAGATCTCTCATAATAGCATAGAGAAGACAGAAAATTGCTGCCAAAAGTGTAAATTGCTTTTTTTGCTTGAAAAAGAAAATCACTCTAGGCTTCAAAGACATTCTTTTAAAAGATGACTCCACAGTGGTTAATATCCACATTCTACATATTAGGACTTTTGCTCCTCCTGCCCTCCAAGAATCCTTGCCGTCTATATGACTGCATCAGGGACTGGAAGAGTAAACTACCAGGTGGAGGGGCAACAGACAGCTAATTCTGTGAGGTCAGAGGAAGGCTTGGTTGCCTGCTCCCCAGGGAGTCTTAAAGCACCCCTTCTGCTGCTCACTCTCAGAGGACACTGCATGAGGATGAGATGAAGAAATATCCCTTTATAATGACAGGCTAAGGAGAGGAGAAGTAGCTTGCAGAAAACAGAGGCCACAGCAATTCAAAGTCAAAGCAAGTAAGAACCCCCAGGTTAGAGGAACAAGACCAGAGTGGTCCTCTGAGGAGTGGTGAGTCCTTCTGGCTTTCACACAGGGTCACACAGAGACGTGCGCTGGTCTCTTGGAGACAGTCCGAATGCCAGTTGAGGGCATGAGTCCTGAGGCCAGGCCAGATTGAGGTCTGAGCTCTACTGCTTACTGGCTGTGTGATCTTGGGCAAGTTAATCTTTCTGAGCACGAATTTCCTCATTTTACCAGTGGGATAAAAACTACATCATAGCTCCACATGAGGATTAAATGAGAATACATAAAAAACACTGTACACAGTAAACCTTCAATAAGTGGCAGCTACAATTATTGTTGTTGATTAGCAGGACAACTAAACAATAAAATCCAGGACAAGGAACAGACATGACTAAAAGTACAAATACTTGGCCACCTCACGTCAAACAGCTTGGGAAGTCAAAAGAGAAAAGAGGGAAGAAGGCAGGGAGACTCTAGCTGGCAGGAAGGGAGGAAGACACAGATCTATTACAGACAAACACGTTTCAGTAGGACAGGAATTCTCCTTTGTTCTTGCCACCACGGAGAGGGGTGGGAATCCACTTCTCCCTCAGACTTGCGTGCAGACAATGGGGAAGCGGCCGTGTGGAAAGAATGCTAGTGAAGGAGACACAGGACTAAGAATCCAAGCAGATCTGGAACGCAGGGTCTCTGGAGTCCTTCCTCTTCCTTCCCCTGAGCAGGCAGACCCACGCTTCCTTTGTCTCCCTTACACAGCAAACTCTCATTAATACTGTCAGCAATACAGAAGCCTTTGGAACAAACTCTGCTTGGCTTACTGAGATGGTAAAGTGTACATCATAAATGAGAAAAATTTCAGATCAAAGGCAATCTGCCCTGAAGTGTTAATTGGAACAAACTGAGCCAAATGGTAGTTCAACACAAACTGAATGGAACCAGTAAGTCTGCATTTAAATGTTAAAAAGAAAATTTGACTCCTCTTTCTGCCAAATGAGAACTTGCTCTTCAAGTGCTCACTGTACCAAAAAAGGGTTCTGTCAAGTCCTAGTCCAACAGGATCCCTGCTGACACCCACGGCAGCCCGGCCTGAGGGAGACACTTGGCGTCTTGATTGCTGGTAAAGAACCTCTATTGCTTCACCACTGTTTTGCCCAAATGACATGAAGCTATCTGCAATTAAACTCTAAAGCCAGGATCGCACACTGAATAGTATCTCTGAAGGTAGTTAATCTCTTCATAAGGTCCCTGTAGCCTTCTAATCAACGCCACTCTGGCATGTGGCCATAAAGATAAGATGAGTGTGCCCATCATAAGCAGGCTCTCTCAAGACAGAAACGCCATTTCTCCCCGTGGACTCTGCACATTCTGTCTGCTAAGGTGTTTTCTTTACTCTGGTCTTACTGGAACTCCTTCTCTGGGGAGAAGGTCTAGGGCTCCTCCCAGCAGCTGGAGCTAGTCTTGAGAACAGAAGGGGGGAGTGCCAAGAGAACAATTTAAAGAGTTTATCTAAACCAAAGGTCTGTGCAAAACAGTGACAACTTGCTCAATAACTAGAGGCTGATTTAGGCTCCCAGCATCGCCAGCCTAGTCTAACTAGTCTCCCCGGCTCCGGTGTAGACCCACTTCATTTGCCATTCTACAGGCAGGGGAGACTTCCAAAATGCACATCTACTCAGGTTAACTCCTGTTTAAAGTTCTCTAATGCCTGCCCACTGCCTGCAGATAGAGCGGAGATGCCTTCAGGGGGCCTATAAGGCCCTAAATCATCTGGCCTCTGCTTTCTTCCTCCACTCTCCTCTTGTCCGGTGCTTCGACACGACCTGCTCCCTCACCTGAACGACTCTGCCCTTGCTCCTCCTCTGCTGCCCTCTCATCTTTCAGACCTCTCTTTATATATAACCTTTTCTGGTAAGCCTCCCCTTATCCTCCAAGACTGACTTAGGAGCCCGTCCTAAAGCAGCCTAAACTTCATTTAATTATAGCACCTCCCCCACAGTATAAGTGCCTGGTTATAAGCTCATCTCTCCCACTACACTTAGGCAGGGGCCATGTCTGTCTTAGTTATCATTATATTCCCACTGCATAGCACAGTGCCCAACACATAGTAGGGTCATAAGAAAAGAAAAGAAAAGGAAAGAGGGAGGGAAGGAGGACGGATGGAAGGTCGCAAGGAAAGGAAGAAGGCAGGCAGGCAGGCAAGGGGAAGGAAGGAAGGAAGTAAATGAACACAGCAGAGGGAGCCTATTGCTGAGGAGGCTGGTAGATGGGGTTTGCAGGGATCCCCTGAGGCTCTGTAGGTTTGAAGCAGGATGCCTGTGGCTTCAGTCACGGTAGACAGGAGCTGGGTCTAGGCTGAGAACAGGTGCCAAGGGAGGGAAGCACCAAGACACGCAGATGTGGGACAACACTTGGCACTAAGAAAGGGGTTCAGGATATGGGGAGGGAGAGGAGAAAAGAAGGAACTGTATCTGCTGGTTTGTAAATAAAACCAAAGAAGGGCTGAATCCTGGCTCCAGTAAGGTAATCTTGGACAATTCATTTAGCTTCTTTCAATGAGAAGTCTGAACTAGATAAGCGATTTTCAAACTGAGTTCTGAGGAACTCTAGGTTTCTGCAGAAGCCCCTCAGTGTCTACTGTAATGAAGAGAAAAGGTTCACCAGAGGATGTGGCCCCCAATTTTATCCAGAGAAAAACTGCTTTACATACATCGAAGTTCTACTTAAAGCCCATTTGAAAAAAAGGTGCTTCTGCTAAAACTACAGTTTGACTAGCAATGGCCTGCAGGACCTTTCTGATCCCTCCCAGCCTTAACAGTCCTTGATCCTATGTGACAGAGGGGGGCCATGTGAACACTGCATTTTACTGTTGTACAGATGCCCCTCAATCGTGCTGACGGCAGAGCTGCAGCGTTTCCTAGAGCCTGTTGTCACAGCCTGAGCAGCAAAGCTAGGTAAACCAAAGTTCAGGTTCCTTGCAAGGCTGAGGCAATAATGAAATGCACTCTTAAATTTCACGTGGTTGGGGACCGGCCCCGTGGCCGAGTGGTTAAGTTTGCATGCTCTGCTTCAGTGGCCCAGGGTTTCGCCAGTTCGAATCCTGGGCGTGGACATGGCACCACTCATCAAACCACGCTGAGGCAGCAACTCACATGCCACAACAAGAAGGACCCACAACTAAAAATATATGACTACATACCGGGAAGCTCTGGGGAGAAAAAGGAAAAATAAAACCTTAAAAAAAAAAAAAAGTTAAAAAAAAAAATTTCATGTGGTGATACAGATGCACAAAGCAGCAGTTTTCCCCAGAGTGTTATACCTATGACCTTGGAGTCACCATATAGGTGTCTTGAGTCAGACACAAAGATGTTAGGGGTCAGAAATAAAGACTACTGGATCCAGAGTCCATTAAAAAAGGCAATCCAATTCCAGTCAAGAAAGAACAACACAAAAGTTTATCTAGTCAGTCCAGCTGATAGCCTAATTACCATCCAAATACAGTGCCTACTCTTCTTAACAAGGTATGAAGAACAAAGCAAAGTTACCCTCATGACACACTTTCAAGTCTACCTTTATCTGAAGGCTACACGCAGGAAACACCACAGATGGGGAGGGAGACGGGAGTCTCACTAAACACGATCTTCAAAGCCCTGGCTTCAGACAGAGATACCTTCTCTGTGCTGTTTCTTGGTTGTGCGTATTTCACGGGGCATTAAAAAGGCCACAAATGTCACTCTACTTCAATTCTGAGAACAGATAAGCAAGAACAATGTGATCTTACCTGGGTCCTTCCTCGTCACCCTGAAAGAAAGAGAAAGAAACAGCATTAGAAATCAGCATTGGTAGAGACCAATTTAGGTTTCTCTCTCTTCCCTCTCCTCTCCCAACCCGAAAGCAAGGCTAGTGCATTTACTGTAACAGTCAAACCAGCAGACATCTAAGGGCTGACAAGGGCTAATATAAGCCCATGTTCAAACTGCCCAGCAGAGATGAACTTGCCCTTGCAAGCAGAGAAGTGAATGCACAGACCTAGGAGGCCTAAATAATAGCCCTGCCTTTTATTTGTGTAGCTGGCAGTATTTAGTTCTGAGCAAACTGAGAGCCCAAAATAGCAGCAGGTCTTAGGCAAAAGCTGACCAGCTCCAAAAGCTTCAAGCTGTTTCCCTCAAAGACTCCTTCCTACCTTGGTCCAGCATTTTTTTCTCCAAACATGAACACAGCCACTCTAATACAGAGCACACTATGGTGGAAAGGGCACTGAACTGGGACTCAGGAAATCAGGATTCTAGTCCAAGCCCTGTTATTTATTAGCTATGTGCCCTGAGGCAAGCTAATTAACTAATCTGGACCGTGGGCTTCTCCTTCGTAAAAAGCAGTTCTGGCATGTAACGGTCCACATCCTTCTTCAGCCAAACAGTGGCTTTTCTCTTCTTCTCATTCATTCTCTGCAAAAACAATGTAGAAGGCTTCTTTGTCTGGGTACTGTGTTCTCTGAACCTGACTTTATCAGTGATCACAGCAGACTGCTTTGAGCCTCTTTCTGAGAGCAAACAAGATTTTTCAAATGACTCTTCAGCCTTTTCCAAGGGACCTCACTCATCCATTTAGTAACAAGGTATCGTTCACGTCTTCTTGAGCCATTCAGGGTTGGTCTCAACAGAAAATGTATCTCCTAGCTGTTGATAACTCCCCAGAGAACTTATCTGATTGATTGTTCCTATTGGTATAAAGGAGAATGAGCTCTGAGTCAGACTCTGTGGATTTAAATCTTGACTCCATCACGTGCTTGCTCAAGTGTTACCCCGGTCAAGTTATTGTGCCTCTCAACTTCGAGTTCTTAATTTGTAAAATGTGGGTAATAATTGTCCCTGTATCATAGGATGGGTGTGAAGATTAAATGAAATAATGTATATAAACATCAAGCGCAGTGCCTAAGATACAGGATGCATTTAATAAAGGTAATTATCAATATCAGTAACAATTCAGTATGATACCTTAAGAAGCTACTACATGTGGGCGCTGAGGGTAAAAGACAACTCATAATGATCTAACCTAGGAGCTCCCATTCTAGACCAGGGGAGACAGACAGAAAATGAACAATGACTAAATGGGCTAAGGACTCTATCAAAGACAGAAACAGAATGCTTCGAGAGTCAAATGGGCAGTGATAAACACTGCCTCTCCAGGAGAAGGTGGAAGGCTTCACAGAGAAGGTGACATTTATAGTGGCACTTGAGGGATAAGCAGGATTTTCCCAGGCTGACAACAGAAGACGTGGGAAAAGCACTGGACTAGCAAGAACAAAGGCACAGAAGTCAAAAGAAATGTATGTTTAAGGAATTCTGAGTTCTGAAAAAGCAGAGAATACGGACGTGTATTTGTGTCTTGGGCGGGGACGTGGGGGTGGTGGTGTTGTGGGGCTAGGGGTTGTGAGAGAAGCTGAGGTAAAGGGAGATTGCCAGGGAACAAGCTTATAAAGGACAGCTGCTGCCAGAAAGGTAATTTACATCAGATTATCCACTGGAGGCTGGATAAGAAGGGCATTTTAGCAGACTGTTAAGGATCTGCAATACTGGTAAGAGTGCTAATCATCCGTACTCTAATGAGAGAGAAATGTGGGGTGAGAGATGGAAGGAGGGTACAGGGATCGTGGATGCTTTCTGTGCCTTTTGATCAACTGGCATGTCTTCTGGGAACTATAATCTAGTAAGAATGAATTTATATAATTTAAATTTAATATGAATTACATAACTATCAATAACATAATTAAGCCTCAACACAATTTTTCAATTATCTTTGGATGTGAAAACATAATCGTCTAGGAGAACCTTATGGAACAATGTATCTGAACTTTCCCCCGTGATGCAGAGCAAGTCCTCAGGATCATGTGTCTTGCTGCAGGGGATGAGAGATGGCCTTCGTCAGTTAGAGGGACGGGGCTTCAAATTCTGGCTCATCTGTTTCAACAACAAGGCTCTTGGCAACTTACTTAACTTTTCCAAGATTCAGTTTCCTCGTTTACACATGGAGACCCTAATTCTTAGAAATTAAAATAAATGAGAAAATGTGTGTAAAACACTAAGCAAGTGTCTAGTACATTTTAAGTGTTCAATGAATGGTGGTCATTATTGTACTTTCCCTGAATTGTTAACTAACAGCACTTCTAGGGGGAGTGGGGAAGGACAGAGAAGATGGGGCACAAGATTGTGCTTCACATTCATCCATTTCTGTTGCTTATAGATATGTGGTTCTTTTCAGAAACAATAATTACTATCACAAAACATGGGGTGGACCAGGGTGAGAGTTTCACTGTTGAAGGAATGAATAAATGAATGAAAGAACAAATACACATAGGAATTATAAGGCAATTCTGAATAGGTCAGAGACATTCAGCAGATTACTAATCTTGCTAGCAAAAAGTGTGCACATGCTATTCCTGCTACCCCAAATGTATATCCCTCTTCTGAAAGCCTAGCTGATTCCTGTCCATTCTTTGAGACCAAGCCTCACTGGGAAACGTTTCCTCACTGACAGGCTAGGTGGAGTAATCCTACTCTGTCCTCTGCATCTGTAGGGCTCCCACTTCTGGGCAGTAGTTAGAGCAGAAAACTGACAGTCACAGCGCCATACAAGGTCTCCCTTTTTGAATTCCAAATCCTTGAAAACAGAAACTGTGTTGTTCATCCCTTTATTTACTGCCACCTAGCACAGCGCAAGGCACACAGTAAATAATTATTCAAGAAGGAAAGGAGGGAGGGCAAGAAGTAGGATTTAAGATTAGTTTCTACCACTAGTATGAGTAAATTCTGGTTTCAGAAAATATTAGAACTGAAAGTGTGTTAAACACCAGTTTCCACTTAAATGACTTAGATTAAGCAATGCTCCCAAATTGCTCCGTAAAACACCCTAACTGCTCTTGGCTGGTAGGCTACACTCTGGGACAACCTCTCATTTCTGCTTCCATCAGTGGAAATGGATATTCACCAAGAATCAAACAAGTCTGTTCCTAAGCCTGTTGATATCGGTTGAACTTATAATTATGACGACACATTTTATTAAATAACAAAAAATGAGTGCAAAAGAGAAGAGTTGCTTCCATGAAAAGTTGAATGCTTCCAAAATTCAATAAAGATGAGTTACTTAAAAACAGCTGTCAATTTTGATGTAGGTGAGACAAGCAAAATATCAGAAAAAATGAAGCATAAAATTCTAGAGTCTATATTTAGCTTGCTTCGAATGTTACTCCTCCTCATTATAAAGAGTCTGAAATTGGACTTTATAAATGGTGCAGTATGGGTGTGGTTTATGCCAGAAATATGACATTCCACCCCAAATAGCAAACCCATATTCTCAAAGAAAAGGCTGTGACTCAGAATCAAAGACATACACAGATGCATATTTCAAGTTTAAAATAAACATTTCGGGTATGCATGCATCATTTTTAATGATTTACTCATTTGAACTGACTTCTCCTAAGATTATCTCACTGCAGCTCAGCATTTTACTCTCAAAACTAGACAAAAGATAGAAATGCTCACGACATGCAAATAAAAATAAAGACATACCATTTTTTAATACTTGACTCTGGCAAAGAGTATTATAAAAGAACTAAATTCAGCCAAAAAAATTAGAGAGTTTCAAAACTGGTGATGAAAATGTAAACTGATACAATTGTTTTGTGGACAGTTTGCAAATATGTATAAGGGCCTGGAAACGTCCATATCATACTCAGTAATTACTTATGATTCACAAAGAAAAACATTTACTACAATGTTATAAACAACAGTAAGAAGCTGGAAATAAAATGAGGTAAAAGTTAAATTTATATCATTGATTCAGGATTCAAACATTATGTTTATGAAGAATTTCTAGTAATATGAGGAAAATTTAAAATACGATGTTAGGAAAAAGCATGAGGGGATGAACTAACTTTATTGTGGTAATCATTCTGCAATATATACACATATCAAATCATCACATTTTATACCTTAAATTTACATGCTATCTGTCAATGATATCTCAATACAGCTGGAAAAAACCTCCCCGACACACAAAAAAGAAAAAATGGAACAAATATAACACTCAGTGATAACTATCTACTTAGTGTGTTGTGTTTACTTTCTGCTTTGTCTATAAATTTTGAATATTCTATAATGATTAAGAAAGAAAGAATTTTATGTAGTTATTTGACGAGGGGAAAGAGCACATCTTATTAGACCTGTGGGACTGTGAAACTCCTTCTTTATCCTATATTCTATAAGATGACTCAGAAAGATTAAAAACACATTTTTAAAAAGAAACGCCACCAAAACACCACCTTGTAATCTCTGGGCTCTTTCAACCGGCAGCTCTGTGCCTCTACCTGACCTAATCAAACTCACCGGTACTGAAGGTTCCTTACAGCAGACACACTGTATTCATGGGCTGGTTCCGGAACAATTTTTACCAATCAAAGGCAAATAGCATTTGGGCAGGTGGGATATCTAGAATTTTGTCTTTAATAGCTATAGTGAGGTATAATTTTTAATAACATAAAATTACTGGTTTTAAGTGTATATTTAATGACTTTAAGGAAATTTACAGAGTTATACAACTATTACCACAAACTTGCTTAAAAACTATACATACATACACATACAAAAGTATGATTTTTTCATTAATTTCTTTAAAAGCATATGACTGTTTAAGCTAAAATTAAAATTATCTTGCAGTGTTTATAATATATGTAGATTTTACACATATGAAAATTATAACATAAAGAACATGGAAGGAGAGTAAACTGGCCTATACAGTTACAAGGTGTCTACATTTTATGTGAGGTGGTATGATATTAATTTTAAGTAGAATGAAAATTTAAGGATATATATTATAATCCTCATAGAAACTGCTAAAAAATAATATAAAGTAATAGAGCTATAAAAGGTAATAGAGATATTAAAATGGAATTCAAATAAATGTGGCAAAAAATCCAAAAGATGGCAGGAAAAGACAATGGGAAGAACACAAACAGACGGACAAACCAAAAAATCATAAAATGGCAGATCTAAATTCAACTATATTAATAATGACATTAAATGTTAATGGACTGCACACTTCAATTAAAAGGCAGAGATTATCAGAATGGATAAAAGAATAAGACCCAGCTATATACTGGCTATGAGTGACACACTTTAACAATGCAGACAGACTGAAAGCAAACAGACGGAAAGAGATATGCCACGGAAACAGTAAACGTAAGACTGGATTGGCTATACCAACATGAGATAGAATAGACATCAAGACAGTATTATCAGGGAAAAGGAGGGACATTTCATAATGATTAAAGAGTCAGTTCATCAAGAAGATGTAACAATCATAAATATGTATTTGCTTAATGATAGAGCTTCAAAATCTCTGAAGAAAAGCTGACAGAATTAAAGGGAAAGACAGATAAAGCCTTAATTATACTTGGAAACTTAACACCCCTCTCTCAGCAGCTGATAGAATAATTAGACACAAAAATTAGTTAAAACATAACTTAAAAATTACTATTTTTAAATTAATATTAAAAAGAATACTATAGCCCAAACTACAGACTATAAATATATATATCTTTTTTTTGGTGAGGAAGATTGGCCCTGAGTGAACATCTTCCTCTTTGTTGTATGTGGGACACCGCCGCAGCACAGCCTGATGAGCAGCGTGGAGCTCCGGGCCCAGGATCCACACCTGCAAGCCCTGGGCTGCTGAAGCAGAGTGCACCAACTTAACCACTAGGCCGCTGGGCCAGCCCCAGAATATACATTTTTCTTAGGTGCACATATGCATTCACCAAGATAGATCATATGCTGGGCCATAAAACAAGTGTCAATAAATGTTAAAAGACTGAAATCATTCAGAATATGTTCTCTGATCACAACGGAACTAAATTAGAAATGAATAATTCTAAGATATGTTAGAAAATCCCTAATATTTGGAACTAAACAACACACTCCTAAATAATTGATGACTTAAGAGAAAAAATCACGTGGTAAATGAAAAAACCTTTCAAGTTGAATGATAATGAAAACCAAAGTTATGTTGTATTTCAACTAAAGCAGTGCTTAGAGAAAAATGTAGATTTAAAAGTTTACATAGAAGAAGAAAGTAGTAAAATCAATGATCAATGAAGCTAGAAAAGAGAACAACGTAAACTCAAAATAAGTAGAATAAAGGAAATAAGAGCAGATATAAACAAAATAGGAAAGAAAGAGTAAAATTAGCAAATCAAAAGGTTAGTTCTTCAAAAAGACCAACAAAATTAACGAAATACTAGTTAGGCTGATCAAGAAAAAAGGGGGGAAATTACAAATTATCAATATCAGAAATGAAAGATGGGTTATCATTCTAGATGCTACAGACAGTTAAAAAGTACTAAGAAAATACTATGAGCAACTTTATACTAAAAACTACAATTTACATGAAAACAGTAAATTCTTTGAAAATTATAGCAAATTTTTAAAAATTAAATCATAAGATGAAATAAAATTTGAATAGCTCTATATTAAAGAAATTGAATTGTTTATCAAAAACCTTCACATAAAGAAACTCTGGGACAGATGGTTTTGCTGGTAAACTCTACCAAATATTTAAGAAAGAAATAACACCAATCTTACATAAACTTTTTCAGAAAATACATGAGGAAGGAATACTTCTCAGCTTGTTTTCTGAGGCCAGCATAGGCCTAATACCGAAGCCTGACAATGATATAACATAAAATTACAGATGAATATTCCTCATTGAACACAGACATAAAAATCTTTAACAAATGATTAATGAATTGAACCCAGATAAAACATAATGACCAAGTGGGATTTTATCTCAGGAATGCAAGGATGATTTAATATTGAAAAATTAACCAATGTAATGAACCATTACAACAGAATAATGGAGAACCAAATAATCATTTCAATAGGTACAGAAAAAACACCCTACATAACGTCCATTCAAGTTATTGCTCTCCAGAGGTAATGTGTCATTTCTCTCTGGCTACTCTGCTTTCAAGGTCTTTTCCTTGTCCTTAGTTTTCAGAAGTTAGATTTTGATGTGTCTGAGTATGGATTTCTTAGAGTTTATCTTGCTTGGGTTCATTCAGCCTCTTAAATCTCTAGGTTTATGCCTTTCAATCAAATTTTAGAAGTTTTGAGCCCTTATTTCTTCAATTTTTTTCAGCCCCACATTCCTTTTCCTCCCCCTTACTGAACATAGGTGTCACATGTGTTAGATCTTGATTGTCCCACAGGTCCCCAAGACTCAGTTCAATTATTTTTCCATCTCTTTTTCTTGGTTGTTCAGATTGGCTATCTCTTGATCTGTCTTCAAATTCACTGCTTCTTTCCTCTGTCACCTCCAGCAGTTCAATTATTTTTCACTCTTTCTTCTTGGTTGTTCATATTAGACCAATATCTTCAAATTTACTGATTCTTTCCTCTGTCATCTTCAATTTGCCATTGAGTCAATCTAGTGAATTTTTTATGTCAGTTATTATATTTTTCAGTTCTAAAATTTTCATTTGATCCTTCTTTATATCTTATTTCTTTGCTGACATTTTTTATCATTTGTTTCCATGGTTTATTATTGCTCATGGAAACATTTTTATAACAGTGGCTTTAAAATCCTTGCCTGATAATTCCAAAATCTGTGTCATCTTAGTGTTGGCATCTACTGATTGTCTTTTCTCATTAGAGCTGAGATTTTATTTGTTCTTGGTAAAATGAGTAATTTTAGACTGTATCCTACACCTTTGGAGTATCATAAGAATCTAGTTCCTATTTAAATCTTTTATTCTAGCAGATAGAACCTCTTTAGGTTCAGAACACTTGTCCTGCATCACTTTTGTGGACTGTGGTTCAAAAGTCAATTTAGTTCACAAAGCTTCTGCAGGGCTGTTCTGGTCTGCCTCCCTCAGGAGACAGGACTCCACTCCACAGCCTCCACTGTGCTAGGGATGGAGGAGGGGCATCAACTCATCATTACCGGGTAAGGGTGGAAGATAAGGTTCCACCCTCGGACTCTCTCGGGGAGGGGCATTGTCTAGTTAATGCAGAGGTGGGAGACAGGAGTTAGAGCTCCATCTACAGTCTCCACAGGAGAGGGGTACTATTTCCTCTGCTACTGCAGGGCTGGGGTTGAAGTCAGAGTTCCAGCCACAGGCTCCCTGGGAGAGGGGCACCTCTCCCTACCGAGAAGTCAGACTTTCACCTAAAGGCTCCATGGACAAAGGAGGACACCTCAGTACTACAGAGGAGGGTATAAAATAGGTTTTTACTCTACTGGCCCCACTACTGCAGTGCCAATTGGGGCTGGGAAGAGGCGCAGTTTGATTTCTGGTGTTCATCTTCAGAATAGGCAGGTGTGGTCAAAAGGTTTCTCTACAGCTGAACAGCTCTTTTCCCAGTCCTTTGGCTAGAGAGAGCAGACCTTTCTTGGGTACTTTCTTGTAGTCTGTGCCCAGTAGTGTTTCCAGTTTGCAGGGCACCCAGGAGGAAAGAAAAACCCCAGGGAACTCCCTGCCATGTGGTTCCTCAAATCCCAAGGTCCTACTCAGTCTGCCATCATTTCTCCACTTTTCAGAGTCTTCTGGTAGGTGACTTAAGTATTTTGTCCAGGAATTTTTGCTGTGATTAGTGGAAGAAGTAAAATGAAATGTGTTTACTCTATCCTGTTCAGAACCGGAAGCTGGAATTTGCTTTTAAATGCATCAAAAAATAAGATGAATTAAGGAGCAGAAGGTTGGAAAGGTGGCTATATATGTAAAATGAATCGGCATAGTAAAATGTTAATGGTAGAATCTAGGTGGAGGTATATGGGTGTAATCTGTAAAATCCTTTCAACTTTGCTGTATGTTTGAAAATCTTCACAATAAAATGTTGGGGTGGGGGAAATCTCTTGGCCAAATTCAAAATGCACGTGATTAAAAAACAATCCGTACCTTGCAAGAGAAAGAGAAGAATTCCTCTGCTGAGTCTTTTGAAAGAAAGGTACTAGAAATCTGTTCTGATCAATAGTTCCCAGATTAGCTGGAATGAGAGGCTATTAGATGGTAACACCTCCTTGTACAAAAGCTCTAGCCAGCTGACTGCTACTTCTTGTTTTTAAGAGCTTATTTTGTCCACAGCCTGGTCCTGAGGCTTTGTCAGTTTTGCATCTCTAAGAGTAATTACATCAGAGTTAACAAGCATAGTGTAGCCGAGCAGCTGAAGTGCTTATAGGACAGTTAATGCTGGGGAGGGACTAAATTCATTATTTGAAATGAAAATAAGAGACGGGGATCTCTCTCAAAATTAAATCTTTATTTTTGAAAAAACAAACTAACACACAGAATAAATGTGAGGGCCCAATCTGAGGAGAATTTGGGACAGAGCTATGCCACTGATCTTTTTAGTAGGTCCGCTTGAACTTCTTGTTTATTAAGACACAGTGTGACCACCTCCACATTGTAACAGGTCTTAGGAATGCAAAGCTCTCTAGGACACTGATTCTCCTCATTCTTCCCACAGATACAACCGTGGCATACAGCATATACTGCATAACTGCATAGGGAAAAAGTACAGGCATTGGAATAGGACAGACTTAAATCTGAATCCTGGCTCTGTTTTCTTCTAACTTAAATGACACTGGGTCAGCACCTTTGCATCTCAATATCCTATCTGTAAAATGGAGATAATGAATGCCGCTATCACGAATTCAGTGAAATGATGAATATAAAGTGCTCTCTTGCCTATGTAGAAACATACTTAGGCCCACACTTTCTTTATTCTGGAGAGGATGAAATGAAAAGAACAAGAGCTCATCTAGTCTTTTCACACACTGATGAAAGTTCATCAAGAACCCTGGATGCAAAGCAGCTAACTGTGCAGTGGTCTCTTACACTTCCTGTCAGGACTGCTTGGACAGTACTTGCCCCTGGATTACACCTTTACTCTTCTGTTGCCTGGTTAGTCTGAGGCTAGGCACTCCTGGACCAAGGCAAGACTGCTAGTTACGGCTGAGCTCACTGAGTCAGCAGCAGTCCTGGAAAGTCTATACAACTTGCCTAGGTTTTCTTCTAAAAGGGCCTACCCTAAACCTCTCTGGCATAAGCTTGACCAGAATTTTCAACAAAAAGCTATGAAACCTGATGAACAACAGCCTCTCTCCAGTGGTGGAAATATAAGTTTTTTTAAATGGCTGACTTACATTTTTTTAAGAAATAGATTCTAAATGCCTAAATATGTTGTTTGGTAAAATGCTTAAGACTTTTATTCCTGTTACAAAATAACAAATGAATATAGTGACTAACATTTGTACAGTGAGTGATTCAACATCTATCTTACGTCTTTCACTCACACTTTTTTAGATCTTCACAATGTCCTATCTCACCTGCCTCTCTTAATCCAACAGTTACACTCTCAATTTATACCGTTGGTTCCGTAAAAAAACCAGCCTACGGCACCTTTTGCCATTCCCAGAATCAGTCCAAAATCTTTCATTCTGGCCGCTTTCTGCTCCACTTCGTAACTTCTCCTTCAGCCCAGTTCTCATCCCTATGATGACTTTACATCCAGGCTCATTTTACAGCTTGAGAGGTGTCAACTGCCCTCTTCTCTGGTTCTGAGTTCTGGTTTCCCTCCCTAACCAGGGTTAGCATTTGATCCACTGACTGCACTCCTTTAATCGTGCTGGGAATGTATCTGGCCAGGCCCAGTTGCTGGACACGGCCCAAGCAGCCAGTACTTACACACTGGCTTACCCCCCAGTCTAAACACTTATGCTCTATCTAAGTTCTCAATTCATTCATGTGTAGGGACCACAAAGAGGAATTCCCAGAGCTAACACACAGGGCAGTTAATTCCTTTTTCTTTTACCTCTGCCTTTGGCTCCGCTGATTCATTAGAGGTATCGAGTTGTTCCTTGGCTTGGGCCATCTGAGTCATCAGCCTGTCCATGTGGGACTGGATGTCTGCCAGTATCTCAGTCACATGAGCCGTGGCCATTGCTTCCTGGATGTCCACTAGATGCAGGGCCTTCTGCTCCTCATCAGCAATCACTTTCTGAACTTTCTTAAATTCCTGCTGTATAAACACCTTCATCTGGTCCCGGGTTACCTGTAGAACACAGACAAGGAAGAATAGTAAGTTGAACACACAAAGAAATGGAAGGGTAGAGCTATTACTGTAAGTACTAGGCAGCTCTGGCCAAAATAAAAACAAACCATAGTTCCTACCTGATGCTAAAGTTTTGGGAATATCCTCTAAACAATGTTCCCCTAATATCTTCGATAAATTTCCTGTTAATCTTTTTGCCTTTTTCATTCTTTGGGAAGTAATTCCTTATCCTTCCTTTTTGTTTTCCCTTTTGTTCATTTTTATACCAGTAATACATGATTACTTCTTAAAAATTTAATAGATAAGTGTATATTGTAAAAAGTTAAATTCTACTGTCTCCATCCTGATACCATTTTCCCACTCAGAGGGTAATTACTGTTAACAGTTTGTTATGTACCACTTCAGCCATTTTCCTACCTAGTTATATACATATATGTATACTGACAATTATGTTGTTTTTTATAAATGGGTCATAGTGAACACATGGTTCTGTGTCTCGCCTATTTAAAATGTTAATATGTACAGGTCAACTTTATTCTTTGCGTTATTTTTAATGTCTGTATGATACAGATAGATATGGATATTTATATATATAAATAAAAGGATAAATATATCTATTAAATATTTCCCTTCTTAATGAAAGTGCAGGATATTTCCAAATTTTTGCTATTACAAACAATACAGCCAAGAACATCCTTGGATACACCTTTTAATATTTGCATATGAGTTTCTTTATAGACCTTTGGAGTCACTGAGTCAACTTATATATACTCTAAAAATACTGACTGATACTGCTAAACTGCCCTCCAAAAAAGATGCATCAATCACATTCCTACAACAATGTATGAAAGCAAGCATTTCTCTACACCTTCACCAATATTGGATTATATTAGTGAAGCCTTTAGATTTGTACCCTCATGGGTGAAAATACGGTATTGTTTCATTTTGCAACAACTTTGCAGACCAAATAAAATACAACTGCAGGCTATATTTGGCTAGGGCATAAGGCAAACAAAGTGAGAAACCACCAAAATAAGAACTTCTAAACTCCTTGTTCTGCCAGTGACTCCACTTACTGATGTTTCCTCGCAAGCATGTTTATTTTATGAATATTTTTAAACAACTGTGCACACTGAGGAGCTGAGGTAGGGACCAGGGAAGAGGCAGAACAGTAGACAAAAGGAGAAAGGCCAATACAAAATTTTAGAGCTCTAAGAGAATGCCTTCCTTTTACAGATAAGTGAACAGACACAGCTGCAAACCTGGAGGAGACACAGAGGACTCCAACCTTCTTGTTCCTGGTCTGGTGCTCTGTTCACTACCACAATCTGATGGAAACAAAGTCAAACTGGGAAAACCTAAAAAGGAGACTGAAGAAGAGAAAGACCAAAGGAGAGGGGAAAATGAGGCCATTTTTAATTAGCCCCTTAAAAACTGAAAGAAGCTAGATACATTAAGCAGCTTTTGTAACAATGCCATATGAACGCCAATGAAAAATAAGGCCTGGACGACAGATTTGCTCACACATCAAGTGACTAAGTGACATAAACCCTCAAGAACTCATATACTCTGTGTAGGTGCTCTCCTTGGTGCTAAAGAAAAGGGGAGGGGGAGTGTCAAATGTTATTAATGTCCCTGCAAATTCTGTATCAGATTGAGAACTGTGATTTGTGTTTATTTATGGAATTTCTTCTTATTTTTAGTGTGTATATTTCAAGACTGTTATGCTTTATGGTGACCATTCATCAATGGATCTCTACCCTCGAAATAAATTAGGTCTTATAAGACCTAGGACCTCCTCTTAGAGACCAAACCTAGGAAGTTTTAGCCAACGGATGAACTTTTCTGAATGCCTACAAAATCTCTTAACAGTTCCAGGTGACTAAAAATGGAGATCACAATAAAACTGACTCGCAATCTATTTTACTAGACTTTGCATACACAGATGGTTCAGAGTTAGGAAGCTGATGTCATAGTCAGGAAAGGTGTGGACCAGACTGCACTAGGTGATAAATCATGGTTTTGAAAAATTAAAGTTTTTATTTCCCATTGCTTTAAGCAGATTTTTTAACCTTTATGTAGTTTATTTTATACAAATTAGGCCACAAATGAGAACTGAAGGCAGAATAATCTACTCTCTAAAACCCTTTATGCCTTCTTCCAATCCTGTTCTCTACTGATCAACAAATAGGTATGCTCCAACCAAGTTCAGAACGGCAAGAACAAACTTCTGGGTCACAGCATCCTTTCAAATTCAGAGCCCAAAGGACAGACTTCTTGGGGGACTGGGCAGGTGGTAGGTCTGGAGAAAGGACTCCTACCAACAGCAGGAGTGAAATAGCTTTCAAACTCCCTTTTAGGTTTCATTTCACCTCCTTGCTATCAAAACCATTCTGCTATAAACTGCACAGTTCTCCAAGAAGCAGGAGGCCCTTCACATCAGCACCTGCTACCTGGGAGCCAGTGACATCATTTCTGAGGAGGTTTCTTAGAACTTCTTCAGGCTCTATCCCATAGCTCCCAGAAGTTGAGAGTGATAGTCTTATACTCTTGACTATACTACATGTGGTGTTATGTAAAAGGAGAAAATTCTACATAAGCAGAGAAGAAGGAAGGCTGGATGTATCACAGAATGATGAAACTGGTGGTGATACAAAATGTTCCTTTTTTATAGGATCTACTAGTAGTTGTCAAACCTTTTAAAAGCCACAGAACTTCCCTCACGCCAAACAAAATCTTAATGTAGAACTCCAAAATATAATAGAGCCAAAAGAGGAACTACTCTGGTTAAAAGAAAAATCTCCCCTTCCTCCTTGAAGCACTTCCTAGGGCACTGGCAATGGTCTCCAGGAAAATCTCACCTGAGGGGTCTGGGTCCTCTACACAAATGAAACCCTAAAAGGAGTTTTCTCCCTTTGGTCAACTGACTGGCCCCTAAGTTGTTGAAACCTTAAAGCCCTATGTTACAAGCAAATTGATATATCTTTGTTATGGCTGCATTAGGGTGAAAAGCTATGTTATTACTTAAACATAGCATTGTAATTTGAAAAAAATTGGCCGCTTATTTGTGAATGGTCATAACTAGTGAACATCTGACTGTTCTCATTAGAGCTGACTCCAACCTCCTCGTTTTATAGGTAAAACACACACACACACACACACACACAAAAGAGGCTCCAGAGAAGTGCAGCAATAAAGTCAGGTTTAAAAACCAACTTTCCTCTGGTCGAGTCCAGCAGACTTTCTGCTAAAACAATATTGCCTCTAACGATCCCTTTCTGCCTGCTTCAAGTTCTTCAAATTTCCTTCTTCTTAATTGAGATGTTTCCTCAGTTAACAGGCTGCTTCTGATGTTATCCCCACTAGGATGCTACTCCCCCGAAGTGAATCTTGGGATAAAGAATGTACATCTCAAGAGTTAAGTCTCAACCCACAGTACTTTCTACATGCTCTTGTAGTTAATATTTCCAAGCTAGGCTGGACCCAAGAGGCATGTAGACTAGCACTTTACACATACATAATTAAACACATAAAACCTTGAATTAAGAGCTTGTACTTAAAAACACCACCATTCGATGTGCTAGACAAGGGTTAGAAGCCATTAACTCCTAGCTAGCTGGCCTGTAGGAAACTAAAGTTTTATTTACTTTTCTATTATAGGCAGATTATAAAAACAAGCAGCAAACTAGCTAGAGAGCATTATGGCTTAAGAAAGATTTGTTCCAGAAAAGTGTTGCTGAGATAAACTGAGAAAGACAGAACAGGGTCAGGAGCAGGAAGCTAAACAAAAGAAAAGGATCCAATTCTACACTGATTGAAGGTTTCAGAAATACCTGTTCTATTAACCAAATTTCCTGCAAGTAAGTTTAAAGGCTCCTACTCCAAAAACGACTGCAAAAAATGTAGACTGCATGAAATAGAGTGTGAAGACTCTACCTCCTGAAAAGGTCAGGTCCTCCTGAAAAGGTCAAGTCCAGTTTTACTCCCCTTTTCCTCTTCTGAATGATCACTATTCTAAAATAGAAAAATTAAAAAGCAGGAAATCGAACTTTTGAGACGCCGCAAGCTGTCCTCACTCCTGCAGCACAGTGCCCGCCCAGCATGCCAGTGCCATGGCAACTTTCAGCTTGGGAATCTCAAAGCTGAGGCTTCTGTACAGCCTCCAGTATTTACTCTGGCATTTTACTCCAAGAGAGCTCCTTCCAAAACTTGGCCAGGCTCCAGTGAGGGCAGGCAAGGGAGGAGCTTCAACAACAAGGAGGACAGGGTCCTTTTGCGGTGGAGAAAAGGTCTCCCATTTCCTGTGTCTTCTGTGTATGAGAGGAATAGGCACTATCTACGAATAAAACAAGTGCCTGCTCCTTAGGCTTGGAAAATTATCCAGCAGCCCAGAAACACAGCAGAGATGAGCTATGAACTATAGTCCATTACTAACATTCTGTGTGATGTCAAACATTTTCCTGACAACCTGGTTAAAAGCCTGAATTGCTCAGAGTTTACAACTGAGGGTAGAGAAAAGGTTATTAAAGTGAACGTTTAATCTCTTCCTTAAACCATTTTTCTCATCTTCATCAGAAGCCTCAAGACAAAAGCAGTCATTTGTATCCTCTTTACCTCCTTTCATCCTCCCCAGTTTGTTAGTATACCACCATGGGATCCCCACTTCAGTTATGACTTGGCTATTTCAAGTATCCACTCAATGAAGTAAAAGTGAAATTTACTGTTGCTGTTGTTATTATTATTTCTATTCTAAAAGGCTATAAGAAATACACCAAAATGTTGGAGAGTGGTTATCTCCGAGTGATGGGATTAAAAGAACTTTTCTTTTCTTTACTTTTGTACTTTTCAGTCCAAATTTTCTATAATAACGTGTGACACATTTTTCTTGAACGATAATTTTCAAAAAGAAATGTGGCTCAAAGAAAAAGTTAAATTATCAATAAGATATTAGCAAACTGAATCCAACAATGTATAAAAGGAAGCACACGACACCCAAGTGGGATTTATCCCCAGTATGCAAGGCTGGTTCAACATTTGAAAATCAGTTAATATAATCTATCACATCCACAGGCTAAAGAAGAAAAACCACACAATAGTATTAATAGATGCAGAAAAGGCATCTGACAAAATCTAATATCTCTTTATGATAAAAAAAAAAAAAAACCTCTCAGCAAACTAGGAATAGAGGGGAACTTTCCCAACTTCACAAAAAACACCTACAGCTAACATCATACTTCATGGTGAGAAACTAGAGCTGTCCTGCTAAGATCAGCAACAAAGCAAAGATGTGTCCTCAACAAAGCAAGGACGTGTCCTCTCACTTTGCCTTTTCAACATCAATGCAGGAAGTCCCAGCTAATGCAATAATACAAAAAAAGGAAACAAAAGGTTTACAGATTGGGAAGGTAGAAATAAAGCTGTCTTTGTTCACAAATGGCATGATCATCTATGTAGAAAACCTGAAAGAACTGACAAAAAAAATTTCTGGAACTAATAAGCAACTACAGCAAGGTTGCTAGATATAAAGTTAAGTTACAAAAGTCAGTAACTTTCCTATATACCAGTAACGAACAAGTGGAATTTGAATTTAAAAACACAATACCATATACACTAGCACCCCAAAAGTTAAATACTTAGGTATAAATCTAACAAAATATGTACAAAATATGTATGAGGAAAACTACAAAATGCTGATGAAAGAAATCAAAGGAGAACTAAATAAAGGTAAAGCTATTCTGTGCTCATGGCTAGGAAGACTAAATACTGTCAAGATGTCAATTCTTTCCAACTTGATCTATAGATTCAATGCAATCGCAATCAAAACCCCAACAAGTTATTTTGTGGATATTGATAAACTGATTCTAAATTTATATTGAGGGGCAAAAGACCCAGATTAGTCAACGCAATATTGAAGGAGAAGAAGAAAGTGAGAGGACTGACACTACCTGACTTCAAAACTTACTAAAAAGCTCCAGGAATCAAGACTGTGTGGTACTGGTGAAAGAACAAACAAGTATCAGTGGAACAGAATACAGAGCTCAGAAACAGCGCTACATAAATATAGTCAACTGATCTTGAACAAAGGACCACAGGCAATACAATGGAGAAAGGGCAGTCTTTTTAACAAATGATGCTGGAATGACTGGGTATCCACAGGCAAAAATATGAATCCAGTCACAGACCTTACATCTTTCACAAAAATTAACTCAAAATGGATCACAGACCTAAATATAAAATGCAAAACCAAAACACTCCTCTAAGATAATACAGGAGAAAATCTAGAAGACCTTGAGTATGCTGATGACTTTAGATACAAAACCAAAGTCCTCTTCAGCTTAAGCCCATTAAAATAACGGCTTCCATAACAGCTAAGTACTTAGCACATACTGCTCCTGTCATTTGAAGTTTCCTATATGGGAGTCTCAGTCATCCTGGGGCTCCTCAAAAGAGTAGGTTTCAGTGTCTGGAAAAACTCTGAAAAGGTCTAACTAGCTGCCCCAATGAGTGACCTGAAGGGTGAAGTCATTTACTTTTGAGAAATACCAGGCTCATCAATGACAAATAGACATCGTCACAACAGACCCGAGAGACATCTGCTTCAGGACGTAGTATATCCACAGCAGCACCAACCCTCATGACATTGCTCAGACTACAGAGTGTGAGACAGCAACAGGAGCAACGCTGGGTGAAACAGGAGGCATGCCTAACTTTAGCCTGGTTTCCGTCATCGGACATTCTCCTGTCTTTTAATCCATAACAAAGACAGGGCCTTCTGAATAATGATAGTGAAAATACCAAGAGCTTCACACACAGGCAGTGTTCCAGGTGCCATCATATACGTAGTTCTGATCTAATCCTCAGGCAGGCAGGAGTATTTTCACTTTGTGTGAGTGGAAACTGAAGACCACAGTGGCTAAGTCACTTGCCTAGTGTTATGCAGGAGGTAAGCTATGGAGCAAAGATTCACCTCAGGTCAGTCTTTTTCCAGGTTAGCACTCTGGCAACCACTCCATATAGCATCCTCCTACTGAAAAGGAAACTGAGCCTCTGAGAACCAGGATTAGATCACGGGAAAGCAACTCAGCACAGAGGAGAGCACTCAGGACGGAAAGTTAGAGTGTTAGTCAGTGCTGTCTTTTGGAACCAACCAGTTGTGTGACTTTGGGCAAGTCACTGAATTTCTCAGGGCCTTGGGCTCCAGAGTTAATAAAAATGAAAAGCCACATTCAGTTCTTTTATCTCTAAAATAATACAACTGCATAAGTTTTATGCTCTTGGAACAATAATTCACCAATCCAGATTTGTGTCTAATTGTATCTGTTGCCCAAACAAGAGGGAGTTTCAGGAGACCAGGAATCTGATTTAGAAGTTGTTAGGGTGACACAGCCAAACTAAAAAAGTAAAGAAGACTGCAGGATAACTTTTTTCTTTTGACATTGCTGCCCTATCAAGTGATTATCCTCTGTAGAGAAGAAATTTTCCTCTACCCTTCTAGGTTCTTCCAGCTGCACTAAGAATTAAATTGACATGAGAAAGAATAACAGGAGAAAAGCACACAAACTTTAATAATATTTATACATGGGAGAGATCCAGAAAAACTGAGTAACTTGTTGAAATGGCCAAAGTCACCACCTTAAATACCATCTTTAGCTAAAGACAAAAGACCATGTTGCGGGTATCGGTTTGGGACTTCACAAGGGAGGAAAGCAATTCACATGGAGATGCAAAAGCAAATGTTTGGTAAACAAACGTTTGCCATTCCTTGTGGAGACAATGGGATATGAAGGAGCCTTTGATCAAGTGGGTCTTGCTAGGCTCCTCCCTACCACATCTAGTTCATATTATACTCTAGTTATCTATGGTGAGAGCTCCTTCCTGGAACAGGCCTTGTATCTTAAATTCTTTTAGGCAGTTGGGGGAGGGTCAAAGTTTCTATCTGAGTGTTTTGTTCTTAAAAATAATCAAGCCAAAGAGACACATTTTGGGGGAGCAAATTGTGTTCCCCTACACCTTCTCCCACCTTTAACCACAAAGCATAGAGTCACATAACACCTGATGCCTGGTCCCCTCTACCACTAAAGAGTCTACTGGTCACCAACTCCACGCGACCTCACTACTGACCTGTGTGTAGCATTTAGCACTACTGATGCCCCTCAGTCTTTAATTTCTTTCCTCCCATGGTTTCTGTGACCCTGGACTTCTCTGGCTGGCTGTTTATCAGCTTTGCCCCTGTAATGGTACACTCTCTCTTCAGGTGACTGCAACTGAGAAAGCCCTCAACGCTAGGGTTTTTCAACCTCAGCACTACTGATATTTGGAGCTGCTAATTCTTTGTTGTGAGGGAAGAGTCCTGTGCATTGTAAGATCTGTAGCAGCATCCCTGGCCTCTATGCAGTAAATGATGGCAGCATCAATCCCTACCCTGAATCATGACAACCAAGAGTCTCCAGACACTGTTAAATGTCCTCAGGGGGCAAAACTGCTTTCTGTCCAAACCCTCCTGCATAGCAATCTCGTTCCATCTGTGCAGTTCAACTACTGCCTCCATGGAGAAGGCTCCGAAGAGCAGAAATTCTCTCCGGGTCTCCAGGCTCACAATCCCTATTGGTATCTCCACCTGGATACTTTTCTATTATTCAAACCATCATGCCTCAAACTGAACCCTCTCCCTCCTCCCCCTCATTGTCACTGCGACCTGTTCTGAGTGCCCTCGCATCCGGCACTATTCTAAGCACTCTACATTCGCTACTTCAATTAATCATCACAGGGACACCACGAGGTGGCAATGACTACTACACCAATTTTACAGATGAAGAAACTGAAGTATAGAGGGGGTACAACACCTGCTCAAATTCACACACACAGTGGCTGAGCTGGAGTTTAAACCCAAATAGTTTGACTCCATAATCTGCTTTCTAACCACTATATTATTCTCCAATATCTTCCCCTCAAACCTTGTCCTGTTCCCCCTCTTTCTCCCTTAACAATACCACGGTTTAGGCAATAACCGGGGCTCTAAACTCTGGAGTCAAGTTTTTATTTTCTCCACCAGATAATAGGTCTCTTAACTTAACATCTGGAAGACAAATCATAACACCTTGCTTAGGGTCTTGCACATAATGGTGGTGAAAACATTCTCACTAAATGTCACAAATCATTCCACATCTGCCTCTCTGCCACAGTCTGACGGAAGAAGTCCGCCCTGTATCTATGAAAAGCCCCTTCTTCGCGTTCCTTCCCACTACTCTCTGCTCATATCTAGACCCTTTCTCTAGACCCAAGTGCTCCAGATTAGCTCCACCCGCCCACTGCACCCAGGCCCTCTGCCCCAGTCCCACTCTCACCTGCACCACTAACTTGCTGAAACAACATTCGAAGTCAACGAGTTTCTGGGTGATTTGAAGAAGTTGTTTAGGATCCTGATCCTACCTCCCACTTGCTCCATACGCCAGCTTTCTCTCCCTTCTCATCTCTGCTTGGCCCTGAATCATCGGCTTTCTAATCTTGACCTCAAATCCCACGTTTGGCCCCTTCGGACTTAGTAATCATATGTGCCCCTCACTCCCTCCTGCTTGGTGTTCAGACCTTAGCTTTGTCTTATACAGTCTTTGGCTCGGCTTGCACATTTGACTCACACTGTACCTTTGAATCACATTCTCTCAGATAGGAACCCCACATTACAGTCAGAATACTCCAACCCTACTCTATTTCTGCCAGAGTGCTTCTCACTGAGACTATAAATTTTGGTGCTTGAGCCTAAGTACTCTATTATTCTTTCACAGCGTCATGCATACAACCCCGTAATATGCTTCTTCTGAATCTCCTCCCTTTCATGGTTTCCCCTCCCCTCACATACGAACATAAAAATACATGTACGTGCACACACAGCATTAGAGGCTCAGGACCATGTTTCCTAGAGGCACTGTACATGAAAGATCCTAATAAACACTTGAATTGAATCTGCTAATCAGCTGTAAAGTGGACAGCAACTATGCAGCCCTAGTCAACTGAGAGAGAGACAGTCACAGCAGACTGATAAGCAGCCCGTGGTGTGAGAGACGGAGATCTAATCACTATGGTTGTGGCATCACTGCCAAGCTTCCTCTCCTCCCAGGGCTGCTGGGTCACACTATCAGCTGCTATGACTCTACTGCCACGACAACGTGATGTGTAACCTAGTGTCATGGCACTGAACTGGATGCACCAAAGAACAGTTCAAATGGCATGCTGGGCTCACTTTGATTCAACACTATTTCTTGCTCTTAAGATGCTTCTCTCTTTGCCTAACTCCAGGGCGGCACTAAAGCAAGCAATCACAAACTTCTGAGCACCACTTTTCCTGAGTGAGCAGGAAAAACTCTGGGTGACTCCCTATAGAAATGTGAAAGTAGAAGAATGATTTCCCAGAGATACCCAGGACCTGTAACAAACAAGAACAAGAGTGAGAGCTTCTATTTCACCTTGTTTTCTTGCTTTCTTTCCACCTTAACCCGTGCATAAACTAGAAAGACAGCTTCTGCTTCAGGAATTATCATGCACCAAGTGGGAGGTAGAAACTGACAAAGTTTCAGGGGGCAACTAACGAGAAATTATACTATTTTTAAGTCTCTTAGACTTGAAATATACAAAGAAAGCCTATTCTATCTGCTGAAGATTAAACCAATTTTAAAACAAGACTCACCCCTCCACCTCCACTCCAGTTTTCTACCCAAACACCTTCCCTGCAAAGCCACAGCTATTTGTACACCATCAAAACCACAGAAACAAAACAACTGCACACCTCCAGGAACACTCGGGAAACAGCACTGAAATGTAGGTTCCTGTTTTCTGAGTCCTCTGTGCTAGAGTCAAAATGGGACAGCTCATGGCTTCCTGTGAAGGAGAAGGAGGTCTGAGCACTGGCTCTGCTAACGCTGCTTCTGAACTCAGAAAGAGGAAAGCTTCTTCACGTGTCAAAAAGCGGTAATGACATCGTTCTCCTAGATACGTCAGTACTCTCTGGACACACAAGTACATCAGCAGAACTGTTCTGCTAGCCCAGATAAAAGTACCCGTGAACAGTTACTGTGCACTTTTCCCATAGGACCCACTGAGCTCTCAGAAAGAGCCCCTAAATAGTTTTTTAGACAAAGAGAGCCTATACCCTTGCGAGTGCAGACTCTAATTTCCCAAGGGAACACTGGAAGGACTTTGTCACACATTCTAGGCCCTGAAGAGTAAGGATGTCAAGCAGAGGCTCCCTGCCTCAGTTTCAGCAAATGGCCCCAGGCTGTCAGGGAACAATGGCTGCCTTTTGCTGGAAAGGCAAAAAGCTCCTCAAAAGCTTCCGTTTTCAGGGTACTCATTAATATAAAGGTGATATGATTAGACCTATTTTATAGATGAAACTGAAGGCTCAGACAAATCAGTGATACAGGCAGTAAGTGCCAGTATGCGGACTCAGGTCACCTGCCTCCCACGTCTATGCTCTTTCACCAGGTAAGGAAAGGAAAGCATGTCATACTCATGGTAAATTTTTTCCCTGAAAGTCTGAACAAATTCTCTATTTGTATACTATTCCCACCCCACCTTCTATAGGTAAAAAGTTAATAACTTCCTGCAACTACTAATAATTCTATATAGCAATCACACAAAGGCAATTTATTGGTGTCATTAGCCCCGTGGCCTTGGACAAGTCATTTAACCTCTTAAGTCTTTGCTTCTTTATGTGTAAAATGGGAATTATGATGTCTAATCATATTGAGTTAGGAATTAAGGCAATATCATAGAATCTATTTCACCTGCTACAGAAGTAAACAAAAGCCATTCCACAAGGGGATGGTCGTCAGCTGGATCGCTGGGTCGAATGGAAGTTCTCTACACAGCTGCAGAAACTGGATGGATTTGCCTTTTGGCTAAATGCAGAGTCAATGAGAGAGGCGTGGTTCTCAGATTTTACGTTTCTATACACATGCAAGCAGCTCCATACAGACTGAGACTGACTGAGAATTACATTCTGTAGCTTTAGCATCAAGATATCAAAGAAAACACCTTTGTCCTTGTGCAAACCTGAGTTCTACTGCCTAGCTGAATGAGAGGTTGAACTAAAAGGGAAAGGGGAGGCGGGGACAGGAGAGGAGGAGACCCTTAAATAAAAATCTGCATGGCTTTTATCACTATTATGGCAGGAAAGTTTTACATCTAGGTATCCAGGCTCCTAAATTAAGTGTCAAATACAATCCTGCACTGGGAATGTGAAGCGTGGCTGCTATGGGGGGGTCCTGACAGCTCTACTCCCCTCTCCACATTGGCCATGTAATCAGCCTTCAAGCTCTGGCAGAAGGTGTATTATCAAGTCTCCTGCCGGTGCAGAAAGGATCTGGAGCAGGGGGAGAAGAACACTCCAATGCGTTAATTTTATTAAGCCATTAAAGCTCGAGCCCTTTGCTTTCCAACAATGCTCCAGCCTACTAGGCAGCTCAGAAACCATGCCTACCCTAGGTTTTTTTTCAAAGATTTTATTTTTCTTTTTTCTCCCCAAAGCCCCCGGGTACATAGTTGTATATTTTTAGTTGTGGCATGTGGGATGCCGCCTCAGCATGGCTTGATGAACAGTGCCATGTCCGCGCCCAGGATCCGAACCGGTGAAACCCTGGGTGGCCAAAGCGGAGCGTGCGAACTTAACCACTCGGCCACGGGGCTGGCCCCTCTACCCTAGTTTTAAAATGCTGAGAGACGGTTGGTCTGTAGAGTGCCCCAGTTAGGAGCTCTGGGGCTCCAAGAGAAAGAAAACAGCCAAAGGGTAGAGCTGCAGGGGAAGGGGGAACAGGAAGGAAACAAGAATCTCAGAGTTGTCAACTTTAAAGTGGGGATATCTCTCCTAATGTCTCTCAAATGCGACATTTAATTTCTTCTGTGATTCTTAATTTCTTCATTTTTCTTTTAATTTGGCACCAAGCAGTTCTAACTTGAGAGTTTGCTCTATAACAATAAACATAAGTACTTCTATGCACTGATTTCCTGTTTTTATTGGGAATATATGGACACACAGCTGCATACTCCCAAGGCAGACACATTTGCTTTGACTTGAAAGGGGAACAGAACCACACCGAACTAATACCAGGCAAGGCAGCCATGGAAGGCCCACAGAGACAGTCAGCCAGTCAGCAACGCCAAGGAGTCCCAGCTATGGAGATTCAACTCAATCTGCCTGTCATCACCCAAAGAGGTAGCAATGGCCCTTTAAAACCTGCAATCTGTAAGTGTCACTAATCCTGAGAACTGTTAATTGATCAAAGTATAGAGTCTAGTTAGTTATAAACAGATGGCTTATTTTTCTCCACAAGGACTGGAAGGTCCCCTGAACTCTGGAGTGGGGTGGGAGAAGGCGGCCCCATGGAGGCAGCGGTGGTTCTCAGGACTAGGAGAAAGCTGGCAGCAGCCAACATTTACAGGACGTTGTACTAAGCACTTTAAAGGGATTATCTCATTTAACCTTCCTAACAACCCTATGAAGTGTGTACCATTATCCCCTATTTTGTAGCAGAAAAAAACAAAGAACCTGAGAAATGGAGAGGTTAAGCACAGGATCTGCCCAAGACTGCACAGCTGTCAATGCTGGAGGGGATCTGTCCCAGGGCAGCTTGATTCCAGAGCCTGAGCCTTCAATAACCACAGAACACTGCCTCCCCCGAGAGAGCCCAACATCAGGTTTCTGCCTTCATCCCTATCCGGAAGAGGACCGGAGAAAGACAAAGACCAGTCACTGCGGACACTTCAAGCGAAGGGCTGAAAAAAGTGATTCAAGAGGTAGTCTCTCTCTCAACAGCTTTACTGAGACATAATTCACTCACGTATAATGCAATTCACCCATTTAAAGTACGCAATTCAGTGCTTTTAGTATATTCACAGAGTTGTGCAATCATCATCCCCAAAAGAAACCCAACAGCCATTAGTAGCCACCCCCCTCTCCAATTCCTCCATTTCCCTCAGCCCCAAGCAACAACGAGTCTACTCTCTCTATAAATTTGCCTATTCTGGAATACCAATCAAGCAAATGGAGTCACAAAGTGTTTGGTCTTTTGTGAATGGTTTCTTTCACTGAACATAACGTTTGTGAGGGTTCTCCTGGTCGCAGCATGTATCAGTACTACATTTCTTTTTATTGCCAAGCAGCACCCCACTGTACAGTGGCACACTGTAACACGTTCACCAGCTGGGTTGTTTCCACATTCTGGAGAGCATGAAGAATGCTGCTATCAACACTGGTGTACAACTTTTGCGTGGAGATATGTTTTCACTTCTCTTGGGTATACACATAAGAATGGAATTGCTGGGTCATATGGCAACTCTAAGTTTAACCTTTTGAGGACTGCCAGACTGTTTTCCAAAGAGACTGCACCATTTTCCAATCCCACCAGAAATGTATGAGGGTTCCAATTTTTCCACATCCTTGTCAAATGGACAAAACTTCTCTTTATGGGGAAAACTACAAAGCTGTAGTCCTAAAAGCTGTCAACTTGCTCCGGCTCTACTATAACTGCCTGATGACGTTGGGCAAGAACCCTTACTCTCTTCACACCTCAGTTTCCTCATCAGTAAAGCAGGGGCGGCAGGGGGGGCATTGATGCAGATGGCCTCACACTTCCAACTGAGCCCTACGTTTATTCATTCAGTCATATGTGAGACACCTGAATAATGGGGAGGGAGATGCTGTGAAACGGACAGCCTGGGGCTGAGTGCAGGACTTTGCAGTAACTCAGTTTCAACGTGACTGCCTGAATAACCTGAGACTGTGACTGTCATGCCTGCCTCAAAAAACACCAAAACAACAGAAAACCTTACAGAATCTGCTTCTGATATTACAAAGAAAACAGAAATGCCTTATTAGGTAAAACTTCCATTTGACAATAATTGCAGATTGGCATTCAGGATTTTAGTTTTCTAAACTGGGGTTCAAAGATGGAACTGGATTCAAATGATGAAAATGTATGCATTCATATGGGATAATGTGGTGAACAAAGATGGGTACAAACTATTTATGTATACACAGTCATATAGTTCTACATATGTATACACACAGAATAACAGTTACACAGAGGGAGAATCATATTAATGTTCTACTGGAAGGGCAAAGCACCATAATATTAACCAGTTTTTCCATAGGTGCGTCTCAAAGCGTGATGTATTGACCACGTGCATCAGAATCATCCAGGCTGCATATTAAAAAAGCGGAACTCAGAACTACTAAATTAGATGCTCTGGGTGAGGCTCAAGAACCTGCATTTCAAAAAAAAAAAAAAAGTATTCAAAGCTTAGAAACCACTGCCGGTGGAAGAACGGCTGATCTTTCCCTTTCTTCTTTATTCCTGTCTGACTTTCCCACCTTTTCCTACAGAGAACATGTACTACTTTTATAACAGGGTGACCGGGAAAGGAGGAAGTCGTTTTGTTTTGATAAAGGCAGGGGCATGGTGACAGAGGGCAAGAGCTTGTTCCCCCTCTTTCTGCTGCCCAAGTGTCTACAGAGGATAAAAAGGGGCACATGTGCTTCTGGGTCCATTCCTCTGAGCCTGGATGAGACCTGAGAAGGTGCAGGTATTGTTCCCGTTTGGTGTCCTCCATCAGTAAGAGGACACCACTGAAGCACCTGCCTCCGTTCCTCATTTAGCCAGGGCTGAATGCTCTGGAGCTGTCCCGGCTCGCTTGCATCTCCCCACGTTTTCTGTTGGAAAAAGCCACTCTCCAGTCCTGGGACTTTAGGATTGTGGGGAGCCGTGGCTGCAGGATCCAGAAAAGGGAGGTAAGAGTGTGAGGGAAAAGTAGTCAGTGAAGAGCCATACTGCTAGCGATGACGGACTATATGTATATATATCCACTCAGCCATGTGTTCAACAATAGTGTGGGGACGAAGAATATGGAGTAAGACAAATCTGAAGTTAAGTCCTGGTCCTGTCACTTACTAGCAAGCTATTTAAACCATCCATAAAACAAGGCAAATAATAATAGTTCTTTTCATAGGGTTGTTGTAATAGACAATGCATAACAATTATTACCTGCCAGGTACCATGCTAACAGGGCTTGAGGATACAGAGATAAAATAAACAAGTCATACCCTCCAAGATTACTACTTACAACTTTTTAAGTGAAAAGCAGAGAAATAGGTCAATAATTCTAATAACCCTTCACCCAAAGGAACACTTTTTGAATGAATCAACTTGATAACTGATGCATCTCAATTCTCTGCTTCAGTTGGTTAAATAAACACTGGCCCTGTGAATACGTGTGTCTTGGGGCAGGGCAAGGACCACCATGAGGTCATTGACCCTGGTGAATAAAAGGACATTAACAAGAAGAATTCAAGTTAGGTTTCGCTTATATCCATTACTATTTGTACATGCAAAATCTATCATTTTAACAAGAGTCCGATTAGCAGAAGAGAGTGAAGGACTGGGCTGTGTTCCACGTCAATGATATCAGCTACTAAAAATGACTGTAAAGTTCTCTCGCAATTATTAAATTAAATGTGTAATTATTATTAAATTAAATGCTACATTAAAATAAAATAAGAAAACCATCTTCAGATCTTTTTAACTAATTTCATGTTGCTAGACAACTCTTTGGTCTCACAACTCAGTAAGAACACCGTTAGAGATTGGAGAAAAGAAGAAAAACCTGATACATTTTAGGCAGTCTTAGTGTGACTAGATTGCATGTTTAATCCCACTCCAGTTAGACAGATAATGTGAGCCACCTGATTCAAGTTTAAGACACTTTTTATTGAGAATAACTTCTTATAAGTTTAATATTTGAGATACACAACTGTGTTTTTAACTGTTTCAAGCATGCCAGCTACAGGAAACAATGAACACCACATCTTAGGTGGAAAGAAAAGCAATCGATATATACTAGAGAACGTGGCTGATATTAACTGCATAACAAGGGGTGGGTTTGACTGAGCTGAGTATGTTTTGCTTCTGGTTCAATGCTCTCTGAGAGACTGGGCAGGGGAAGGAAGGGAAGGGAAACCATGTGTTTTCTAAGCTTCAGTTTCCTCGGGTAAACTGTGAACAAAGGAAAGCTGTAAAGAACTCAGAACACTAACTTTCCTAAAAATCCTGTTATAGATGGACTCAGATGGATAGGGACGGACGGACAGAGAGAGAGAGAGAGAGAGAGAGAGAGAGAGAGAGAGAGAGAGAGAGAGAGACAGACACAAACACACACGCTTGATTAACGACATCTTTCAGATTTCCCCAAAGTCCAGCATAAATATAAGAAATCTACAAAAATCCTGCTTTGTGCAATAGATGTTTCTGAAAAGTTTGGCTGAAAAAAATTGTAAACTGGATCATGTCAAACACATTAGGATGTCTTATTACTTAAAAGACCACTTCCAATTAAACTAAAGATTGTTTGGCATTAAAAATAATCTCTTCCCACTATACACAAAGTTCTAGATCCCTGGAGGTATGCATCCTTTAAAATAAGGCTCACCATAGCAACATGCATGCACACAACTTCGTCTGGGTCTGAGCCTTATTTACCAACCACCACCAGCTCTGAGTCCTGTCCTCAGGCTCACCTCTGGTGGCTGCGAGTTAACGTCTTCTGCTGGTCTTCTGGTTTTAGAACTCAGCCCACTCCTAGACCACGGCACGGGCCTTGATCATCCTCCTAAATCTTGACCAGGACTCCCTTTCCTCTTCTTGGCTTCATTACTTCTTGCTAGACATGATGGTTTTAAAGGAATCCTGTCCTCTCAGGCAGCCTGAGCTGACTCCTCAGTCCAACTCCCCATTCCCTCCCCTAATCCTTTGCTACCTCAGCTCCATTTAGTTGTTTTCTGAGCCTGGATTTTTGTGTATTCCATTTTTTTTAAAGTTGAAATCACTTGGACTTGTTTACAAGGGCTCTTCTGGCTATTTGCTGAAAGGAATGAAAAGAAATCAAAACAAGAGAGAAGGAAAATAGTCAAGATGCAGCCCAGTCTCCAGTTACCCGAGACCCACTGGATGAGACTCTGCAGGTGGGCCCAGCACTCGGTGCTTTAATACGTCCTCCAGGAGGTTTTCATGCACATTAAAGTTTATGAGCCACCAGTCGGGAAGAAAACAGGGTGTCTGTCAAGTATTTTGGACAAAATGAAGCATCTCATTGAGAAGAATTAAGTCTATATTACTGACACAGAAGAATGTCTAAGATATTCTATGTAATAAAACTATAGGAATAGTATAGTTTTTGTAAAAAATCTTAGAAGTATATTTCCACATGGAAAAACGTCTAGAAGGTTATACACCACAAACTGTTAATAATGGTTAACTCAGGGAAAATTCATCTTATTTTTCCTTTATGGATATCTGTACTTTTTAATTTATAAGCATATATTATTTTATAATTAAAAATATGGTTAATCTAGGCATCTTCCACTCCTCTCTGGCAAAACTCACGAGGTAAAAAAAAAAACTCACGAGGTAAAAATTAACCCAGTCCCCAGCAGACTTCAGTGTCTGGACTAATCAAGCTTGGGACGCTTTAGGGAGTTCTGGAGGAAGTGAGGCAGAGAGAGTGCTCAGTGCTCCCTGACTCAATCAGTGCTTCTATGTAAAGCTGCTGTGCCAGGAGATGACAGGTCAGGGCCTGAGAGATTCTGCCCTTCTTAAAGAGGCTAACCTAAAAAAAACGATTGTAGGGTTTGAGGGAAAAGAGAACAGACTAAAAACTTAAGGATTCTCTTGGAAGACACCAATTTATTTCCAGGAAAATTTTCTTTGTTACAGAAATTATGTATTTAAGTGTTCCATTTTTCACCCCTACTTTGTGATCTGGCAGTCATCCTGCAAATATGTTGGTCCTTTTTCAAGCTGGCTTCAGGTAGATACAGCATAAGCACATGATAGATCAGAAAGGGGCTTAAAACTAAAATAGACTGGTGGGAAATAATCCAGGGCAAGATGAAGAGAAGATAAAAAAGAGGTGACTATGTATACACATATCCAAGACCAAGTCAGGTCCTAACAAATAGCCTTTAGCTCATGACGCATCACAGGAAAATCCTGAGGCTTCCACAGGTTGCTCTCATGGGACCACTCAATTCTCTCACCTATGGCAAGTTTCCCATCAGAAGAACTGTATGAACTCATAAAGGATCCCAAAGCTCTCTACCTGTATTATCATCATGCACAGAAGCCACTCAGAGTAATCTGCACACATCCTCTTGCTCTCCCCTGCCTACCAGTACATGGATGCGGCAGAAACAGAAAATACAGCTGTCTCCTCCAGGATAGCTGTTGTCCCAGAAACCAGAGAAACTCGGTAAAAAGAAGCTTTCAGTAACCTTTAATAATTAATTGGTTCATCTGCACTAAAGAAAACTACTTACACCAGATGTCTTTCTACTTGAGCTCAGAAAATTGACAACGATTACTCCAATTTTTTCTATCAAGATACTCTCTACCTCTGGAACCCTAACTACACCAGTGTCCCAATACTTTCAATGTTGTATGAGGAGAAAATCATTTTGTAGATTGGTGAGGGAAGCCACCTTCTCAAGAGCCCGTCACTGTCTGGGGCTCTGCCTCATATAGTGTTTCAGATCAGAAAACAAAGGCACAGTGTGATTACAGAAAAGGGGCAGGGAGAGGAAACCAGCGCTCGGTCTGCAGTGGGATACAAAAGAGCGAGCAGAGGCAGTGGAGTCAGAGCTTGAAGCCAGCTCTAGCTCATACTAGATTTGGGGCGGACAGCCCTACCACTCCAAGCCTCAGCGTCCTTATCAATAAAGTGGAAATAATAAGCTATTGCACAGAGTTGTTCAACAATCCCAAGTATGCAAGAGGATGGGGAACAAGGAGATAGTGTTTAATGGGGACACAGTTTCAGTTTGGGATGATGAAACAGTTCTGGACACGGATGGTGGTGATGTTTGCACAACAATGTGAATGTACTTAATGCCAGTGAACTGTGCCTTTAAAAATACTTAAAATGGTAAATTTCAGGGGGCTGGCCCTGTGGCCAAGCGGTTCAAGTTCCATGTGCTCCACTTTGGCAGTCCAGGTTCACGGGTTCAGATCCTGGGCATGGACCAACTCTAGTCATCAGCCATGCTGTGGAGGCATCTCACATACAAAATAGAGGAAGACTGGCACAGATGTTAGCTCACAGCTAATTTTCCTCAAGTGAAAAAAAAAAGAGGAAGATTGGCAAGATGTTAGCTCAGGATGAATCTTCCACACACACACAAAGTAAATTTCATTATGTATATTTTACCACAACTTTTTAAAAAGGTATGTAAGGTTCCTGGCACAGTGCCTAGCTCTGAGTAGGTGCTTAAGAAATGCTAGTCTTACTCTCCTTATAAAAACTTCAAATTGAAAAAAAGTCAAAATCATGCTCCTTTCCCTATTTAATTGCAAGAGGCTTTGATGCTCAGGTAAAGCCAGTTGGCACCAACTCCAAGTAGTGCCACAGTAAGTGTCTGGGTAGGAGAAGGAAGACTGTGTTAGTCATAATCCCTCCGGCATGTTCAGTTCCCAGTCCACCTCCACCTTGAATATCAATCCTACAGCCCCCAACATCTTGCAAAGAAAGCTGGGAAGCGTAAACCAGTTCCCAGACCAGACTCCAGGTCATGAGGACAAAAGCATTCCTGGTGGCAGCTCGCTGCTGTAAGTGGGACAGAGACAAGCACTACTGAACATCCAGTGGATGTGTCTGGAGCCTGTTCCAGGCCCCAGCATTAAGCTGATCAGTGTCTCAGATGCCTTTAATGGCTGGATTTAATGGACACAGAGGACAGTAGTCTCAAAGGCCTGGTAAAGGAAGATTAAAAATGCACTTGTCTGCAGTTCAGGAAAACAATTAATGATTATGTGTTGTAAGTCATAAAACAGAGAAGGGGAAAAATAGATGAGTTATCTCTAGGCATAGTAGAACACTGCTTTTGATGGGCAGGCTTAATTATAATTAGATCTTGACGCAATGTTCAGTTGGATGATCATTAACATTCCTCAAACTTAGCTCAAGGAGAATGAAATACTTGGGGGTACCAACACCCAGTCAATTCCCAAACAATACTTACTTTAGGGTCTGAGCTCTTGAACTTTAACCTTTCCACCAACTCAATCATAGCTGCCTTCAGCCCGCCTGAGTCTTTGCTCTAGAAGAAAGAAAAGTCAGAGGTCATTAGACAGCATTTTATTGCTCTCGAACACAAACAGCATTTCATGGGACAATGAAATGGAAAGCAATTTTTTCCTCTAATCAACCAAGAGAACTAAACGACTAAGGAAGGCTGTGTTGCCTCTCTTTCTCTTCTCTATGGACAAAGAGGGTCAGGATATAAATTGCCCACTGACCTGACAAAACTATTGGAATGAAAATTAAATGCAATTTGTACAGGCTGACTCAGTTTCTTCTCAGGGCTCAACTGTGCCAGTGTTCACTGAGGACCGAGGCTTCGCAGAAGAGATTTCCATCTGGGATGTCTATTTTATGACCTGCTGATTTTTATTTTGAACTTCTACATAGAAAATACAGAAGTATGCAACATCAAATATCCTTATAAAAATAAAAATAAAGAAAACTCCCAGAGATTTAACTGGAAATAGCATTACAGTGTGCTGGCTGAGTACAGGTTTTTGAGTCAGACATATAAGGTTTCAAATTTGGGGTCTGTGTCATTAACTAGTTGACAACCCTAGGCAATCACTGACTTTCTTAAAACCTTGTCCCCCTTCTATAAAATGGAGATAATACATAGTTTGATTTTGAGGGTTTGTAAAGGAATTAGCACAGTATGCAGCACACAGCAAGTACTCAATAAATGTCATCTAGGCTATTACTATTGTTGCTGTTACTGCATTGTAATGATTTAGAGTAGCAAAGGCCAATAGCCACAAATGCAAGCCACATATTAATTTTAAGTTTTCTAGTGGCCACAAAAATAAAGCAAAATTAATTTTAATACATTTTACTTAACTTACTATATCCAAAATATTATCACTGCAACATGTAAAAAAATATATAAAGTAAAAATATAAAGTATTTCACACTTACAGCCCAATTCAATTTGCACTAGCCACACTTCAAGTGCTCCAAAGCCATATATTGTTAGTGACTACTGTATTGGTCAGCACAGATTTATAGCACAGACTCTAAAGCCACACTCCCTGAATTCAAGTCCCAACTCTAGTACTATCTGTGTGACCTTAGGCAGGTCACTTAGCCTCTCTGTGCCTCAATTTCTTTATCTGTAATATCAAGCTAATAACGTTGCCTATTTCACAGGATTAAGGTAAGATTAAATGAGCTAACATATGTCACAGTGCTTAGAAGACGGCCTGGCACATGATAAACACAATAAATGTAGGAGACATTTTTATTATTATTGTCTGACTCTCTCACAATGTTTTAAATTCCTTAAGGATAAGAACCACATCTTCTATCTCTGTATCTGTGCCCAGCATCAAGAAGGTATTTGAAAAGGTCTGCTGAACAAATGAACATGCAATCTTAAGATAGGAATGCCCTAATAATAATAATACGTGCGTGTAGCACAATCTAAAATTACATGAATTAACTTATTTCCTTCTATCAATTCCTCTGTGGGACGGGGTAGCATCATCACCCTCATTTTACCAGTGACAAAAAAGAAGTGTGAAGGAGTAAAATGACTGTCGTTTTTACTGGGGAAAGGACAATAAAGAAGTACAATATAAACAAACACTACAGATAACTGTTACTTGAAATAGGCCCCAGAATCAGTGATATTTTCTAAATTTGCAGAACCAATTCTAATTCCACCAAAACAGGAAGTACTTAGTAAGACCCCACCATATAGATTAAAATAGACTACAAGCTCAATCTTTTTCCCCTCTAACTTCCTCTCTCCCAAGTCTATGCAGGAAAGCTCAGCCGCAGCATGGCTGAGACTAACGCCCTCTTTAGACGTGCTCTCCAACACAGCTCAGCCGCAGCATGGCTGAGACTAACGCCCTCTTTAGACGTGCTCTCCAACACAGCTCAGCCGCAGCATGGCTGAGACTAACGCCCTCTTTAGACGTGCTCTCCAACACAGCTCAGTCGACGTTCCCATTCTAGCTGTGGTCCTGAATTTTAATAATTTGTATTTCTGAAATGATGGCTTACAATTCTCCAAATTTCTTCACCAATTTAAATGTTTGATCTCTGTGGTCTCACAGCAGACAGTCGGGAAAAGCAATCTGGAGGTCACATACCAGGGACTGGGTGAGACCCGAAGTACCTAAAAAAGGGTTAAGTGGCCAGACATGATCCTGCTTTTGAGATGATCAGACAATGAAGCCTGTCTGGTGATATCAGCCCTATAAACTGCTTCTCATTGGCTGAACAAGCAGGTCACTTGTCCCTGGAAAGCTCTCTTCCCCCACATCCCAGCTGCCAGAGCCCATTTTAAGCTTTTCAGCAAGAGCCCTGATATATCCTGACTTTCCCCCTGGCTCTAGAGAACAGAAAGGAATGCACCAAACTGTGCCTGAAACATTCAGCAAAGAAACAGGACAACGAAAGAATCCCTAAGAAGCAGAAAGCCTGTTTGCAGGCAGATGCGCCTTGTGTGCAGCGATAAGGGAATCCTTAGCCTGCTTTCATAAAAATACAGCACGTCAGCAGAATCCCTCCGCCTTTTCACAAAGCATCAGCAGCACTGCCTACCCAGGGGAAAGACAGGAGAGAGGCAGAAAGAGGCTCCCTTCAGGAAATTCACCCATTCCACCTCCACACCTGACTCTCTTTGAGAATTATTCTCAAGATTTTTTTTTTTTTGAGGACTATTAGCCCTGAGCTAACTACTGCCAATCCTCCTGCTTTTGCTGAGGAAGACTGGCCCTGAGCTAACATCCATGCCCATCTTCCTCTACTTTATAAGTGCGATGCCTACCACAGCATGGCTTTTGCTAAGTGGTGCCATGTCCGCACCTGGGATCCGAACCGGCGAACCCCAGGCTGCTGAGAAGCAGAATGTGTGAACTTAACCGCTGTGCCACTGGGCCGGCCCCTATTCTCAAGATTAATTGGGGGGAGGGGGCCGGCCCCGTGGCCGAGTGGTTACATTCGCGCACTCTGCTTCAGCGGCCCAGGGTTTCGCTGGTTCGGATCCTGGGAATGGACAGGACATGGCTCATCAGGCCATGCTGAGGCAGCATCCCACATGCCACAACTAGAAGGACCCACAACAAAAATATACAACTATGTACTGGGGGGATTTGGGGAGAAAGAGCAAAAAAAAAAAAAGATTGGCAACAGTTGTTAGCTCAGGTGCCAATGTTTAAGAGAAAAAAAAAGATTAATTGGGGTCTATATTGAGCCAGGAATGCTTAGCCTCTAAATGGGTGGTGAAGAAAACCTCTCTCGATGGCTTTTTTTTTTTTTTACCCATAAAATAAGCAGTGGGTCACAAGGGACAGGCTCCTCTGGGTAGACTTGCCACTGACAACTGCAGGGCTGGGGCAAGAGTAGAAATGGAGGACCCTGGCCCCAAATCCACCTCCTTTCCTTTCCCACATCCCAGTCCCTTCCTGTACCTCAAGGGGCCTTTGTACACAGGGGTTCAAGTTAGTGCACTCAAGCTCTGGGAACATCCCTCTCAGTGGTCGCCCTTGGCCACACCTGGGACCTAGGAATGCACATATCAGAGGTGGAGTCTAATGGCTTGATCCATCTTTGGGAGGATGGACTCAGAAACAGGCTCTGCAGGCCCTGGAAGCAGGTTCAGGACATTTCATCTGGTAATTCTTGGGTCCTGCGTACTTAGAGAGTGTTCTAGAATGGGATGGGCACGGGCAAAGGAAGGGTCCCCTAAAGCATGGTACATTGGGCAGGGGCACAGGGCTGTCTAGATCTAAGGTGGTATTTGAGTATGAGTGTTCCCAAACCATAAGGTGGTATCATGTTTTAGTTAATTTGTTGGCAGAACCCAGTCGTCGGTCAAAAGGGAACTAGAGCAGGAGATTGTACCCTCGTACTTCCCTACTGTGGTAGAATAGAACAGCTGCCTCTGAAACCTGCACTCTAACTGAGAAGTGGACTACGATAGAAACAAAAAGCAGGCTAACTCTAACCTTGCAGACATTAGTTTCCGTAAGTGGCCAGATTCTACCATGTCAGTCCTTGGGGCAAGCACTGGGGGTGGCAAAGAAGTGGGATTCTCCTCATGCTGCTCCTCTCCACCTCCATCCCCCAGTGCATTCCAAGAACACAGAAGTTCAATGAGAGCATATCTTGCTTATGAACTTCTTTCCTCCCCCAAGAGAGTGTCAAATAAAAAGACAAGTGCTATGTTGTAACACCCATCCCTCAGAGTTTGATCAATCTGTGCAGATCTGAGATACTTCACAAAAGCCAACTCCTAGGGATGAGTAATAATAAAACCAAAGAAAGGACAAAATGCCTTACATTTGAAGGTATTCTTTACTCTCCAAAGCATTTTCATACACTTTTTCATTGACACTACACAATCAACCTAAAAGGCAATGTATTCTCACTTTACAGCTGAGAAAATGGCTGGCAGAAATCAAATGAGGAACCCGAAAATCACAGAGCTCATACATTCTTTCATTGGCATTTGTCAATAACTTAATAACTAACAGGTAGTGTATTCTCACTTTACAATGAAGAAAAGTGGTTCTGTGGAGGTCAAACGATGTCCCCCAAATCACAGAGCCAGTCAGTAGCAACACCAGGATCAGAAAGCTCCAAATGAAAGAGATTTATAACATATACAACAAAAGAGGTTGGTATCAAAAATACAAGAGGACATATATATGAGATTCCTATAAATAAGAAAAAGCCAAATAAGCCCCAAGGAAATCCCAAGAAAGGATCATGAATGTAACAGAAATGTAAAACGACTAACAAACATATGAAAAGATGTAAACGATGCTCAAACTTACTTGTAATTAAGATATCATTTCTCATTCATCATATTGAAAAAAGTTTTGATCTGACAATATCAAGTGATGAAGGGCTTTTGGAAAATTGGAAACTTTCATGAGTTGCTGATATAAAATGATAAAGCTACTGTGAAATCACATGTCTAGCAAGTCTATTTCTCTCTTTCTCCTCCTTGGATCAAGGAGGGATGCACAAAAATATTTATTTGCAGCATTGTTTGCAAAACTGGAAAACTGGAAACATCATAAACATCCATCAATAGTGAGTGGGTAAAAAAACTACGAAATGAACAAACTATGGAACATGATATAGCAAACAAAAGAATGAAAGTAGATCTGTATGTACCTGAATACAAGGCCAGACATAATGCTGAATTAAAAAAAAAACAAAAAAACCTTGTATACTGTATCACTTTTTAAAAAAATCCAAAAACCTATTATCTTCTATGGGTGATACATACGTGTGTAAAACACCAGAAAAGCAATGATTGGAGGAACTAGTCTGGGGATGGTGGTAGGAAGAGTCTGGGACTTACCTAAGATATTCCCTAAACATATTCCCGTTGTCTAATTAAGATTCACTACACAGAAAAGAAGCGGGGAGGCAGGGAGGACAGACCCGGGCTCCTGCTGCGAGTGCCTCGAGTTTGCCTAAGGGTAAATACTGGGGTGCTGTTCCCTTTGCACTGTAAACGCATGAACCAGCAGGTGCAAGAGAGGGTTTTTACCTGGTGTTCACGTATGGATTTCAGGGAGTTTGAAGCCCCCAAAACTGTATGCAAAATTTGGAAAGTACACGCACTTTTCTAGGCAAAGAGAATTAGCTTTCCTCAGAATCCCTACAAGTTTAACTTTCCTAGCGTAAACAGCATTGCACAAAGAGAAAGACGACCTGGTTCTATTCTTAGAGGCCAATGCCACTGACTGCTGTGTGAGCTTGGAAGAGTCATTTTACATCTCTGGGTTTCTGTTGCTCAATCTGTAAATGAGGAAAATGGACCAAATCAGAACCTACAAATTCGCAGCCTACAGCCTACAGCTTTTTTTAAAAAAGTTTTTCAAATTAATTCTTTGCTTTTAGAATGTTGTCCCACAAAGCACACTGGGAATTTTAAATTAGCTGCCAGCATTTAAAACTCAGGAGCTATGACGTAACAATAACGATTTCTAGCTTCTTTTGAAAATCTGAAAGACATGACCATACTGGGCTCCCACTCCCACACAGCAGCAGTTGGCTGCAGCTGAGCAGCAGCGACCTGCTTCAGCCAAGGCGAGCTCCCTCCAGTCTGCTCCAGTTACCCTGGTTTGCTTCTCTCATTTACAGCACCTTTCCGGGCCCTGCAGATATTCATAGTTGCCACCCTGAAAGCGACCCTCTCTGAAACTTTTCTACCTCTAAGGGTCCGTGTATTTGAACACCAAAAAAGTTGGGATGTCTTTCTTCAAAGGGGTTCAGACTACCTCATAAACACATGTCCATCTACTCACCCCAAAACACAGAAATAACACAGCTCATTCTAATGTAAACACCCTTTGAAAGTGGGCAAGAGGCAGAAGCAAAGGTGGATACGGTAGGTAAAGTGGCATCAGAACAAGAAGCATTTCTTGACACCTGGTCTCTACTTTTTACGGGAGTCACTCTAGTCTAATCCCAACAACCAGCTGGGCACCGAAAGAAAAGTCATGTGTCAATAGAAATGTAAATGGAAATCATTTAAACAGCCTAAACTGGCTCCTAAATATTGAATTCCATATTGCAAAGAGTCAGAAGATGCTGAGTTCAGAAAGAGTATCAGCTGCCTGTTGTGTGTTTTCCCTAGCCCACAGGCCTTGTGTTGGTACTTTGCTTTTGGGGGAAAAATTTAAAAAAAAAAAAAAATCAATCCAACTTTCTATCATTTTTACAAAAAGGTTTTGTTTGAGAGAAACAGTGGAAAAGGATTGGAAGATAGAATATATAAAAAGTCCTCCTGAGGAATCAAATCAGAAAGCGAAGACTTGTCAAAAGGAAACGAAACCAAATTTTAGTATCACCATGCCATGTACAAAAATTCTTTACCACCTTCTTCACATGACTTGATTTTCCAACCCCAATCCACTCCTATGTTAGGCAACCACCTTTACACAGCTGCTCAGGTCCAAAGTGATTTGGGAGTCTGAGAAAACCCATGGCCAAGTCTTTCGAGACCTAACGCACACAGACACCACCCCCGGCGGCTCCTCCCCACCTTGCGACGCCGGGTCCATGCAGCAGCACTGCTCCACTCTTGCTCTCCACACGCCCTTCTGCACAGGTACCAGAGGGAAATTTTAGGAACATCCATCAAAGCCCTCATTACCCTGCTGAAACAGTCCACAGCTACTCAGAACGAGATTCAAAACCCTGATCATGGCCTACCTGGTCGTCTGTCCTCATGTAGCACTCCCCCAGCCCCACCTGACTCACTTCTCCTGCCATCCTTTAATCCCTCAGGAAACTTGTTCCATCTCGGAACCTCGCTATTTCCTCCACTTGGACCACTATGCCCCCAAATCTCTCCATCACTGGCTCTAACTATGCCCAGGTCACTACCTCAAAAGAGTCCTTCTCAGATCCTTAAACAGCTTCCCTCTCAACCCCCATCCCAGTCACTCTCTTTCTCCTTCTTCTAGTTTGTTATTTGTAGTACCTGTCATTATTTGAAATATTATTTACTGTTTAACTTATGTCTATTTCACTCACACAGTATAAGCTTCATGAGACAAGGGACTTAGAATTGTTTATTGTTACACTCCCCACTGCCCAAAACAGCACCACCTGATTGAATGAATAGATTAAAGGAAAAAACCATCAAGCCACTAACTTCAAACAATATATAAAAATATCTTAATAACTAGTCCACCTCAAAGAACTGTGGTAAAAATTAAATGAGATAATATGTAAGAAATGCATAGTATAGAACCTGGCACATGCTAAGTTCTCAAAAAATTTTAGTTATCAATGTTGTTGTTATTAACTGAATAACAATGTACTGAGAGACTGACTAACAACTATCAAGTACTGAGCTAGAGAAGTGCTGAATAGAAAAAAATGAACAAGATAACCTGTTACTAATCAAAATACTCTGTTAAAATATCCAGGAAGACAACTTCAGAGAGAAAGGAAAGAATAGTTTTAGACTATTCAGAAAGTATTTATCTATTAAATACTTTCATACATCAGGAGAATGTGTCAGTACAGCTTAGAAAGGTTAAATGTAAGTGGGAATAATTAAGCGAGAGTAGGGGCAAAATGGGGTGGTGGAAAGAACACGTACTTTGGAGTCAGACCTGGATTCAAATCCTAGTCTTTCCACTTAGTAGCTAGGTGTCCTTCCACAGAGCTCAAACTCCTTAAGCATCAGTTTCTTTATCTGTAAAATGGGAATCATAACAATATAGCTTATTTGTAGGAGTTGTACTGAGGTCAACTGAAATAATGAAAGAAAACCATCTGACCTAAAACCACACAGTAACTATTATCCTCATCTCTGGAAAGCGCCTCAAAAGTCAATAGCAGACATGAGTTTCTAGACTCTCTTAGTTTTAGAACTTCAGCTAAAGGTTAGCATTTCCATTCTTCACACACATGAAGTCCGAGTCTACCACTCGACACAGGTTATAGTCTGCCAGGGTTCACAGAGACCCAAGGCACAGAGAGGACAGTAGGGTGCCTGTAACATCTCTCCCCAGGACTGCCTACTGGACGGAAAATGGAAACTGTTTTCTAACCAGAAAGTAAAGGGTGTACTGCCCCTGCCTCCTCTCCACTTCTATAAAAATTTCCCAAGTTCAGAATGTAAAACAGAATTTAAAGAGGACAACCAGCAAGACTTGTGAACCTAAAATTAGACCTACCAGCTGTGTTTTGGTTAGCTAGTGCATAAGGCACCAGCAGGAGCCTCTTCTCTGAAGAGAAGTTTCTCACCAGCCTATCTAGCCACCAGAATAGAGCAGGCAGAAGGAGCAGCAGGAGAGGGGGCTGAACAGTTCTCACCCAGAGAAACTTGGTGTCCTGAATTTCTCCTGCTGCCAGACTAAGGTTTGGACCTGAACTCAGAACAGAACCTTAGAAAGCTCTCTAATGGTAATAAGAGCAAGAGCCAGCCAACTGCTGAGGGATTATTATATTCCAGGCACTGTGCTCAGCTCCTCACACGCATGATCTTTTCATTCCTCACTAAAACCCAATGAGGAGAAACAATTATCATGTCCATGTTACACATGAGGAAACCAAGACTCAGAAAGGCCGAGTGAATTATCCAACATGACATAGCTTAGAAGTAGCAGAGCCAGGTCTCAAACTCATAGATTGCAAAGCCAACTAAGACAAGATGACGTGGTCCTTCATATTCATTCTCCCATTTTTGCTTAGTAACAGACCCCAGCTTCTACCTGACACACTATGGCGAGGAGAAAAGACTGTTTTCCAGCCTCCTTTACAACTAGATAAGACCACGGGACTGAATTCTGGCCGATGAAACATAAGCAGCAATGTGTGCAACTCTGGGACGGTTCTCCTAAAACAGAGAGGTGTGCTCTTCTTCACTTTCCATGCCTGCTATCCTGGAACGTGGATGTGCTGGCTGGACCCTCAACAGTCATCTTGGTCCATGACAGGGACTACCCTAAGGATGGTGGAGTACAGCTGGAAAGAGCCTAGATTCCTGATAACTTTATGGTTTCTCCACACGAGCCACAGACTGCTTACATCCAGACTTCTTTTACACAAGAGACAAACACATCTATTTCGTTTGAATTATTGTTATTTTAGGTTTTCCGAAATTACTTCATTATTTTGGATGCACTTGAACTTAATATAAACATTGATAAACTAAATCACTAAGCAATACTGTCTTTTTCAGTTCTTCATTGATGCCCTGGGACTAGATGAGATTATAATACTTCACATCATACATCTACCCAATGTTTCATGCACACCTACTACCCAAAAGGCACTGTGCTAGGTGCTGGGAACACAAAAATGAGTAACATACCATCTCAGCCCTAGAAGAGTTTATAACCCGTGCGGAACACACACATGGAAAGAAAGAACACTGATACAGTTATATGTATTTAGTGCTACAATAAATGTGCTCATGTTGTTGCCATGGGAACAGAGAGGGCTACCTAACAGCCTAGTCTCTATCTACCTCGTAAAATCCTATCCATCTTTGAAGGCCTACCTTGAATACCACTTCCTCCAAGAATCTTTCCTGATTCCATGCCTCCAGCTGAAATTAATTTCTTTTCTCTGAGCCCCCACAGCATACCATTTGTACCTCTCCTCTAATATTTACACAAAAATAAGCATGTGAAAAGACTATCTTTCCTATTCAGACTATAAGCTTCCTGTTGTCAGGAACCTTTCTTTATTCTTCTCAATATCCATCACACAGTTCACCATAAGTGCTTAAAAATTATTCAGATAAGTAAAATTAACTTAAAAAAATACCAGTCATTGAGAGCAGAGCTAACTATACGCTATAGTTTGGACATATTATAACGAATGTTTTCTCTAGTATTCTACTGAAGTGAAAAGCAGATTACTCTGCTACCTGATCAAAACTAACTAAACATGGGGGCCAGGCTAGTGGCGTAGTAGTTAAGTTTGTGCACTCCACTTCAGCAGCCCAGGGTTGACAGGTTCGGATCCTGGGCATGGACCTAGCACCGCCATACTGTGGTGGCATCCCACCGAAATTAGAGGAGGACTGGCACAGATGCTAGCTCAGCAACAATCTTCCTCAAGCAAAAAGAGGAAGACTGGCAACAGACGTTAACTCAGGGCCAATCTTCCTCACACATACACATACACACACACACACACACACACACACACACAAACTAATCACATCTGAAGTGAGTATAACATATAATTGAATGTTCAACAAGAAAAATCTAGCACATTAAAATGTATATCAATCAGAGTCACTGCCCATATAGTTATTTGCCATAAATTATGGTATACTTGGAGGATTTTGTTTGGTTTTATTTTTTTCATTCTTGATTCATTTTTTGACATCTGAAAAGGGCATCAATACTGATGTACTGATGTTTTTCCCCTTGATGCCATGTTGGCCTGATCCCTATCACAGTGTTACACGCCCCCCCCCCCCCCCCGCCAAAAGCAAAAACAAAACACATACACAAAGGATTTAAGTTTCCCAGGGCCAGGGTTCTGTGCTTCTCACTCCATTCTCATTTCTACTCTACAGATCAGGACTGGTTTTTCTTCCACCTACTCTTCGTCTCTACTCTGTCTCCTCTTCTGAAAGGTTCCCGGGCATCTGTGATTCTTCCTGCCACACAAAAAGTTTAGCCCCTAGCTCTGGATATAAAAAAAACCATCAGGATTGGGTACACAAAACTGACGTGGTCATCCCAGACTGAACTGTAACTTCTAGCAGAAGACACACTGACACGGATTGATCTCTGGCTTCTCAGTCTTGGGTCAGATGCAAAGGAAGAGAAAAGGTGGGTTTACTAACGGGCGGGCAGGACAACTTTCATGTCACAGGTTGTAGTCAAGAAATGCTGGTGCCATGGATTGGAAGAATAAACATAGTTAAAACGTCCATACTACCTAAAGCAATCTACAGATCCAATACAATCCCAATTAGAATCCCAATGACATTCTTCACGGAAATAGAACAAAGAATTCTAAAATTTATACAGGGCAACAAAAGACCCCAAACAACTAAAGCAATCCTGAGAAAACAGAACAAAGCTGGAGGCATCACAATCCCTGACTTCAAAATGTACTACAAAGCCATAGTGATCAAAACGGCATGGTACTGGTACAAAAACACACACACAGATCAACGGAACAGAACTGAAACCCCAAAAATAAAACCACACATATACGGACAGCTAATCTTCAACAAAGTTGCCAAGAACATACAATGGAGAAAAGATGGTCTCTTCAATAAATGGTGTTGGGAAAACTGGATAGCCACATGCAAAAGAATGAAAGCAGATCATTATCTCACACCATACACAAAAATAAACTCAAAACGGATCAAAGACTTGAAGGTAAGACGTGAAACCATAAAACTCCTAGAAGAAAACATGGGCAGTACACTCTTTGACATCAGTCTTAGAAGTATCTTTTCAAATACCATGTCTACTTGGGCAAAAGAAACAAAAGGAAAAATAAACAAATGGACTTCATCAGACTAAAGGGCTTCTGCAAGCCAAAGGAAACTAGGAACAAAACAAAAAGACAACCCACCAACTTGGAGAAAATATTTGCAAATCACATATCTGAAAAGGGATTAATCTCTAAAATATATAAAGGACTAACACACTCAACAACAAAAAAACAAACAACCCGATCAAAAAATGGGCAAAGGATAGGAACAGACATTTTTCCAAAGAAGATACACAGATGGCCAATAGGCACATGAAAAGATATTCAACCTCACTAACCATCAGGGAAATGCAAATCAAAACTACATTGAGGGGCCGGCCCCATGGTGGAGTGGTTAAGTTGGCGTGCTCCACCTTTGGTGGCCCAGCGCTTCACCGGTTCAGATCCTGGGCGTGGACATGGCACCACTTGTGAGGCCATGCTCAGGTGGCATCCCACATAGCACAACCAGAAGGACCTACAACTAGAATATACAACTATGTGCTGGGGCTTTGAGGAAAAGAAGAAGAAGAAGAAGAAGAAAGACTGGAAACAGCTGTTAGCTCAGGTGCCAATCTTTTAAAAAAAACAAAAACAAAACTACATTGAGATATTACCTTATACCTGTTAGAATGGCTATAATCACCAAGACAAAAAATAAAAAATGTTGGAGAGGATGTGGAGAAAAGAGAACCCTCACACACTGCTGGTGAGAATGCAAACTGGTGCAGTCATTATGGAAAACAGGATGGAGAGTTCTCAAAAAATTAAAAATCAAAATACCATATGACCTAGCTATTCCACCACTGGGTATTTTATCCAAAGAACTTGAAATGAACAACTCAAAGAGACTTATGCATCCCTATGTTCACTGCAGCATTATTCGCAGTAGCCAAGATGTGGAAGCAACCCAAGTGCCCATCGACTAATGAATGGCTAAAGGAGATGCAGTGTAAATATATACAATGGAATACTACTTGGCCATAAAAAGACAAAATCGTCCCATTTACAACAACACGGATGGAACTTGAGGGTATTCTGTTAACAAGATAAGCCAGGCAGAGAACGACAAACACTGTATGACTTCACTCATATGTGGAACATAAAAACATGGACAAAGAGATCAGACTACTGGTTACCAGAGGGGAAGGGAGGTTGGGGACAGACATAAAGGGTAAAGAGGCACATATATATGGTGATGGACAAAAAACAACGTCCAACTGAAATTTCAAAATGTTATAAGCTACTATGACCTCAATAAAAAAAAATCCAGAAAAAAACAAAAATAAACAAACAAACAATAGAAACGGTGGTGCCACAGGTACATAGTCCTTTATCCCCAGAGGGGCTTACGAATAATAAGCCTCCTGCATCAGCAATCTTACCCTGAAAAGCAACTGTCTAATAGTATAACATGCCTGTTAACCCATTCTATTTTGACTGCAAGGTCAGGGAAGAGAAAAAGAGGGCACTAGATTCCGGGGAGAGAGAGCAGGGAAAGCTTGGACCTGTTCTCTCAAGAGTAGGCTGTTAAGACCCCGGGCACCAATTTGGCTTTCTAGCACCAATACCAGCCACTCACAGCCCGGTTAGACACTGAGCTATCAAAACACATATTGTACAACTCTTCTCAACTCTAAACCTGTATGTTTGACTAGACTCCTCATATTAATAATAATAAAAACAGTTAAGATTTATTGAGCACTAACAACGTGTTAAGCATTGTTAAAGTGTCTTAACACAAATTAAGTCATTTTATGCTCACAAAAGTCCTATTTTACTTTATTTTTTAACTTTATAACCGTTTTAGAGAAATGCAAACAAGGCCAAAGTGTTACATAACTTGCCGAAGGTCAAAAAGCAAGTAGCAGAGCTAAGATATTTCCTGTCCCTCTCTAATCCTGCATTGTATTTTATTTTTTCTTTATAACACTTATTAAGCTGTTTATCTGTTTATTTCTTCTCCTCTATTTCTTCTAATACAATGTAATCTCCAGTAGAAGCAGGGACCTTTTCCATTTTGCTCACTGCCACATCTCCAATGCTGAGACAAGCCTCTGACCTCAGCCAATGCTCAATAAATACTCGCTGAGTGGATGAAGGCGTACATAACAGATCCTGTTCTCTCACCATCATCACACCAAGCCACGTGCAATATTCCACAAGACTTTCCTTCTTGCCAGTAAGCAAATGTACATTGCCCTCAAAACATCCGAAACCAGAGGTGAAGTGGAACTAATGAAAGCTGCAACCAAACTCTGATCAAGCTCAAAACCTTTACTGGATCAAAATGATCAGCCCTCATCCTAGCTACCTAACACAGCAAATAAATAGCACACCCTGAGAGGGAAAACAGAAAATATTACTCTAGTTTCTACAGTTCTCCTAAACACAATGTCTAGTATTGATGAAAAATTAGGAGACATGAGAAGAATCGTGAAAATATGATAATCAAGAATCAGACACCAAAAGATTCAAAGAAATGGGATCTTACAAAAATAACCAAATAGGCATTCTAGAGCTGAAAAACACAATATCATAAATTAAGAATTTAATGAATGACACGCAATGGAGTATCTGCAGCTGTAAATAAATAGGCAGATCTACGGAGTGATTTCAAAGACATATTGCTAAGTGAAAAAAGCAAAGCCTAAGAGAGAATTTATATTGCCCCAAAACCCATAATTCCAGTTTCACCGTGAGAAAAACATCAGACAAATGCAAACTGAGAGACATTCCACAAAACACCTCACTAGCACTCCTCGAAACTATCAACCGTCATCAAAAACAAGAAAATGTATGTGGCCATAGGATTCCGGGTACTGACAAATAAACAGCAAGCAATAAGATATATTGACATATATGAGGAAGCCATTTGGTGTAAACCTAATTTGCCCTTTGTTTTTTCAAAAGGGCCTGTCGTGGCCACTGACCATCCATTATACATCTGCTTTAAGCACTTGCTATGTCCTAAAGAACAATGCCCTTAAGGATAAAGGTGCAACTTCCCCCATATTAGCATTTTCCTTAAGGATAAGCTTCTCTCCCTAGGTTAGGAACTGATTGCTGCACCCATCCTGTGACCAGCCAGCTCAAGACAACAGACCCGCTCCCTGCTGTGTCCACCCCCACCCACCCCCCAGACAGCAGACCTACTACCTGCTGTGTCCATCAATCGCTGTGCTGACAGAGCAGTCTTGTGACTATCGTAAAAGGGACATTTCAATCACATGTGAAACATCCTCTTTGAGGGTATATGACTACTCTGTACACCCCTACTTCTTTGGTGCCCCTCCTTCCTTGGGGAAGGAAGGCCCTGGGCTATATGGTGCTCACATTTGGCTCAGAATACACTCACTCCAATTTTCATTTATAGATAGGTTGTGGATTATTTTCATTGACAGTACAAAAGTCACTGGAGGACAAATTGGTGAAATTCAAATAGGGTCTACAGTTTAGTTAGTAATATTGTTCCAACCTTAGGATAAGCAAAGCAAGTAGAGGAAGCAGTTCTTGATCTGAGGACGTTTGCTGAGAGCAAGAAACTGGGCTGTGTATTTGATTAGGGGCATAAAATGAGTTGGGGGTCTGGGGGAGAAGGTAACACAAAGCAAAGCTTATGGCCTGTTCAGAATGAGACATTTCAAGGAGTCCCTTTCCATATAGACTTGGGACGCTCCCATCCTGCCAAAGGTAAAATCCTAGAGTAAAGACAAACTAAAGTAAACTTGCCACAATCTCACCCTCCAAACACTCCGCACCTTCCTGTGGGGAGTGCTGTCTTGGAGCTGAACAAAATGGGGTTGGGGGTGGCGCATAGGGCAAGATGAAAGAAAAAAATCTTTAAAAGGTTGTAAACTTGGGCACACAAGTCCTAAAAATCTGATCCAAGAAACCTCAAGCAATTATTTTGGTTTAAGGGGGTTCTAGACAAGTTTTACTCTCAGGCCTTAGCAGGAGCAAACTCAAATTCTCTTTTGAAGAATACAGCTTCATGCCAAGGCTTCGGAAATCCCCACAAATAATTTTTTAAAGGCAATGAGAAGCTATGCAAACATAACAAAGGACAAAAAAAAATAAAGAAACATGAAAAACACCATCAAAAACAATAGCAGAGAGAAATCCACAAAGTCTTCACATGCTGGATTATCAGAGACAGATGACAAATGAACATGCTCAAAGGAATAAAGTGGAGAGCTACAGTATGAGAAGAGATAAGAAGATATGAGTCATAAATTTATACTAGTACATCTGAAAATTTAGACAAAATGGACAAACTTTTGGGAAAATGTAACTTACCAAAATTGACTTAAGGAAAAATACACAACCTGGACAGATTATAACCACTAAAGAAATTGAATCCATAGTCAGAAATACTATGCAAAACAAAAAACAAAATACTCTCTCTTTCTCTCTCTTTTCAGTTCCAGATGGCTTCCCTGGTCAGTTCAACCACCATTCTAAGAAATACTCCAATCTTATACAAACACTTCCAGAGCACTGAAAGAGGGAAAATACGAGAGAAGCAATACCCCCTGACTCATACTATAAAGCCAATATAACCTTGATAGCAAATCTTATGAGGACAGTACAAGAAAGAAAATTTATGAGCTAATTTCTCCCATAAATATAAATGAAAAAAACTCTATATAAATTAATAAACAAAATTCAAAAACAAGGATACTTCATCATCACCAATCTGGGTTTATCCTAGAAATGCAAGGTTGCTTTAATTGTAAAATATAGTAATAATGACATGAAGAGATAGAAATAAGACCATAAATATGCACTCGCCTGTATCTGCAGAAAGAAACACTTGAAGGATGAGCAAAAAACAAATAAAAGTGGTTACCAATAGTGTTAAGGGAGTTGGGGGAAAGGGGAAAAGGTGAAAGAGAAGCTTTTGAGACATACAAACTTATTACTGATTTAAAAATTTAATCTAAAAAGTAAGTCAATTAATGTAATTCATCACATTAACATAGTAAAAGAGTAAAATCACATGAATATCCCAATAGATACAAGAAAAGCACCTGATAAAATTCAGTATTCATTCAATATTATGAAAAACTCTTAAACTAGGATGAGGAGGAAACTTTCTTAACCTGATAAAACACATCTGTGAAAAAAAAACTACTATCACACTTATTTGTGAAATGTTGTAAATTATCCCTCAATTAGGAACAAGGCCAGAATACCCACTATCACTTCTATTCAACATTATAGTAGAGGTCCTATCCAAAGCAATAAGGTAAGAAAAAACAAACAACAGGTATAAGGATTGGGAAGAAACAAAAACTGTCCCTCTTTGCAGATAATATGATCATGTATGTAGAATGATTCTACAGATTAAGTATTAGAATACGTAAGAGAATTCAGCAGATTGCTTAATACAAAAATCAATAAATATAAGTTATCATATTCCTATATAACAACAACTAGATAACAAAAATTAAAAACATGTTTTACAATACTATAAAACTGTAAATATAATAAATTTCAGGAACAAATTTCACAACGAAGGACAAGATCTTACAGAAAAAAATGATGAAACTTAACTGTGAGGCAATAAAAAAGACGTAAAACAATGGATCAGAAGATTTCATGTTGTAATGGTATTAATGCTCTGTATCCTAGTTTATAAATTCAGTATAATACAAAAAGAGCCCTGCAGGCATTTTTTAAAAATAGAACTTTACAGTATGACTCTAAGAAATCTAAAAGGCCAAGACTGGGTGAGATACTTTCCCAGAAGAATGAAGTAGAAGGACTTGCTCTACCAGGTATTAAGAAATGTTACAAAGCTATAATGACTGAAAAACATACTGTTCACCGAGGGGTACACCAACAGATCAATGGTACAGAACAGAAGAGCCAAGAAACACATTCACACACACTCGTACTTTACACATGACAGGTGTCATAGCAGATCAGTGCAGAAAGGATAAGCTTTTCAATAAACGCTGCTACAGCAATTGGCATCTGCATGGGGGAAAAAATTAAATTAAGCCCCTATCTCCACTACACAAAAATCAATACTAAGTGGAACAAGACACAAAAAGCACTAACAATAAAGGAAATTATTGATAAATTCTGACATTAAAATTAAGAACTTCTATTCAAGGCACAATTTTTTAAAAAGATGAGTAGAAGGAGATATTTGGAACCCATATAAACAACAAAGAAGTCAGAAATAAATGCCAAAAATTAATGAGAAGAAGATAGATACGCCAATAGAAAAATGAGCAAAAGACCTGAATGGGCACTTCACAAAAGAAGAAATACAAAAGATGCTCAAAGTTGTCAGTAACCCGAGGAATGCAAATTTAAACCACAGGAAAATACCATTATATAGACACAAGATTGACAAAAATTAAAAATTCTGTAATGGCAAGCATGAGTGAAGATACAGAGCAACAGGAACTCGCACACAGTCTCTATGGCAATGCAAACTGGTACAACCACTTTGGAAAATAGTTGGCAACATCTAGTACTATTGAAGATAAGCAGAGTCTAGGATCCAACAATTGCACTCCTAGGTTTATCTTCCATTTAAATGCATGTAGACATGCAGCAGGAGACATGAACAAGAATGTTTATACCAACATTGTTTATAATAGCCAGAAACTCCAGAATCTGAAAACCAAATGTTACCACTCACAACAGGTAACTTGTGGCATATTCATAAAATGGAATTCTATACAATGATAATGAACAAACCACAGCCACCCACCGGATGAATCTAACACAATACTGAAAAAATGAAGACCCAAGAGAATGCACGATAACAATGTGATACAATTGTGTCAAATTCAAATAAGTTTAGGAATGCATACATACGCGGTAAAAGTAGAAAGACAGGCAAGGAAATTATCACCACAAAAGTCGGAATCATAGTTACCTACGGGGAAAGGAGATGGTTCTAACTGGAAAAGGGCCCCGGGCTTCCACATCGCTACTAATGTTCTATTTCTTAATCTGGGTGGACGTTACTTCAGTCTTTGCTTTATAATTATTTATAATAAGTGTATGTTTTTATACATTTTGAGTATGTATGTTACAATAAAAAAGTGAAATCTTAACACGGGGGATTTTCATTGTCAAAGCATTTGTTATCCCAGTGCCAGCGACTGCAAGGTTGCTTAGGGAAACAAGTCATCGTGACGAGACGACATTCACTAACGAACTGATCACTTCATGAACTCATCAGTCCACTCAAACTTCCCTCCCTGGTTAACTCCAGCAGGTTCTCTCAGTGATTGTAAAGACCCCCAACATAAAGAAAAAGCAAATCACTTGCAAATCTATTCATTCAACAAATATTTATGAATGTCTACTGCTTTCCAAACACTGTCCTAGGGGACCAGCAGGGTTCAAGATCGAAAAGACGGAGGACGTGGGAGCCCTACTCCCACCCCAATTTTGCCTCTACCCTCTCATCCTCCCTTCCAAGCAAGTAGCAAACACGAAGAACCAACAAGGAACTCAGGACGCACCGAAGCTACCACCAAAACCACAACCTCGGGGGTCTTTTCAGGACAGAGGCCCCGCCGGCTTGGGTTCATCCGGCCAACCGCGGTGTCCCGCCTGCAAGGAGGCAGAGGCGGCCTGGTCAAGGGCCCCAGGCCAGGGCGCTCGTCTCAACAGGGGTGGCGGGGGGACCGGCTCAGGCGGTCAGAACTCCCATGGGATGCTTCACCCGGGATCCCGAGGCCAGAGGCTTGCAATTTTCCAGAAAGTGCACACTACACTTTGTGTACACACATTTTTCTGGGGTGAGTCCAAAACTTTCCTACGGTTCTCAAAGGAGTTCAATGAAAAGGGGCGAGTCAGCACTGCTCCCAACGAGCGAACGCGCCAGACCGTGGCCGCGAGCAGAGCACCTGCGCTCGGGACGCCCGCCCGATACTTACTCTTAGTTCCTCGAAGGCTTCGTCGAGGGTGGAGAGCTGGTGGCCCCGGTGCGCCCCGACCACCGGGCACAGCACACAGATGAGCCGCTTGTCCTCCTGGCAGTAGGTGCTCAGGTCCAGCCCGTGGTCCGGACACTTCCTCTTGGCCACCCGCTCGGCTTCCATCTCTACTTCCGGGTCAAACTCGCTCTCCGCCTCAGTCTCGCCCTCGGACTCCCCCTCCTCGCGGTTGTCCTCCTCGGCGCCGCTCTCTTGCTCGTCCTCCATCTCCTCCTCGCTGTCCTCCTCGCTCTCGTCATCGTCGCTCTCCTCCCCCGTCTCGCTGTCCTCCCCCGTCTCGCTCTCCTCCTCGGACTCGCTGCCCTCCTCTGACTCGCTCTCTGCCCCCGCCTCGCGCTCCTCCGTGGCCTCCGCGTGCTCCGCGCCCTGCGCCCCCGAGGTCCGGGCCCGGGCGGCGCCGTGGACGTAGGCGGCCAGGCGGTGGCCGGGGAACTGGCGCGCGTGGGCCTCGGCGTGGCGTCGGCAGTAGCAGAAGCCGCATTCCCGGCACAGCTCGGCGGCCCCCGGCGCCTCGTCGGGCTCGCACTCGTCGCACGTGCCGTCGTGCGGCAGCTGCTCGCAGGCCGCGCGCCCTCCGGAGGCCATATGCGCGCAGAGACGCGGCCGGCCTCGGGCCCGCGGGCTCGGCGCCTGGCCCGCGCGCGGCCTTCTCACGGCCTCTTCCCCAGCCGCCGCCCGTCCGGGCAGTGGCCGCGCCGGTCTCGCCGCAGGCCCGGCGCCGCGCCGCTGCCGCCCGCTCCCGACAGCCCCGCCCGGCCGAGCAGCGAAGCGCCTTCCCGCCGGCTCGGCAGCTGGGCGCCCGCCGCGCTTCCGGTGGTGGCCCGGCACTTCCGGCGCGGCGGCCCGCGCCCCCGTCGGCCCCCGCGCCGCGCCGCCTGCTCCCCGGGCGAGCGCGCGGCCCTGACTGCGCGCCGCCCCGGTTCCACCGTCCCCTTCCCTGGCAGGCGGCCACCTGTCACTTCCTGAGTCACTTAAAGTGGCGGTGGCCCTTTCCTGCGTTCCCCGCGGGGGCTGGGCGGCCCCGGAGGGAGGGGGAAGGCGGAGGAGGGCTCCTGCTCGCTCGCAGGCGGGAATGGGGCCCCGCCCCCCCGACACCCGCCTCGGGTGTCAGCCTGACGCTTCAAGGCCGCCAGGCAGGTGGACATGTGCATTGCAGTCCCTCTCCGTGCGCTGTGTCGTCGCCCGCCTGTCCCCGTCCCCGCTGCTGCGTGGAGCCGGTGTGGGGTGCTGTCTACCAGGCTGACCCTGGCGGCTGGGGACTCGCAGAGGCCCCGGGAAGGGTCGTGTTTGTTCTCCCGGGCTCAGGGAATCTCCGACTCAGTTTGAGCAAACAGGCGTTTTTGATCCAAAGCAATGCTCTGCTTTGTCTATTTGCAAAGGCTGTTTGCGGTCCTGCCTCCCAGGGGCTCGGAAACTCCGGGGTGGCAACCTCTGTGCCTTTTCCTGAGAGCTTGCCTGGGGTTCGGTTGAGATGTAGGGTGAAGTAGGTGGGAGAGTCGGTGTTTGTCGAGTGAGTTCCAGTGTGCAGTCATTTTCCTTAGTAAGGGGACCGCCCAGATTCAGTTTGGGTTCCAAGAGAAAGGCGGGGGACTGTTATTTATTAACCAGTTACTAAAGTGCCAAGAACTGCGGTAGACCTTTTTTGTGGCTTTTTAAAAATTTTTTAAATTTTTTTTTTTTGAGGAAGGTTAGCCCTGAGCTAACTATTGCCAATCCTCTTTTTTCTGAGGAAGACTGTCCCTGAGCTAACATCCATGCCCATCTTCCTCTACTTTATACGTGGGATGCCTACCACAGCATGGCTTTTGCCAAGCGGTGCGGTGTCCGCACCTGGGATCCAATCTGGCCAACCCTGGGCTGCAGACAAGCAGAATGTGTGAACTTAACCTCTGTGCCACTGGGCCGGCCCCCTTTTTGTGGCTGTTTAAAAGCTGGTTTTGGAAGATCCACTGCCGGAGAGCCCTCAAATCCTGGTACTACAACTTATTGGCTTTGTGACGTTGTAACTTTGAGAAGTTAATTGATCGTTCTGTTTTCTACTTTTTAAAAGAAGTATGTAAAGTGGAAATAACAGTAACACCTATCTCGTGGGGCTGTTTTTTGGATGAAATGTAAAGGGGCCTGCCTTGTAGAAGTAGTCACTACATTTTAGCTATTATTATTGGCACAATTATGTTTGGTGCACATAATGACCCTTTGAAGGAGGTTTTAGGCACATCTTGAACGCATTGGGCATTTTTGGATGGCTGCTGGTAGTGTAGGCAATCCGCCCCCCCCCCCAACCCCGCCACCCCGTATGGGTGACTGTCCATTCATAGAAGACCTTTTGTTTTGTATTTGAGAGAAGAAAATGACATTTTGATCTCATCTGGGGAGAGGCTGAGGTGTGGTTGAGAAGAGAGGAGGATGGAATGGTGTCTGTTTTCCATGGATTCTCTTAGATAATGTTGAGCTAGAATTTCCAGATGATCTTCACAAAAGTGCCAGGGGATGGGATGGGGTAAAAAATTACTTAAAATAATTTTTAATGTCTCTGCATATAATGTATGCTTAATCTCTGCGGCTTTTGTCAGAGATTTAGTTTTTAGAAATATTTTGCTTTTTTTTTTTTTAACCTCAGAACAATTCTATAGACTGTTGGGGGAAAAAATCAGGAGGTTTCTTTTGTTCCAATTCCATACACATTTATATTTTTCTCCAGTTGATTTCTCTGGAAATTCTTTTTTTTTTTTTTTTTTTAAGATTGGCACCTGAGCTAACAGCTGTTACCAATCTTCTTTTTCTTTTTCTTCTCCCCAAAGCCCCCCGGCACATACTTGTGTATTTTTAGTTGTAGGTCCTTCGGGTTGTGCTATGTGGGACGCCACCCCAGCGTGGATTGATGAGCAGTGCCACGTCCGCGCCCAGGATCAGAACCGGCGAAACCCTGGGCCACCAAAGCAGAGTGCGTAAACCCAACCACTGGGCCTGGGGCCAGCCCCTCTGGAAATTATTTCTATGTCTGCATCGGAAACAGGGATTGATGCACCATTCTGAAAAAAGTATTCAACAAAAGACAGCTCAAACATCAATGTTAGTATACCCAGTGAATAGTATTTCATGCTTGGTTATTTCCACCTCCCCAGGCTTAAAAGGAAATAAGTTAGCCTTTACAAACATGTTATCACATTTAGAAAATACTTTTTCAATGAAAACAATTTTTTAATGTCTTAAAAGAACACTTTTGTGTCCAAGGCCTTTGATGGGGAGGGATGGGTGTCTTTTTGTTGTCGTTATTGTTTGTTCGTAATTTTCCCTGACTGAAAGTTAAAATATCATACTGTGCAGTTCAGTATCTGACACTTCACAGTCTTTCTTTGAGCCCTCCATGGTGAGAGGGTCTTAGAGGCAGGAGGTGATGGAACTGTTAAAAAGGAACTTCATAGAGTTCTGGTGATGAGGTATGGCAGAGGCAATGAGACGGACCTTCTGTATCCTTTGCCCAGAAATCAGAACAGTTGGATTCCCCAGGAATTGGAATCTTTAGGAGCATCCAGAGATTTAAAAAAACAAAACAACAACCTTCTTATATTAATTTGTTATTGTATAGAAAATTACCTCAAAATGTGGCAGCTTAAAACAATAAACATTCATTATCTCACAATTTCTGTGAGTTCAGAATATGGGAGCGACTTAGCTCAGTGATCTGACTCAGTGTCTCTCGAGATTTCAGTGAAGATGTTGGCTGGGCCTGTAGTCACTTGAAGGGTTGACTAGAAAATGTAGGATTTGCTTCCAAATGGCTCACTCACGTGGCTGTTGGCAGGAAGCCTTTCCACTTTCTATTGGGCTGCTTGAGTGTTCTCATGACATGGCAGTTGAATTCTCCCAAATCAAGTGATCCAAGAGAGGGCAAGGTGGAAGACTCATTGTCTTTTATGATCTAAGCTCAGAAGTCACACATCATCTTTTCCTACATAGCTTATTAGTTACAGAGATCAGTCCTACTCAGTGTAGGAGGAGGACTACACAAGGGCATAAATATCAAGAGGTGGGGATCCTTGGAGCCATCTTTGAGGCTGGCTACCATATTTTACCCTTTGACCCCCAATGATTCACGTTCCTCTCAAATACGAAATATGTTCACTTCCTCCCAGGGTCCCCAAAAGGTTCAATCCATTACATCATCAGCTCAAAGTCCAGAATCTTATCATCTAAATCAGATCTAAGTGTGGATGAGACCCTTAGGTATAGTGTCTTAAGTGCAGCTCCTGAACTATAGTTCCTCTTCATCTGAATACCCATGTTCCCCCACACTCCCAACATACAGTAGTGGGACAGGCTGAGGATAACTGGTACAGACATTCGTGTTCCAAAAGGAGAAAAGGCAGGTGGCACAGAGGAGTCACTGGTCCATAGCAATCCTGAAATCCAGTCGGACACAGGTTAAAAGTTCCTCGATTAGGGGGTCAATCCTACTTCTGCAGGAGAATGAGTCTCCATGGCTTTTGGCTTCACCTTTTGGGCTCTTAATTCCAGTTTCTGAGCCATCCTTCCTTTTCCATCAAAAGCAGCCTATGTTTGGGGCTGGCCTGGTAGGGTAGTGGTTGAGTTGGTGCACTCTGCTTCAGTGGCCTGAGGTTCACAAGTTCAGATCCTGGGTGCAGACCTAGCACTGTTTGTCAAGCCATGCTGTGGCAGCATCCCACGTAAAACGAGGAATATTGGCACACATGTTAGCTCAGGGCCAATCTTCCTCACACACACACACACAAAAATCATCCTATGTTTGCAGCTAGGTAATTTGTCAGTCTGCTTCTTGCCAGTAGAATTTAGAGAGTCCGCAGGCCTCTTTTCATTTTGTTCTGTCTCTATCCTGTCCTTAGTCCATGTGGGTAGTGTTTCTGCCAATGTAATTCTTTTTAAAATTTTGTGAGTCTCCTATGAATTTAATTGGGGTTCCACTCCATTGGACAAAAATCGTACCCACAAATCTCTTTTAGATAAACCTTTCTATATTTTGAGAGTCCCTCTACTGAAACTGCTGAGGCACAACACCCATAAGCTTTTTTGAAGCCCTATTGTTTGAATGATTCTCCCAATCACTGCTGTAGATCTGTTTGAGATCTGAACAAAGGGTGTTACAGCAACATCCTAAGCTTCATCATCTGATGATGTTTTCCTTGCACTGTCCTAGAGTCTGTTTTTGACTGGAAGCCATTTCTTCATTTTATCATTATTTGCCACCTGGAGAAGATGGAGATTTTCAAATCTATCAAGTTCTGGATCCTTTTTGTTTTTTTAAGTCCTTCTTTAGATTATCTCTTTCTTCACACAGTTTGCTGTAATCAGGAAGAAGATATCAATCAGCACCTTCAACACTCTGCCTAGAAGTATGCTTAGCTAGAACACCCAATTAATTAGGCACATTTTCTTCTTTCCACATTACTGCAGGTGACAGTGTTGCTAAACTTCCTGCCACTACATAGCAAGAACACTTTTCCTCCGGTTTTTGATAACATTTTTCTGATTTCCCCATAAGCCTTCATCTACAGGCTTCTCAAATCCATCAGGATGCTACTAACAATTTCTTCAAGACTCTTCAGGCTTTCGCTAGCACTCTCCTCTGAGTGCTTTCAGCTTCTCCCACTGCCAGTTCGAGAGCCACTCCAACAGTTTAAGTTTTTGTTATGAAAGCACCTCACTCTTCATAAGAGAATATGTATTAGTTGTCTATTAATGCATGATAAATTACCCCATAACTTTAAGTCATCTTGGGAGCTGACTACCACACTTGGCATTGGCATTGTCTTCTCATTGTGGTTGACAACAGCTGTAAAGCATCTCTAAGATACTCAGCAGGCAGCAGCTGTGGAGAACAGGACAGTTTGCATTTGAGGCTGTTTTGTGACTGCATGTGGCACTTTGAGAAATAAATGGTATATTCCTAAAATAAACAAGTGCCTGCTAATTATGTGGGTGAAAGCTCTTCATTATTAGACATTTGAACTTTGTACACATGAGGAAAGCTAGGTTCAGGGAGGTGAAGAAACTTGTTAAAGGTTCCCCATCCAGAAGGTGGCTGAGCTGTGATTCAAACTCAGATCTCTCTAACTCCATCTTACCACATTTACCTGTGGTATGAATAGGTGATACCCCTAAATTTCCCAACTGCTTCCCAGTAATTGTACATATCTTTTCCTTCCATCTATGAAATCAATTCCTATCCCTTTCACCTGTTCCAAAGAGATGAGCTGGGTTTGGTTAGATTCATAACACAGCACATTTAATTTCAGAAGAAAACCTCTAGAAGTTGAAAAGGGAACAGGGTGCAATTTCTAAGTCCACTGCTGTAGGGGAGGTATTTACACCCCCTCAGCTGGTCCCGTTCTTATGTAATTAGAGTATCACTTCGGTGACTGATTTTATTTCCCACCCAAAGCCCCTAAAATCATCTAAATCTCATCTCACGCTGTTATCACAGGAGCCAACATCTTATCCTATTAAAGTCAGTGCAGTGAAATATGATAGCCCCCAGCCAATCGCAATCCTGCCCAAGTATAATGAACAAAGCCTTCACGGCTGGGCCTGACGCTTTCTGTTCCTGAGAAGCCTATTGGAGATGGATCCCAAAATGATTCCTTGACCCAACACCCTTCTGAACATTTTCATTTCATCCAATTCTTACAAGTGAATGGTTCACTGCTTGTTAATATTATAGTGCTCTAAGCTTCTCCATCTCTTAAAAAATAAGTATGTGTGAAGATTAACTCCACGTAAGCTCTGATCAAGAACTTTTAATTACATTCCGTGTAGTATGTTACTTGCTAAGTAGTGGTAAATAATTCCTGTAACTATAACAAATAATAAAATTACCTCATTCTCATGACCACCATTTCATTCACCCCAAGAATTCAAAAGATTACACTGATACTTGTTTTACAAATTGATTTGCATTGATGCTTTCTATAAAGTCACGGCTAGTAGATGCCCTCATTTTAACAGTGTGGAAACTAAAGGCCAAGAGAGTTATTGAAAAGAACCTCCAGTCCATTGTGAGTTAATCTCTGACTTCCTCCCTAACCCCTGGGTGATGCTAATTCTTTTTGGCAAAATAATGTTTTTCAAGTTTCTCTCCTTGGAAATGCTTTCTTAGGGGTGGTCTTGGCTTTCATCTGAGTGGGCTGCAGGGAACGAGGGCAGACACTTAATCATCTGTGAGATCAGTACTCTTCGGGAGAGGGAAAAATCCCTACATCTGCCTTCCACTACTCGGGTTGGAAAAGCAGTCACCTATGGACAGGAACTAATTAAAGACTTTGTGTTTCAGTGTTTAGAGCACTGCCCTTGTAAATCAGGGATCATGAGGGGAAATCTCCCTGAGGCTTGTTCTCTCCATTTACTTATTTATTTTGGAACTGGGGCGCAGATAGGCTAGTTAATCACACCCCTTAGATCAGGCGTGTCTTTGGTTCATGCAAGGCAGCTTTCTTATTTCATTTCGTTTTAACTTTATTTTTCCTTTATCTCCAAATTCCACTCCCGTTCCCCCAACTTCTTGCCACAGAAACTCTTTCTAATGTGTTTGATAAATTCCTTGAATATATGTGTATCTTTGAAAAGCATTCTATTGTTTTATGTGTGTGTTAAACTTTACATAAATATGACTCTCAAGAATGCTCTCTGTGTCTTCCTTTTTTTTTTTAACCTAGTGCTGTGATGATTGTTAAAATGTTAGGTGTCATCCACTCCTTGACGACATTTGGTATTTTCTGACTTTCTGGTTTTTGTCAATCCAATGGATATAGAGTGATAACTCATTGTGGTATTATTTTTGCATTTCTTGCGTTACCAATAAAGATGAATAACTCTTCATACTCTTCTTATGTGAGTAGCCTAGTTATAGCTTTTGCCTATTTTTGATTGAATTCTCCGCCATTATCTTATTGTTTTGCAGGATTTTCTTGCACCTTCCAGAGTTTAACCCTGGTCAGTTTTAGACATTGCCAGTATCTTTTCCTGATCTGTCACCTGTCCATACATTGTCTATAGTGCTGTCCTTTTTGAATAAAGATCTTATGTTTCGATGTAGTCAAATCCATCCTGTTTAAGAAGTCCTGGTCCACACCAAGATCATAAATATATACTCCAAAATCTTTTTCTTATCTTTACGGTTTTACTTTTCACATTAAGGTTTATTAGGAGTCATCTTTGTATACGGTTAGGAGTAGAGATCCCACTTTATTTTTTCTGTAGAATGAGATAGTTTTCTCAGTATCCTGACTCAATTTAGGGTCCTAAGCATGAATGAAGAAATTTTTATTATAGGAGGTACCATAATGAAGTAGAAGGGATGAGAGTAGAGGCTGAGGGGCAGGTAACAGGTGACTTATTCCCCTAAGTATGCTCCGAAAACTGGTACCTTTTCAAAAAAGTTTTAAGTAATATATTGCCATAGTGGTTATTAGATTATAATAAGACATGAGAGGAGTGGAAGTGGTTGGAAGAAGGGGCTCCAGTTCAGGAAAGACAAATGCAGCAGAGGGGCCACAGACACAGTCAAAAGTGGGGAGAGCCACCCTGAAAACTCTTGGGGGAGCCTCTGCTGATTAGGGTGAAGTGAAGGTTGAGGACAGGTAGTTTCAGAGTGGGCCGTTATTCACTCACTCATTCATTTATTTAATAACTTTGATTGCTTCCCATGGGCCAGGCACTCTTCTAGGCTCTGAGGATGCGAGCACAAAACAAGATTGGCAAGACTGCTGCCAGGGCACTTGTATTTCTAGCCTAAGTTGACATTCTCACATTTCTGGTTCCCCCTCTATGCTACCATCAAGATAATTCTTCCCAAATGCAAATGTAGTGAAGATACACTGATCTTATGAAACTTCATCAGATTTCCATTGCCTACTGCAAACTTGGTATATTATACAAGGTCTTCCCTGATTTAAACACCTGCCTACCTCTCCAGCTTCATCTCTTGATACTCCCCCAGCTTTACAGGCTGGTCCCTAATAGAACAAACGATTGTACGTGCTAAACCGCAGGTGACCCCAAAGGTAAGGCAACTCCCCAATTTTCTGATAAAAAGACCACCCAAAAAAGCTTGTATGGCCAACTTGAATGTATAAATGTTTGGGGATATAGCTGAAAATGTTAAATATCTACTAGTAGTATTTGACATATTAATTTAAATATATTTAAAATTAAACATTACATGAAATATTAATTTAGAAATGTCAATTCATTGTGTCTCTCAAATTTCATGAAATAGTTATATTCTAACTCCTCCTCGGCAGCTTTGATGGCAGTGCTTGCCCTCATCCTGGCTGAAGCTACTTTTTGAGTCACAGAATGCAGCTTTCAAAGCATGTCGTCTTTAGAGCTTTGTATGTTGTCTGTAATACAACAGTACAAAATATGTTTTGAAACTCTGAATGGTGCTGCCATTGGAATTTTATCACAAGCCATATGTACCTGTACCCCTTTATATAAAAATAGGACGTTGAAAAAGTCTCCTATAGGGGTATATATGATTTCTCCATGATGTAGCCATGTGCTATTTTTTTAATGATCTTGAAAAGACCAATTTATAATGACATGTACCACTCACAATTTTGAGGAAATATCTCAGGCAAGGAACAATACTACTATGCATTAAATCTTTAAATCTCTCTCTCAACTAATTTCATCTTCTTCCCCAAATCATACCTTATTTTATTTAAAATAAAGTAACCAGGAGATCACCTCATGAAACAAGAGACTTTGGAAGAAATCAAACATAAGATAACCCTTTTCTGAAGAGTAATTTGCAGGGGAGTCTTGCCTTATATTGGCCCATTAGGAGCGACTGGTTACTATGGTTCCCTAAACCGTGCCATGCCTTTCCACACCTCCATGGCTTTGCATTTGCTCTTCCCTCTGCCCCTAATGCAATGCCATCTCTTCCCACAGCTGCTGCCTACCACTGTGCGCAGCAATGCCTCTGTTACCATGGTTCATACATCCCAAAGCTGTTACGTGTCTCCCCGACTATGCAGTGAACTCCTCGAGGTCAGGGGCTGTGTCTGTTGATCCCGGTGTCCTCAGCACCCTTCATAGCATCTAGTACCTAGTTCTCTCCCATGAAACCGGATGTGGCAGGCTGAGCATGAAACATGCCTGAGGGGGTCCACCATATGATTCATCGTCCAAACTGGGACACCTTGAGAGTGAAATGGAGCACTATTGACAGTTATGCCAGGACACTAGGCATGGACCAGAACTGTCCTGGGTGAACTGGATCATACAGTCATCCTGATAACGTGACCAGGGGAGGCACGCTTAGGTTTCAAAGCTCAAAATAATAGATCAATATTTTACCTTTCAATTGTCCAACCTCCTTCCTGCTTATCCCTTCTTGTCCGTTCCTCTTCCTTCCTTATTTTCTCTCTCCTTGCTCAGCAAGACTCTTACAAACGTGCTAAACCACAGCGCTACAATTCTCATCCTTCACTTCACAAGTTAATTTTAGAGTGAGAAAAGCACATGAATCCTGATGTAGAGAACAGTGTGTGGGGGCAGGGTGGAAAGTGCCTTGATTATAGCTCTTCCAAGGGATACAAACTCAAGACTTTTTTATCTCTCTCCTTAGAAATAGAAATTTCTCTCCTTAAAAGAGTCCTAGGGACCCCAAATAAATGCTCAATAAGGAAAAACTGTTAGAATGATTCAAGCATGTGTGGTCTGTCTTCATCCTGAAATCCATAATGATCTTAAGGCACACTTAAGACATGAAATGCAGGGGCCGGCCCAATGGCCTAGTGGTTAAGTTCACGTGCTCTGCTTCAGTGGCCCAGGGTTTGCAGGTTCAGATCCCGGGTGCCAACCTAGCACTGCTCATCAAGCTGTGCTGTGGCAGCATCCCACATAAAATAGAGGAAGATTGGCACAGATCTTAGCTCAGCAACAATCTTCCTCAAGCAAAAAGAGGAAGATTGGCAACAGATGTTAGCTCAGGCCAATCTTCCTCACACACACACAAAAAAAAAAACAAAAAAAGGTATGAAATGTAAAGTTGGGCTGAATGGAATCACTACATCATGCAGGAAGGAAAAACTTGATTTGTTGGGAAAATGTCCTTGTGTGTCAGTGCTGTGTACCATGACGATTGAAAGAGCAAGCACTTCAGATCCTGAGAGATCTGGATTTGAATCCTGATTCCACCACCTACTTAGCTGGATTAAATGAGATAGTGCATTTAGCACCGATCCAACCACATAATAGACACTCACTCTGTGCAAGCTATCACACCGTGTGCACGTCAGTAAAAGCTGCAAGTGCATTCTTTTCATCTGTATGAAAGTAGTTATGCCAGCTTTAATGATCAGAGAGTGGACTGAGCATGCAGAAATCTGAGTGCCTGCCATGCCTCCGCCACTACTGAGCTACGTGGCTCAGAGCAAGTCATTAAACACTTCAGTCTTCTCTGTGAAATGAGCGAGCTGGAGATAATTCCTGTTTCAATTCCCTATTGCTACGCCACACACCTCCTCCAAAGGTGTAGCCCAAAACTGTAGCCCAAAAGGCTACTGTTTAGTGGCCTGAACATAATGATTCATTATTTCTCCGGATCTGGTGAATTGTCTGGGCTCAGCTGTATGGTGTTGCCTGGGGTCACTCAGGCAGCTGCTTTCGGCTGAGTGCTTGGACGGGGCTGGAACATCCAGAACGGTGTCACTTATTTCATAGCTGTATGTGTCAGTTTTGGTTCTCCTCCGTGTGAACTCCCATCCTCTAGGACCGTTCTCTCTCTGAATGGCCCCTCCAGCAGGATAACCAAGACTTCTTTCCATGACACCTGGTTTCCAAAAGGGCAAAATCAGGAGCTTCTTAAGACCTCGCCCAGATGCCACACAGTGTCACCTCCACTGTAGAATATTTGTTAAAGCGAGTCGGAAGCCAGCCAAGATTCAAGGGAGGGGAAAGTCTCCACCTCCTGAAGACCGGTGGAGTCGTTTTCTAAGAAGGTGTGCGGGATGGGAGGGGGCGTCGTGACGATCTTTCACAGCGATTGCCACAGTCCCTGTGGTACATGCTGCCTCTGACAGGCCGTGTTTAAATCTAAAGCTCTGAGGCAGTCCCACTTCTCCTCAATTGATTTATCAACTCTGGATTCCGCAGAGAGCACCAGTGTGCTCCAGGCTTTGAAGACATCTCTGCTCTCAGAGTACCCCCAATAGAAATCCGTTATTTTTGCCACCAAGTGTCTTTTCAGTCTCCTCCTGGCAAACAGACTCTCTGCTTCCCCCAGGGACCTGGTGTAGACACAGCTGGTTACACCCCAGCTGCCATCCCCATTCTTCCTTGTGAAGAGAACGCCGCTCTGTCCAGAGATGTAGACATGGTGTCCTCACCCCTGGGGCATGAAGCTTCATAGAGCTAAGACAATCATGATCATCCTGTCTCCTTTTGCCAGTAATTGGTTTTGAGGTGCATGTGGGACCCAGCTCTGGCCAATGATACAGCAAGGTAAGTTTCATGGGGGCTTCTAGAAAATATTTTCTTTCCTGAACAAAAGAAAGGGACTTGCAAAAAGAAAACCCTGTCCCTTCCTTCCTACTTTGGGAGCTTGTGTGGAACCAGCTGTGGAAGCCACATTGTGATGGTGAGCAGTAAGCCTAGGGGACCACAGGAGGCACCCAGACCGCTGACATTATTCAGCTTCAGATTTATCTAACCCAGGACCGCCTACCACTGGACTTCTTGTTATGTGAAATAATAAACCCCCACAAATAACTGAATCTGGAACAGTCAAAACCACCTCTCCCCGACTCCTCAGTGTACTATATGGTTCTAGCGATGCTGACTCCAGGAAGGAGCACACAACCCACGACCAACAATCAGCACGTGTTCCCCTGACCACAGCAGTTACTTCAAAGATGGGCCAACGAAGCCAAGGCAATTTTCCTTGGGACTTTTGGAAAGAGACATGCACTTTTTTCCTGCTGGACCTAAAAGCTGACAGGATATAGCAGCTAGAGCTGCTGTGGCTGTTACGCTATCATCTCACTGATATGAAGAGCCAACTCTGAAGAAGGCAGGCTCAAGAGAAGAAAAGAAACCTGATTCTTGATAAGATCACTTGAGTCCTGGATCCAGTCAGGCCTGCAGCCCTAATCCTGAATTTTTCAGTTTATTTGACGCACCCTTTTTGGAATAAGCTTTCTTGATAGGACTTTTTGTCATTTGCAAGGAAAAGACTCCTAACTGGGGAAGTGTGGATATTTGTTAGGAAACCATCAACCAGACTGTCACTTTGATTCTAGGGCACTCTCTGGGACTTTTATCTTGAACCTCTGTTCCCCATCCACGTTCATCCATTCCTATAGTTCTGCTTGCCACCCCCTGTAATTATGTGACCTAGCCATTAACACTAAGGCCTTGGGACCACGCCTGGCCCTGGGTTCAAGTCTCAGCTCTGGGACTGATTATATCTGTGTCCTTGGGCGTGTCTCTTAAACCTCTGTGTTCTTTAGCTTTGGTGTGTTTAAAATTATGGCTATAATGGTTCCCACCTCCTGGAGTTATTGTGAGGATAAAAGCAGGAGCAGGAAATGCGGGCGATGTGCTTAGCCAGCACTGAGCCCAGCATATATGAGGCTCTCACACGTTTGCTGTTTTACCCTTTTTTTTTTTTTTTGAGGAGGATTAGCCCTGAGCTAACTGCTGCCAGTCCTCCTCTTTTTGCTGAGGAAGACTGGCCCTGAGCTAACATCCGTGCCCATCTTCCTCTACTTTCTATGTGGGACGCCTACCACAACATGGCTTGCCAAGCGGTGCCATGTCCGCACCTGGGATCGGAACCGGCGAGCCCTGAGCCACAGAAGCGGAACGTGCGCACTTAATTGCTGCGCCACCAGGCCAGCCCCTAAATTTGCTGTTTTTAATGGAAACCTAACCTGGTGTCATAGGCAGAGAAGTGACTCCACAAAGATGGCCACGTCCCAATCCTCAGAACCTGTGACTGCATTATGTTTCACGGCAAAGGGGAATTAAGGTTGCAGATGGAGTTAAGGTTGCTAATGGGCTGACTTCATAACAGGAAGAGTATCCTGGATTATCCAGGTGGCCCAATGTCCGCACAAGAGTCCTTAAAAATGGAAGAGGGAGGCAGAGTGACGTGATGTGAGAAGGACTCAATCTACTGTTTTGGGCTTGAAGCTGGAGGAAGGAGGTCCTGGGCCAGGAAATGTGGGCAGCCTCTGGGAGCTGGAAAAGGCAAGGAAGCCAAGTCTCTCCCAGCACCTCCAGAAGGGAATGCAGCCCTGCGAACACCTTGCCTCTGGCCAGTGAGACTTGCTGCTGAGCTCCTCCTCTGCACCTCCCCGTGATTGCCACCACAGACTCGGCAATGGATGGGACTGCGCCTCTACCCTCATGGAGCTTACAAGCTGTGAATTCTGTGCCAACCAGGGTGTTATGAAATCCTGTTTGGTCGTGAGCATGGGATTTACCAATGAGAATTAGAAGATGTAAGTCAGGGCAGCTACAGAGCAAAGATGTGGGACAGAGACCTGTGAGAACTGAGAGTAGCAGTGGAATATGGGTTGCTAACAGAACCGAGAGCTGAGATAGTGCATATTTGGAACTCCATCTAAGGGCGGAAGTCTTGAGGTTGACTGCCTGGCTCCTTTGTGTTAGGGGCTCAGGGAGGAGACAGACATCAGTTTTGGTAGTGGGGGACTACAAGATGAGAAGTGGACCGGAGGATGAAAGCCATGCCTTCTGTGTGCCAAGCACTGGTGACTTTGAGCCACACCGCAACCTTTCGAGGGATGTTTTTTGCCCCCTTTCCTAGAGGAGAAATCAAGGCTCATAGAAATTAAGTAGCTTGAACAAGTTTACACAATTAAATAAATGGAGAAATGGAATTTTAAAAATTTAATTTTTTTTTTTTTTGCCAGCAAAGAACCACAAATCCTTCCTGTTTCCATGCAGTATTGACTTAGTTGTTTCAATGTTCTTTGTACAGCCCACCTCATGTTATAAATTATTTGGGGGCCAGAACTGTCTGGGCTTATTTACTCAGAACTGTGCACCAGGAAGCTTAATGCTTACAAGAATAGTTCATCAAATCTTAGATGCCATCAACTGGAATATGCACCATCATTCCATATAGCACTAAGAAAGAAAAAATGTTGGGGACTGTAAGATGTCCCAATTTGGGAGATGTCAAAATGTGGAAAAATATGCATCTTAGAGTCCATAAAATAGAGCTAAAAAATGTTTTTAATGATGATATTGATGAAGTGTCAAATCTCAGCTTGCTAATCCACCCCAGGCTTACCTATGATTTAGGTTTCTAATACTTAAACCCAGACTGTTTTAAAATATCGAAGTTTCCTTTGGACAACTCCTTTGGAAGTTTTTCATTGTTCAAAATATGGTACTACTGGGCCAGCCAAGTGGCATAGTGGTTAAGTTTGCATGCTCCGCTTCAGTGGCATGGGGTTCGTGGGTTCAGATCCCAGGCACGGACCTACCCACTGTTCATCAAGCCATGCTGTGGTGGCATCCCACATACAAAATAGAGGAAGACTGGCACAGGTGTTAGCTCAGCAACAATCTTCCTCAAGCAAAAAGCAGAAGATTGGCAATGGATGTTAGCTCAAGGTGAATCTTCCTCACCAAAAACCAACCCAACAAACAAAAATGGTACTATTAAGAAGCATCCCCACAGGGGCCAGGCCCGTGGCCCCGTGGCCAAGTGGTCAGCAGCCACGGTTTCACAGGTTCGGATCCTGGGTGCGAACACGGCACCACTCATCAGGCCATGCTGAGGTGGTGCCCCACACAGCACAACCAGAGGCACTCACAACTAGAATGTACAACTATGTCCTGGGGGGGCTTTAGGGAGAAGAAGAAGAAGAAAAAAAAAAAGATTGGCAACAGATGTTAGCTCAGGTGCCAATCTTTAAAAAAAAAAAAAAAGAAGCATCCCCACAAACATTAATAATGAAATATATGATTTTTTAATGTGCCAGACACTGTGCTGAGTGCATTAAATGCAGTATCCCTCTTGATTTCTCATGATCATCTTATGAATAATTAGGTTTTTATTATTGCCGTTTACAGACCAGACAACTGAGGCTCATGGGAGTTCAGCTTCTCGTCCAAGGCCACCCACCTCGCAGATGGCTGAGATGAGACCTGAGTCTCCGCCGGGGACCTCAGTGCTCGCTCCCTTAGCCACTGTTTCTCATATAGGTAGAAACGGGGGGCAGGGGGAGCTTCTATTTTCCTTTATGAAAGTTCTGCGACCGTGACCCTTTGTGTCACATAATTAACGCCTGCTTTTTCTCAGTCTTTCTGAGCTACTTACCCTGTTATCCCTCCAATCAGAGCCTTTACCTCCCAGGACTCGTTGGTTCTTGTTCTCTTACAGATCGGTCTCCAGAATTTTCGTCATTCTTGGCTCACTCCTTTGACAACATTACCAAAGGCATGGGATGGAGTTACAGTCAGAAAAGTGCCCCCAAAACTTTAAAAAAAACCCAAAAAACATTCATAGTCCATCTGATCTACACAGGAAATTAGAAAACACCACATACTTAACTGGAAAAATACTTGAAATGAAATGAAGAATGAGGTTTACTGTTATTTAGATTTTGATTAAAAAATGTTTATCCCTTATCTAAGGCTCGGGGACACTGGAAATGAAGGAGCTGAAAGCTTGCTTTATAGAACTTGAATGATCTTCTCTGATTATGTTATATTACTGTTTCCTAAGCCTGTGGTCAAATACAATAGCTTTATTAAAGCTGTGACTCAGTTAGAAAGGGGAATGAATTTTTCTGCCACGGGAGCAGAGGTGAGAGATGAGAGAAGACGATAGAGCCACAGCGCGGGGAGAAGAAAGTCGACAAAGAAAGGATGGTGCCAGTGCTCACCCCGCCAGGGGATGCTCTCCTTCCCCAGGGAGCCAAGCTTTCCCGAATTCACTGCTAAACAGCCCAGGAGTACTCAGGGAGAAAGAAAACAGAACAGAACAGAAAGAATGGCTGGGGTTGCAGTGTGGAAGCGAGAGAAAGCCACTTTTGTTCTGTCTCAAGTTCTTACATATGTGGCGTCGATAATGCTAAATGCTCATACTTACCAAACGTTTGACTGCAGGTGGGTACTGCTCTAAGTACCACCCATTTGTTCTATCGTTTAATCCCCTCAACAACCACATGAGGTGGTTCTATCCTCATCTGCATTTTACAGAGGAGGAAACTGAGGCAGAGAGCGTAACTTACCTGAGTTTATGCAATAAGTGGTGGAGCCAGGATTTGAACCAATATTTTGACTCTGGAGCCTAGACATGCACTTGGCCATGACACTGCTTTGCTGAAGGTCCAGCTGCTTTTGCCAGTGGGCCGTGCACCACGGAGGCTGCTCAGGAATGGGGGTGGGGCAGCCTCCTCGAGAACCAATAAGCTCAGTGCAGCCTGGGAAAAGAGGGATTTGGAAGGAAATTGTTGTGGGCTCCTCACTGAAGCAGTGCTGGCTCCCTTTGAAGAGAGAAATGAGGCAATTTCAAAGAGTTGGGGGAGGTCAGAGGTCAAGACTAAGCCACCGTAGCTAAGCGATGTAGAAATGCAAGCCTGTCATTGCTAAAGTGACAAAATAGGATATCAGGACACATTCAAAGCAACCGCACATAATTATTATGGAAATTAACTGTTGCTATTTCTGAGACATTTTTGCCAGCTGAGTGAGGGACCTGTGACATCACAAACAATTACTGATGAAATAGAGGCTGAGGAATTGAGACTTGTGGCGACTATATGACCCTTCCCAAGTTATTTAACCTCTCTGAGCCTCAGTTCCCTCATTTGTAAAATGGAGATATTAATAGCCTCTACCTCTCAGTATTCTTGCAAGAATTAAATGATGATAATGTAAGCAAAATGCTTGGCACTGTGCACGGTGCACAGAAAGTGCCCAATATGTGTGAATTCTCCCTTCCGCTCTCCTGCCAGTTCTACCTGCTGTAAAACTGGTGCCGTCTGTCTTGACGGAAGTACATTATTTACCTATGGAGGGGGGCTTTGAATAGCAACACACATTTATTAAGTGTTCTCTGTGTCCCCGGAAGTGTGCTGGGTGCTACAGATACAGTAATACTCTCTTTGGGCCTGGTTTTTGCAAAAAATCGGGAGGCGTCTCTGGAATCCTGGCCTCCATCAGGCATCCTGCTACGCACTCCCATTGCACTCCACCCTGCCCCTTTCTTAATTATTATTTGCAGTGCCCAACTCCTGCCAGTCCGTAAGCCTCCCTGAGGAAGTGGCTAATTGATGGGAGGATTGGTGTTGGTGAAAGAGCCAGAGGATTGCGGAGGTTTTACAGTCCTGTTAGAGAAGCCAGCACCTCAGGTGAGGCTCAGAGATTAGCAGCAGCCTCATAGCACCATTAAAAGTCTAGACGTTTGGCCCCAGATTGGGAAAATCCTGTGTGTGTGTGTGTGTGTGTCTCTATAGTATTCTACCTGGTCAGGGCTCAGTAGGGAAAAGGCCACTCCTATATTCCAAGACTGAAGGGTTATAATACAAGGAATGAGAGTTTTACAAACAGAGGTGAGGGGGGCAGGGATGGCGGAGCAAAGGTCAGAGAAGCAGGTGATGGGGTTCAGGACACACCGCCTCAAACAGGGCACCTTGGTATACTGAATATCTAAGCTGAAGGAATTTGAGAAAAAAACAAAGCAGGAAGGTCACCTGACCTCCCCTCTCGCCGTTCTTCCTTGAAACGGTCATGAATCTCCCCTGCGGAATGGTATCTTCCCTGCCCCAGGGAGGAAAAAGACATCCTCATCGCCAGAGATGGGGATTGGGGGCCAAGAAACCTGTACAAATAAACCTGGTTAAACTCACCTTCATCATCCTGGTTACTTCTTCACCATTTACTACCCCTAGCCCAAACCCCTCTGTCTTGCCTGTTCTTCACAAATTCATTGTTTCTTTGTCTAAAAGATAGAAAAACTTCCTATTCTGGTCACTTCTTTGAGTCTTCATGCTCTTGTGAAGGATCTCGTGTACATGAAGAAATTCAATAAAATTTGCATGCTTTTCTCCTGTTAATCTGCCTTCATCAGTTTAATTTTCAGACCCTGAGAGGGTTGAGGAAAACTCTTTCCTCCCTTCCACAGTCTCTGACCGTCTGGTCCAGCTGCCCCAGAGCGGGGATTCTCAATGGTCTGCCCAGAAGCCACTGAGGATCTCAAGTCTGCTGACAGCATCCTCAGGAGAAAAAGGGCTTCTCCTCTCCTGCCTTCCAAATACCTCCTCATCGTCAGCTGTGCGACCCTGAAACCATCAGGGAAGGGGGTCTGGGAAATCTAGTGCCTAGTTTCTCTTCTGTGAGGAAGAGAGAGCAAAATGTCTCTCTCTTCAAGAAATGTACTGTGCTTGATCAAATCCAAGACACACTGTTATTTTATGCATCACTGCAAAAGGGACAATGCTGCCAATTACACAACGCTTTCTCGTCACCAACAGTTAGGCACGTCCCCATTTCAAAGATGTAAAAATGTGTATGTTTGGGGGGGGTGACTCTTATAACTAATTTAAAACATAATATAAGAAAAAGTCAATAACCACTGGCTGTTGTGAGTTCTTATCTTCCAAAAGAAATGTGCACCTTAGGGAAACTGAGGCAGTGCCACAGCCTATCTCACTGTCAGGACTGAGGGCTCTCTGAGGGGAGCAGAAAGGCTTGCCTTGCTCTTGCTCTGAGCCAACCACTCCATTCGCCTCTCAGTGACCATGAGGAACTTGCAGATTCAGAGCCCAGGCAGTTAATTGCCCCTGATTGCCTCAAGGACAACTCAAAGGGTTTTTTTTAAACTTTCTGTTTTTTTGTGAAATCTATCACACAAACAGAAAGCAGACAAAACCACCACCTAGTCAAGAAATAGACCGTTGCTAGTACCCCACAAAACTGCTCCTTGTATCCTCTCCTTCCTTGTTCCATAAAGGCAGTCACTCTCCTGGCCGCTAGCCCCACAGGTTAGTTTTGCCTACTTTGAAGTTGTGTATAAACAGAATCATACAGCAGGTCCTCTTTTGGGTCTGGCTTCTCTTCCCCAACGTCACCGTGAGATTCATCCACGTTGTGTGTCATCATGGTCCGTTCATCCTCATTGCTGTTCAGTGTGCCATTGTACTGGCATTCTGTAACCACGAGCCCACTAGAGCCAGTTCGAACAGGCCCCATCTCTTATCAACAAAGTGATTAAGAACTGCCTTTCAGAAAATTTGCAAAGTCATGTAGCCAGAGAAGGAGCAGAAGATGAAATCTTGACCTGAAATGACCATGGAACGAAAGATTCTCCTCCCACGGAACCAAAGGACGGCGACACTGGAACTTGAAAGTCAGATTTTCATCAGAAGCAAGGGGTCCGTGATCAAGGAAGATCCAGTGTTCGCATTCCTTCCCCACCTTGCCAGAAATGTTTAGAACCTTACCATAAATGCTTAACGCCCGCCAATCAAAAGCTGTACTGTAAGTGTCTCCACGTGCCAGTCTTTTCTACCTAACTTCTTAAATTTTGCCTCAAATCCTGAATCAGGGAGACAGATCTGGGGGCACATGCCCCCTGTCTCCTTGTAGATTGATCTGGCAAAATAAAGCTACATTTCTTTTCCCAAAGGCCAATGCTGCTGGAAACTGGATTGTACGTGCCTCAGGTGGTGAGCCCTTGCTCGGTAACAATTCCATCGTAGTGTTGGGTATTTGGGCAATTTCCAGCTTGGGCTCCTGTGCACAGTGCTGCTGTCAACATCCCACTGCATGTCTTTTGTGAAGATACTTATGCATTTCCATTGGGCGGATACTTAGGCGTGGAATTGAATGCATATCTGGCTTTAGTTGATTCTGTCCAACCTTAAGTGTTGTGTCCAAACTAAGCTTCCTTGGTTTCGTCCTTCAGAAATCACAACAGCACTGCTCAGGAATTTTTTCAGAGAGGCTTCCAGCCAAGGACTTGAACCCCTGGAAACATTCCATGGGGAAGAAAATGACTTTCTTGACAGCAGATGAGGAAAGAGTGGAGCAGGCACTTGTCTCTCCAAGCAGAAGAAAGACGTTGCTGCTCGTGAGTGTACCAGGGCATGCCTGCAGCTGAGGACCTTGTCACCAGAGCACCTCCAGGGAGGGTCAGTTCTTCCTTTGCCTTATTCAGCATCTTGTTACCTGGGCAGATCCAAAGTTACCAGCTTCAGGAACCCTATACGCATCGTTGGATTTTGCATCCATGGCAACACATGCTTTACATACCATTTTATTTCAAACAATGGGAAATTAAACATTTCATGTGAAGCAATGTCAGGTTTCAAGTTGGAGGGAGGGGTAGGGGGCGAGACCGTCTCCAAGTGCATTCCCGAAGGCAGTGCACTTCAGGAAAGGCGTTGATTGGGAGAAAGACTCCTTGCTCTGTGGCATGCATAAAAAATGTCTCTTACTGCCCGTTTTCCTCAGCCTTCCCTGTCCTTGCATGCTGCTTGCATCTCAGTATATAAACTGTGTACACACACACACACTCATGCACACAGTCAAATGGCAATTCTTGGGATGAAGTAGGGAAAAAAAGCCATCTGCCTTGAGAATGTAAGACCTTTTGGTGGCTTACTGGCAGGACCAGGGTAGTTGGTCTCACTAAATATTTGGTTAATAAATAAATGAATGAATTCAGCCATGAGCTCCCCAGAAGAGAAAGGGTGACATTGGGCATCACATTTCATTTTGTGCACCAGTGTCCTTATTACGACTCCTAATGACTTAATTCTGTGATTATCTTTATGCCCTAATAAAAGGGCTTTTAACAATTAGGGGCTGTCTCTCTGAAGTTATCAGCTTCCACAGCCTGTTGATGCCCACATGCCCGGAGCGGCAGGTGGGGAGGGGCAGTTCTGTCTATAGTGACAATGCTGCCTATCTCTTTGGTTTTGTTTTCTTTCTTCTTTTAAACTTTTTTGCTTTTTTCCCCCCATCAACATCAAAAGAGAAGAGACGACAGGCCAGCGGAACTGGCAGGACAAGAAATCAACTTCAATGGTGAAAAGCAACAAATAGTGTGCTTCTCTCCTCTTTGTCTCCTTTCATGTTGAAATCACCGGCATTAGTTTCAGGTTTATAGAAGCTTTACTGGCTCAACAGACAGGAAGCCATCCTCCTCTCCCCAAACATTTGGTGTTGCACGAGAAGGTCTCAACCCCTTGTGACTTGCAGGGAATGTTACATTTGAGGACAGGTTTTTGTTTTCCTAATAAACACGCATAAACACACATGCACCCAGAAATGTGTGAATGCCTAATAGTTAGAGTCAAGTCTGGCAGGTGGAAATGCGCCCTTTTGACAAATCTCTATTTATTGTGTTATTTCACCCACAAAGGCTCAAATGCTAACTAGCTTTGTGAATAATCTGTGGATGGGAATGTGATCATTTTTCTAAGTCAGCCGGTGGGCTCAGTTCATTGCACTCCCCCCCAAAAGTAAATTCTCCGGCTGACTGCGAACATACCGATACTTGCTGCAAGTGAAGCAAACTTATGGGGACCATTAAAGTGCCAGGGCATTGGAAAATAACAGCCAAGTGAGCGCTGATTTGCATTTATGTCATAAAATAACTTGTCACCTTCAATTTATCACAGTAATTGGTACCAGAGGAGAATGTGTGATGCTTATACTTGGTTCAAAGCCACCTTTCCCCCACTGCCAGTCCCTGCCTCTCCCTCTCCTGAAATAGTAATGGGCGCACTTCTAAAGATAGACGATCTCAGACCTTTTCTATAGCTCTGGGCTTTGGGGAAAAAGATGCATCAATGTATTCAAAGACATTAAATCTCACAATAAGCCAATGAAGTGTGTACTGTTGTTATCCCCATATCACAGATGAGGAAACTGAGGCACAGAGAAGCAAAGTAACTTGCCCAAGGTCATATAACCAGTAAGTGGTACAGCCAGAATTGGTGCGCCAGCATTAAGACCCCAGAGCCCACGATCCTAACCACTGAGCCAACCTGCCTGGCTTTGATTATAACGTACAATCTAATAGGAATACTAGGGGTGGCATCTATACCTGGGAAAAGCACACATCCCCAAAATCTTCCTATAAGAAAAGCATGGTGAGACTGACACATCATTACCATTTCAAACCAAGACCCGCCCAGGAATAAGTAAGTTATTCCAAGTGGGTTTAGAAAAACAATCAGTGGTTAGTGGTTATTACCAATGCAGTTCAGGCAAGGCCCTCTTGATTGCAGTGGAATGCTTTGAATCCCGTGATTCTATTTCTCTAAGCCAACCAAAGCCACACATGACAGACAGTTGCATCTTTATTAGGGAAATTCTCCAGGTCTCCCTCCACTTAGCTGTTATCAGAGCATCTGTATATGCTAGCTCCGTGAATTATAAGTTGACTTCTAAGGACGAATTCTAAAGTATTTCCCAGTTTGGATCTCCCACGTTTCAGAGAGCAGCTTCATCTGACGGTCTGGCATGTGAATACCCTGAAAGAGGGGTACGTATTTTGCGTGTTTTGAAGGGTGTAAATTGTGCCGCATTTGATGACAGGCAGGTCAGTGTTGAAATCCTCCCTCTGTCCCTGCAGTGGAACCTGGCCACATGGTCTATCTCTCTGAACCTCAGTTCCTCCGCCGCCAAAGAGGCTGAAGACACCTCCCTGAAGATTAATTAGGAAAGGCAACTGACATCTGCGGGGCACTTGGCAGACTACGACGGCGCACACCCGAGCTCTGTAAGTCCTCTGCCCACAGGCAGTGCGCCGAGCGTCCTTCTTTTTAATTGTGGTAAAATATACGTAACGCAACACTTACCATTTTCATCATTTTAAAGTGCATTAAGTACATCGACACTGTTGTGCAACCATCACTACCATCCATTTCCAGAACCTTTTCATCTTCCCAACTAAAACTCTGTACCATTAAACAGCAACTCTCCATTCCCCCCCTCTCCAGTCCCTGGCAACCACCATTCCGCTTTCCATCTCTATGAACTTGACTATTCTAGGGACCTCATATACGTGGAGTCACACGATATTTGTCTTTTTGTGTCTGCCTTCTTTCACTTAGCATCATGTCTTCAAGTTTCATCCATATTGTAGCATGTGCCAGAACTCATTCCTTTTTAAGGCTGAATAATATTCCATCATATGTCTATACCACAAATGGTTCATCTATTCATCCTTCAGTAGACATTTGGGTTGTTTCCACCTTTTGGTTATTGTGAATAATGCTGCTATGAACATGAGTGTACAATCCCTTCTTTCAGCTCTTTTGGGTATATTCCTAAAAGGGGGATTGCTTAATCTTATGGTAATTCTATGTTTAATTTTTTGAGGCTGAGTGTCTTTTGTATGCATTATTTGGAGTAAAAGAGGTGTTGAGAGGTGTGCGGGGCGGGGGGGATTCTCAGGTGCTCCCGCAGGACTGCCCCATCATTGGTCCCCAAATTAGTTCAAGGCCCTAAGACGCAGCCCCATAGAAAGAAGAGCATGTACTCAGGTGTGTAGGCTCTCTGTTGCCTGCCTTTCCTCCCCAGTTACAGGTGACAGATTGCCAGAGCAGAGGAAAGTAATCTGAGAGATATTAGTATGCAAACCAGATCGGGGAACAATATGGTTTAAAACTGTTCCTCCACTGTTTTGCTATGGATATGTGTCTGAATGTGACACATATCCCACCCCCACCCCACCCCCTTCTCTCTCTGCTGGAAGAGCTAAGGCAGGTACTTTGGGATGTGTTAACCCTTCCCCAACCAGATCAGTGACTTCCTCAAAACTTCCTCGATGTTTCAGCAGCCCTGCCTCTGAGCAGTAAGTTAGCCGAGAAGCTGCCAGTCACTTGATGACATCAATTATTCTGAGACTGACAGATACTGAAAAGTCTCATTATCACCAATAACAGGAGCACCTCATCCATATCGCACCTGTCAAGGCAGTCAGGTTGGGTTAGTCCGTATCTAAAAAAACCAGCTCTAGCATCACACACAAGGAGAATCCTGCACTCCGGTTACTCACCTCATCATCCAGCCCAGTCCCCATGGGAAAGGGCAGGAGAAGATCAGAAGTCACCACCATTCAGAAACCAAACTCATTATCCTTTTGATGTTGCTTTTAACCTGTTGCTGATCTGAGCAGAGAGGTGAGCTTTTCAGAGAGGAGCGTTAACTTAGTGGATCATGCACAAACGGCAGGAGGTGAGTCGTCACAAGCAAATGATTAGGAGGGAGCCCTCTGAGCCATGCAATTGCAGCTGGCCCGCCTACGGGCACTTGGCAGAGTTGCCTTCCTAAGGCTCCCAGACAGGGTTTTCTAGGAAAGCACTTCTGGCTGCGTTACCAGGGCGTCTGCTTAGAGAGAGAAGTCACTGGGAAGGTGTGATGACCAGGGGCTTCGGCAGCAGATGACTGGCACTCGCACCAGCACAAATTACGGCAGGGGGCAAGAGACTCAACCTCTCTGTGCCTATTTCCTCATCAATGCAATGAAGAGGATTTTTTAAAATCTCCCTTGCTTTGGCCACTTCCTAGCAACATGGGCTTTGGTTGAGCCTTAGTTTCCCCATCTGCAAAGTGGGTGGGATAACCCCTATCTTTAAGGGATTGTTGTGAAGATGAGATAAAATCTAGGACAAGGAAGTGGTTGAGAGTAAGTGATCAATCAGTGTAGGTATTACCGTTTCAAGCACCTTCTATCCCTTTGATGGTAGATGAGGCATAAATCATCAGAATGGGCATATAGAAAATAAGATTTGAATTCAAAAAGAAGAACATCCACGTTGACTTTACCTGGGATGTTGTCACTGCCATTCCTGCCGGAATGTTTGGGTCTGATGCCCCCTCCCACGCTCTGCAGGGCAGAAGCCTTTCGTAATCCGATTCCCTCCGTGAGCTTGGTGTCATGGTGAAGCGAGATCCTCTGGAGTCAATTACCAGGGATCAAATCACGGCACCTCAACCCCTAAGCCTTACGGTTTTGACCAATTTCGTGTTCTCTTCGTATTTCAGTTTCCTGATCTGTAAAATGGGGATAAGACCCGTACCTGTCTCAGAGGTTGTGATTAAATTAAATGAGATAACACATGTGCAGTGCCTAGAATGCTGCCTCACACACGGTCAAGTGCTGACTAGATGTTAGCCGTTGTTATTACCCAGAAGCTTTCCTATGCAGCTGCCACAATTAGAGGGTAGAGGCGGAGCTGGCTCACGCTGGCTTAGGAGAGCGGACGGCGCACAGCTCTTCTGGACTCTGCGACCAGTGACAGCACATCGGTAGCTTGAAATTGGGAGCATTTACACCATGGAAATTGGCAAACGTTACACATCAGCCCCTCTCCCCTCTCCCTAACCAAACCCTATTGTTGAACATTTACCAACACACTACCGAGCACAAGGGAAACCATGATGCCCTGAGCCTGCCTTTCCAACACTCCAGGGCCAGGTGAGAACAGGGATCCCAGCAGACCAAAGGCCACCACCCAATCAAGTTGATGGGGAGAGGCAGATGCTCTTCCTCCCCCGGCCCCGTAGTCTTCATCCTCATCTATCCCTGTGACAATGCATTAGGTAAGATCTCTGTCGTTGGAGAATCTCTCCAGACATCATTTCTACCCCTCCTACTTTTTGAATATTCTCTTTTAGTCAGGGATGTTTAATTGGAAGCAACAGAAACAAACTCTAGTAAACATAAGCCAAAGGGGAATTTAATGGTAGGAAATGATATGCTCACAAACTTGAAAGGACGTCTGAAGTAGGTGGCTTGGAATAGACAGGTCCCAGGCAGCTGCAGAAAATTCTGGTAGCAGGAACTCCTTGGCTGTCTCACTAGCTGGAATAAACAGGCTTTAAATTTTTTATTTTTTCTTGCTTAAGAAGCAAAGTCTTAGGAGGGAGAATCCAATTAATTGCATTTAGATCAAATGTCCACTTATCGACTGTGAAGCCATCTAGATTAGAACTGAACAAAATGACCCATAACAGAATCATTTCCCAAAGTAAACCAGATGCTCTTGAAGAAATGGGTGCTGGGTGGCCACAACCATGACAAATGTTCACTCCACCTTCTTGGGCCTCCTGGTGGAAAATGTTTGTGGTTCCTTTCTGCAAAGGGGATGGTCATGCCAACTGAACTTCACCAGCATGGTCTTTCACAGAATGTGGTGGCAGCACAGATCAGTGGAAAAACTCCAAGGCCCACCAGACTGCAGAAAATGATAACCTCAAAGGAAGAGATCCCTGCCTTTAGTTTGAATAATCCCAAAGTTTATTGAGGTCATGAGAGCGTACTTTGCAGAGTGATCTCCATGTGGCATACTCTGGGGAAAGACTTAAGAACTCAATCAGCCTTTTTCACCTCCAATTTCCCCCATTCCTGCCCAGGTGATTAATGGGATGATGGTTTTGATGACGGCTTCACAGAATCCCAGGGATCTGTAATCTTGGGATGGCGTCCGAGGGCGATTTGTTTCCTCCTAGGGCCCTGTTCATTTCTACAGGCACCAACCAAGCGCTCCGGAAAGTCTTTTGTAAACCTGTCAGAAGTGCTGCTGGTCCTTTGTGTGCCTTTTCTAGTTGGATTTTCTTTTTCCTTCTATTCCTCATTGTGATTGATTTCAGAAAGGTGATTTAATCCCCTTTGATGTTCTTTTTTTCTTTTTTTCTTTTTTAACAACTCTGTAGATGTGGCCTCGTTTCTTTGACACTGTCTGGATGATCTTCCTTTATCAGCAGGTCTCCGTGGCTTTTCTTTTGAGGAATATGCTAAGAGACTGGCTCAGGGAAGAGTCAGTAGCGAACCCCCAAAGATGTACGGGACCTGCTTTTGATAGAGTGGGGTCATGAGAAGGTGTCAACAAGTAAGCTCGTGAATTATTGATGTGACGACAACACAGAAAACGTTGGATGTCTTTAAATGGGATTATTAAACACAGACCAGTTCACTGTATAACACCCTTGAAGTGGGTGGAAATGGGTAGAAAAGAAGCCACTTCACCTGTCTGTGTCTTTACTTCTTTCTTGTGTCCTAGCGGTCAATTCCTCATATTTCCTATTTCCATACTGTGTGCTAGCTGTTTTTCTAAGTGTTTTACATGTTAACTCATAAGAGGTAGGTCTTATTATCCTTATTTTCAGATGAGGAAGCTGAAGATCAGACAGCATAAATAAATGCCCAAGGGCACAGAGCCAAAAAAGGGAGCCAGGCTTGGAACCCAGAGAGTCACCCTCTGGAACCGAGCCCTTGACCACCATGCTGTAGTGTCTCCCAAGGGGCAAGGCCATGCTGTGCATCTCCTGCCCTCTGGGGCTGGCACTCAGCAGGTGTCTGCTTACCTTGGCAGCCTCACATCCTGCCATTCTCCTTCTGGAACCACTCTTCAATCCCACTGGCCTTTCATTTCTGAACAGCAAGCTCCTTCTCTCAAACATGCAATTCCTTCTGACTGAAATGCTTTCCATTCCTTCTTTTCCCCTTTATGCTGGCTGGCTTCCACTCATTGCTCTTGTTTAAATGCCGCATCCCTCAGCCTCCAAAGTGAGGTGGTTCCCTATTAACACTCTCACAGGTCCATGTATTTTCCTGTCATCCCATTTATTACAGTAATGATTTGCTTAATGTCTGTCTCCTCTATGAGACTCTACACTCCAGAGATCGGAAACTTTGTCTCTCTAGTTTCTGACCTGTCCTCACCACCTAACACAGTGCCTGAACCAAAGTAAGTAGCCAGGAAATATCTGTGAAATGAATAGATGCCCAATGTCTGCTTGCCAGATAAATGAAGGCTTTGAATAAAGCAGGGGAACCAAAGATAGGGCTTAGGATGACAACTCCACTGTTTGAGGAATTTGTACCATTATACCTTATGTCCAGGGGATGTTATTTAAATTATATAAGGAGTAATCAGAATGTACTCTTGGTCTTTGTGCTGGGCACGGGTCCAAGAGACTTCCTGCTGTTCCAGGTGTTAACCTGTTAGTTGCTGGATCATGAGAAGGTGTGGGGTATTGTTCAGGAGAAGGGCTGGGGTGCTTGGGAAAGTGAGAGAGGCACTCTGGGAACTCTGAGCAGTAGGCATTTATCAACCAAGCTGGAAGTATTTCAATAGTCTAATAACCAACAGAACTGTACTGATATGTGCTGCACATACCTGGGCCATGAGTAATTACTTGAAAATAACCCAGTGGGGATTTCACATGGAACACCAACTTCTGAGTTGCTAAATCTAGAGGCATTACAATAATTTGTATAGTATGAGTCATGCAGCCAGAATCGTGGCATCAGAAAAGAGACACACTTCTGTGGAGTTGGGTCATTAATGTTATATTTTAGGGAGAGTTTGCTTGGATCTCAACCGCAAACAGATGGAGGAGAAGAGAGCCGCTAAGCAACTTTTTTTGGACATCTTTTCTTAGCTTGATGCCTTGAGAAGTCAAAGATGCTTAACCTCTTCCTTCCTTAGCATTTTTGATGTTACTAATGGGTCACTAGAGATGCTCTCACTAAGTGACGAAACCGAATGAGCTGCCCCTAGAAATGCAAAGTTGAGATTCTTGTGTGATGGCAAAGGCTTTGTTTTCTTCACAAAGTTGGCAGAGTGTGGTCTTCAGTGTCGAGGAGCCAAAGACAAAGCTGTGATGGCCGGACTTTGCCTAGTTGGGAGCTGCGGAGGAGTCAGGAAGCTGACTGCAGATGGAAAGTAATCTTCCCTGAAGTGACTTGACCTTTCTTTAATCCTAAATGTAACCTGCAGAGGCGCTGGCTCCTTTGCCTGCAATGTGGCATCACTTTTGCTGGCTCTGATGCTGACTGAAGGTGAACTTGAAGGCCAGGTGTTCCAGAGGCAGAGGCTGCCGTTGGCAATCTGCCACAAGTGATTCCTATTAACAATCTCTCCCCATTCCCCTTCCCTCTTGGTCCTAATCTTTTCCTTTCTTCCTTTTTAATCATTTTCCTGGCTTATATCTTAAACTTGCTAGAGGCAAACAGAACAGAATTTGTTATTGGCTCCTGGGTCACTCGTTTCATAGATTATTTCAGGTCAAATCCTATTAAAGTAAATGTCTCCACTGTGGGAAAATCTCTCTGAATAACCAAATAGGGCATCTCATCCTCCAGTAAGGCCAGCTTATTGCAAGCAGGATTTGATAGCAGGGTTTAGAAAGAGCTCAGGTGGACTTTGTTTCCACCAATAAGGCAAACTGTATGACCTAAAAACCTTCCCTCTATAAAACATCTATAAGTGTTTTATAAAATATAACAAACATATCTTTAAATGCATAGCTGAGCTCATAAAAATGTAAGGAAGACCCCCAGGGGTCTAAAACAAAGAGAGAATCAAAATCAGAGTGATAAGTGTGAACTGAAACTAGGGCTGCCCTGATTGTGTGTGTGTGTGTGTGTGCGTGTGTGTGTCCGATCTCCGTAATCAGGTGATTTCGGTTTAATGTTCCTCATCTGGGAAGGTGGCACAGCTTTGGATCTTTCCAAGACCCTCCGTAAAACTAAGACCCTCAAAGGAAAATTCCATCCTTCTAACAAAGAGATATGAGAGAGGATTGACTGTCCTAGACTGAACTCTGCTTGGGGGAAATGAAAGTCTCTGGGAAGACTCCTCCTGTCATCATACATGTTTAGTATTTGAATTTACACTACCTTCTAGAACCTCAACTTTCAGGCAAAATAGTTAACAGAAAAGTGAGTCAGTTTTGCTTTTAACCCTGGAGTGCCTGATCCAAAGAAATGAAAACTTCCTGGGAAGGACATATCTTCAACCCCCCAAAAATGGGAGTGTCACAGATGAAAGCTGGATGAACATAAGCTTACAATCCAAAATTACAAAATACAAAGCATCTGTGGGTCAGATGCCAAAACGAGACAGCCAGGTAACTTTGAATTTTAGATAAAAAATAATTTTTAATAAGGCATATCTCAAATATTACATGCAACATACTTACACTAAAAAATTATTCATTGTTTATGTAAAATTTAAAGTCAGTTGGGTGTCCTGTATTTCACCTGGCAACTCACATGTGCAAAAGTCAGGAAACACGCAAACAGAGGGATGAGACCACCCCAGGATGCCAGATGCTAGAGCAATCAGATACACATTTTTAAGTGATCCAATATGCCAAATTGAGTACATCTTGAAAAGATGAGAAAAGAAGAAAATATAAAAATGACTAGGAAGTTTTGAAAAAGAACCAAATACTACTTTAGAAGACAGTTTGTCGGTTTCTTACAAAAGTAAACATAATCTTACTATATGACCCAGCAATTGCACTCCTTGGTATTTACCCAAAGGAGTTGAAAACTTACGTCCACACAAAAATCTACACACAAATGTTTAAGGCAGCTTTATTCATAACTGCCCAAACTTAGAAGAAACCAAGATGCTCTTCAATAGGTGAATGGATAAATAATGTGTGGCACATTCAGACAGTGGAATATTATTTTCCAACATGAAAAAGAAATGAGCTATCGAGCCATGAAAAGACATGGAAGAAACTTAAATGCATATTACTAAGTGAAATAAGCCAATCTTAAAAGGCTACATACTGTATCATTCCAACTATGTGACATTCTGGAAAAGTCAAAACTATGGAGACATAAAATGATCAGTAGTTGCCAGGGGTTAGGGAGGAGGGAGGAATGAATAGGTGGAATATAGAGTATTTTTAGGGGAGTGAAACTACCCTATAAGATACTAGAATAGTGGATACATGTCATTATACATTTGTCCAAATCCATAGGATGAACAGCATCAAGAGGGATCCTTAACTTAAACATGGACTTTGGATGCTAATGATGTGTTAACGTGGGTTTGTCCATTGTAACAAATGAGCCACTCTGGTGGGAAATGTCTGATGGGAAATTCTGGTTTGGAAATGTTGATAAATGGGAGGCTATGCATGTGTCGGGGCAAGGGGTATATGGAAAATCTCTGTACCTTCTGTTGGAATTTTGCAATGAACCTAAAATTGCTCTAAAAAAGAAAGTCTCTTTAAAAAAGAACCAAATATGACTGTTGGGAATAAAAATATAGTCATAGAATTTAAAAAGACAAAACAAAACATCAGGGATGGATAAAACAGTAGCCTAGACATTGTTGGAGAGAGAATTAGTGAACTAGAAGACAGATCTGGGGAAATTACCCAGAGGGCAGCATAGAAAGATTAAGAGATGGGAAATATATAAGAGGACGTGGGCCATGGATGATAGAAAGAGATGACCTAACATATGCTCAATAATATTTCTAGAAATAGAGAATAGAAAGACTAAGAGAGAGAAAATATTTGAAGTGATAATGACTGAGAACTTTTCTAGACTGATAAAGAAAGGACTCAGATTTAAGAAACACACCAAGTTCCTATTGGAGAAAAACAAAAATAAATCCACATCTGAATACATCATAATGAAATTACAAGACAACAAAGACAAAGAGAAGATCTCAAAAGAAACCAATTAGAAAACACTAATATTTAAAAATAGAAGAAAGGAAGACAAAAAAGAAAAAGTATCAACTACTCTTTGCAATTAGACAGATCTGTCTTCAAGCCACAGCCCCACCTCTTCCAGCCCTGTGGGAAGTTTACTTAAACTTTTGAGCCTTAGTTTCCACATCTGTAAAATAAATATTCAATCCATAGTTATCACTGCTAATTCCATAACAACCCTCAAAAATGCCTCCACAAAGGCTTGTTTGTTAGTAAATGTTCCCCAAAAGGGAGTTATTAATATTATTGACAGAAGTAATTCCCTATGATATGAATTCCTGTAGCATAACCCCTCCCATGAACCCGCCCTCAGGGGGATTAATATTTAAGTGCATATCGTCATGCAGAAAGCAGGTGGATCCTTGCTGCAGAGAAGCTTCAAGCCCACCATGGGGAGAGGTTGTTAAAAGGAATCACTTGTGGCAGATTACCAACGGGCAGCCTTTGCCTCTGGAACACCTGCTCTCCAGGACCAGCCACGGAGATCACGCCTTCCTGTGGGCTTGTCAGCCTGACATCTTCAGAACTACTACAGAAACCTGTCTTTTTGTAGCTTCCTTTTCTTCAAGACTTTCCTAAAATTCAAGGATAAGCACAAAGCCAATTTGTAAGCCCTCCTTGACCTCCCCCTAGACAAGCTTTTGAAGCCCTGCTACACAGTCCCACAGGACTTCCTCTGCCGGAGCACTGAGCACACATTGAGCACACATTGTTTCTGCTACGTAATCTCCCATCTTCCCCACTAGCTTCTTGCTGGCAGGTACCTTACCTATCTTGCTCACCACTGAATCCACAATGCCTAGCACATGACCTGGGACTTTTTAGGAGGCACCTAAAAAGTTCTTGAATCTTCAAGTAGAGAAAAGAAACTAGAACTTAGGGATGGAATTTATTTGCAGCATTGCTGTACATAAAAACATGGCATTCTTCTAGAGTCGAAGGGGATTCTAGAGAACACCTAGTCTTCCCATTGCTTTCCAGATGAGGAAAATGAGGACATCAATTGGTCTGAAAGTCCAGGGCTATTAAATGTGGAAATTAGACTCAAATACAGTTTTTCCAGTTCCCAAATGGTATCGCTTACATGCTATCATATTGCCTCCATGACCAAGATCATGGCTAAGCCAGACGCAAAAGGACAACGAGTAAGCGATTCCACTCATATGGAATGTCTAGAACAGGCAAATTCACAAAGAGGCAAGGTAAATTAGAAGTTACCAGAAGCTGGGGGAAGGGAGGAATGGGGAATTATTACTTAATGTTGACAGAGTTTTTATTTGGGGTGATGAAAATTTTTGGAAATAGCGGTATGGCTGTACAACGTTGATAGTATATCACTGAATTGTACACTTACAAACGGTTAAAATGGCAAATTTTATCTTCTGTATATTGTATCAAAACTAAAAAATAAAAATTAGAAAAAAGATCATGGCCACGGTCATTCCCCACTCGCCTTGCTTCTCCAGGCTGTTTGTAGGATGGGAAGAAAGTCTTTAATGAGCATTAAAACAAATCACTGAGGGGAAGGTGTAAACAGGCGGAGACAAATGCATAATGTAGGACCATCAAATTAAAAGTGACATTTCTCTATTATTAACCCACAATTTCTCAGCAAAGTAAAATCTGTGAGCTAGTGCTGGAAAAATGCCAGTCCCATAAGCTATTTAATTTTCCTGGATAGGGTGTAAAATAACTGTTAAAACTGTAAAAGATGCCATATGGCACCAAAGACAGGGGAAAAAAGAGTTCTTTTTTGTTGTTGTTGTTGTTACTCAACGAACAATTAGTTCTCTATTCCCCTAAAAAAATATATTAAGGTACCCTTAAGGGAAAAATTTCAAAAGTGTCAAGAAGACATATCCAAAATGGAAAGAAAGTTGAAAAGATAAACAAAATGAGCATTCCTTCAGCTATATTTGGTGGAGTCCTGCAGAGAAAAAAATTCCAGCGAGGCAGCATTGAGACATAGTTTATTAATGCAGTTTCCCCCACAGCAGGACACAGAAAAAGAAATTGGTAAAACAGTCACATTAAAAAATTATGACTCCTGCATCTGATCTTTATGAATATACTGAAAGGAAACTGTCCTCTTGAGTCGTCCTTGGGCCATGTCGAGGCAGAGATGCAAGGAACTTTCTCCCTCCCAAGCCCCACAACGTGGCATTTGCTCATGCATGGTCGGAACAGACCGAAAGTTACTGCCCACATTTAGAGGACTTTAAAGGTGTTTATAAAAAGAGCCTATGTAAGATTTCGAACCATTCTCCTAATCATATTTTGAAATAAAACACTTCAGCTTTTTGTTTTTAAAAGAGTATACAAAATTGAAATTTGTTTGCATTCACTTTGGGGAAAAAATTGTCATAGGTGTTAAACTGGTCATAAATGGAATTTCCCTGGAATCTTAGAGCTGGAAGGGAGCTTACTCATCACAGAATCCAGTGTTTTCCATAGTGCGTAGGCTGTGCCCCGCTGACGAGTTATGAGATCGGTTTAGAGGGGCACAAATAGCATTGTGAAGTAGCGGAAGAGGAGGAATTGAGTAAAATTGGATTGGCTGTTAAAAGTGTGTTGTACATGCTGTTTTGTGAAACTTTTGTTTCAGTTGTGTGTCTGTGTATGTGCGCTGAGTCACAATGTTGAGTGTGTGTCTTATTGTGAGTTCTGGTCGAAAAATTTGGAAATCTAGTCAAACACCTTCTGTTTCAGGTAAGACACCTGGAGCCAGAGAGGGGAAGTGACTTTCCCAATTCACTTATGAGTCAGATCTAACGATCCACGTATGCTTGCAGGTGGGTGTCAACTCCTGCCCTGTGGCTTCTGTGACACCTTGGCAGCTATTCTCTTCCCTTCTGGAGCAATTCCTGTGCTTCTAGGTCAACCAGCTTCCCTCTCTCCTCTAGTACTCCCACCGACCTTACACTACATGGGATCAGCTGTGCTGTGGGACCGGGCAAGTGTGTGCAGGGACAAATAATGAGTGTCCAGGCGTGGATGACCCATGACTACTGGGTTGCTCGGAGGGTGCAGAATTCCACAGCTCACTGTTCCCCGCCCTGATGAGCCACATGAGAAATAACCCCCCGTGCATGTGACAGCTCACATAGAGGGCATTCTCAGGGAGAAGGCAACCAGCTGACAACTGTGGGCTTTTGGCAATTCCTGCCAGACTCATGCACTCTGGCTGGTCTTCCTAAGCGTGCAGAAAGTGTTCCTAAGCGTGCAGAAAGTGTTCCATGACTGCAGAGATGCAACAAAATTACAAAAGAGGATCTTGCCTGGGGCTCAAAGTGCCTCTGGTTTTGACTTAGAGGACAAAATGATGTACCCTAGCAATAAACAAACTCTTATGCTGCATTTACTCTGTGCCAGGCTCTGCTCTGAGAACATCACAAATATTTACTCCTTTAACCCACATAATCAGTCTCCAGGCCTTAAGAGGACTCTCCTAGCTGCAGTTGTAGGCAGAAGGTTGAGAAGTGTTGAGATGTGTTAACATAATTTGTTTTTCTTCCTGGTTCGAAGACAGGAAGGTGAGTATTCTTAATAGAGTTTAGAACAATGTCACTGAAAAAGTGCATTAATCAACGGTCAGCTCCAGAGAGAAAAGGTCAACTGCCTGCACTCTCTTGGCAGAAGGAATTGGGAGGAGGATCATGCTTCTTGCAAAGATTCATCACTTTTTGATGCTTTCCAGAGCGGAGATGGATTTGCAATGAGCCATCTACCTTTTTTTTTTTTTTTCCCCAAATCATGCTCCTGTATTCATGGTAGATCTGCCTTGATGCAGGCGTCTGCTCGGGTCCAGAAGCCACCCACTTGAGCCCACACAGAGATCAAACCTGCGCCCTTGGCATGTGACCCACTGCTTTAGTGGAAGAGGGGAACCTCAATAATCATTGAACTAGTTTATTACTACGCTTCACAACTGAACCTGATCTTGGAAACTGCTGGATTTGGCCTTGATGAAAATTAGTAGAAGTTTACTGAAGTGTAAGTAAGGCAAGAGTTTGTTTCGAAGACGAGTAAGAAGTGAGGTTTTTTTTGGTAATATGTATTATGTGCCTTATGCTTTATGTTAACATTTAAATCCCACAACACTCTGATGGACTCTCCATTTCACAGATAAACGTTAAATGACTTGTTGAAACTGTAAGTGAAGGACAGAATTCAGAATGTAGTCTGCCTGTAGAAGCCCTTACTCTTTCCACATTAGGCTGCAGCCTGAAAGGCTTTTTTTTCATCATCTGAAAAATGACTTGGCCCTAGCTGTACTCACTGACCACGGCAAAACTTTAATTGCTCTTTCCAGCCACAGCCCACGGAGCATCCACAGGAACAGCGACAGTTAAACTTGCTCTCTCTAATCAAGTCTTGGTTCCCTTAACAACTCCACCATGTAATTAAACTTATTTCTTGAACAGGCAGATTGGTTCACTAAAGAATCTGAGAAGAGCCATTTAAATAAGGCTTAGTTTCTTGCTCTGGGTTAACCACGGTCAAGTCTGGGCTTGGAACTGAAGTTTAGGAGGAATGCAGAGAATGCTGCCGGCCCAGAACACACTAGTGTTGAAGTTACACGGGAGTCGGTGCATTTCCGGTGCAACCCGTGAAACTTATAACCCTGCTCATCGTTTTCCTCAGTGAACATCACGGCAAAAATGCTGGTTGCTGACTATTTATCCTTTTCTTAGAGCAGCTTCCATCAATTTGGGGAGCAAATCTCATATAGTTATTAATCATCAGAAACGGAAAATGTTTCTTTTTGAAAGGCGTAACTATCAGAGGTTTCACACTAACAATGTCTTGAAAAAGATATATTTGCCATTATCAGTACATTCTGTGGCTGTAGTATTTAAAAATTTAGCTTACACCACAAATACTTTGTGGACTTTTTTTTCCATTAAGATTTGGCTTAGCACAAGGCACTAAAAACATAAGGATGGCATGAAACAGTTAAATTACACACTGTGTGGTAACGCAGAGTGAGGTTTAATATCTTCATGAGTCTATAAAACCCTGGGCTTACAAATGCAAGTCAAATCAAAAACTATTCAAGTAACCAAAAGTTGCTTTGAGTTAAAGGTCATTAAATAAAAAGAAGATAATAGACAAGACCACTTGGACCAAGATATCAAATAAAATGCCAAGATAAAACACCAATAGGTTGTAGGGGCCAGCCAGGTGGCATAGTGGTTAAGTTTGCACATTCTGCTTCGGTGGCCTGGCGTTTGCCGGTTCAGATCCGGGGTGCGGACCTTTGCACTGCTTCTCAAGCCATGCTGTGGCAGGTGTCCCACGTACAAAGTAGAGGAAGATGGGTACGGATATTCGCTCAGGGCCAATCTTCCTAAAAAAAAAAAACCCAACCAAACAAAAAAACCCACCAATAGGTTATAAAACAAACCAAAACCAACCCTCCTCCTCGTCCCCATGGGTCAAAAGGGAGCTTAAGAAAACCCAGAAATATTTCCTAAGTTGGAAGTCTGAGAAGTAAGGGTCCAAATGTCATATACAAAGTACTGCTCGCTTTCTTGGCCTCACAACGGAGTCTCTAAGGGGACCACGCAATTAGTACCCGGAAAAAAACCAGTATAATCTCTTAAGAGAACTAGATGAGTCCAGATGTTGGAGATTATGGTCTCCTGGAAGCAATGGAATTTATACCCGGAGATTAAAGAGAGGAATTAATTTATAGCTTTCTGTACCCGTTTGCAACATATGCTCAGCTTATTATCTGTACACATTGTGATGCACAGTAATTACAATGCTGAAAATAACGTGCGACACGTGACCACTGCAGGTAAGTTTAAAAGGGGGCATTTGTCGTTTTCTAGTCTGCACATCTGGTTCTCTATTTGCCATATGATTAATATAGGAACATATTACAGCGAAATCCTTTTACATCAAAGTTTTATTTGCCAGGAAATAGAATACTTTCCTTCCATCTCTCTCTCCTTCCCCCACATTCTAAGCTGAACTCTGAAACTTTGAGCGCTAGGGTTCATTTGAGTGAGCGGGACACAGAGTCTGCTCCTGCTTTTCTTCAATTCTAGAAGTTCCACAGTCACAGCTGGGATATATATGCATCCTTTGTTTTACAAGCAGGTCCACAAGGAAGAAACTCTAAAGATCATTCTAAAACCAGGTAGGGCCTCAAACACTGCAAACAGTTAAAACCATAGGAATTAAACTCTAAACTTTAAATTCCCTTTTATTGAAATATAAGTTTGTTTAGTATATTTACACCACTTTATGCACATATATACATAGAAGGCAAATTTTATCAAATAAAAAAGTTTTTCTTAATAAAAAATTAAAATAAAAACAAATTAAAGTGCATGAAATTTATTTTTCCTTCCGTTGAACCTCATCATTGTCAAAATTTTGGTCGGTTGGGAGGGGGCGGGAGAAGAAATTCATTATTCGACTCAGTGCACACAGCCGGCCCTGCGTTTGTAGCCTTCAGGCCAAAATGACAGGCGGCAAGGAACAAATCACACAAATTGTCAGGTCTGCAGAACTCTCCGGGTCTGCAGGTTCTGCTCCCTTTGTCCTGTCCGGAGCGGTTCCCCCAGCTCTTAACAGTGATCTCACCATCACGGAGCTGGAACAAAGGCAGAGCACAGGAAGGGGGCTCCACCAGCCAATGTCACAGCCCTGCTCCGGGGCCACCAGCGCTGCGTTTGGTAGGAAATCGCAGAATTAGCTCAATGGCTAAAATAGAAGTTTTCCTCTTTCGGAGAGGGAATGAAGGGGGCCAAGGAATGGGGGCGTATCTCCCACAGAGACGGCTACCCGGGGGCCAAAATCCGGCAGCCCGTTTCTTTGGATCCAAACTCCGTGCTGGCACAGAAAAGAATCCTTTTATAGGCTGGGTGGAAGGAATGTTACACTTCTCGCCTCGGTGAGTTCGTCCTCCCAGAGCTTTAAAGGAAACAGCACGGGACTGAGAGAAAGAGGCAGGTGGGTGAAAGCGAAGTTTGTAGCCGCCTGCGCGCTTGGGCCACTGGTGGGCGTTGGCCGGCTGGTCCCAGGGGCGGCGGAGGCGACGGCCCTTCCCCCATCATCCATTCCTCAGGCAGGGCTTTCTCTCTCTTTCTTCTTGGGGTGACGCTAAATCCCCGGGCGGCGGCCGTACTTGGCCTTACAGTGCAAAATGTGCTTGGCGAGGAAGTCGAGGCGGCGCTGCAGCAGCTGAGCGTGGGGGTCTGCGAGCGCGGCCAGCTCCGGGAAGCGCGGCTCGTGGTGCCGGTAGAGGCGCAGCAGCCGGGCGGCCGCGTCCTGGCCGCGGTGCAGCTCCAGGACGCGCCGCGCTGTCCGCTCGCGGAACACGCACACGGACTGCAGCAGTGGCTCGTTATACTTGTCCCACATGCCTGCCACCCGGTAGCCGTGCACCAAGCCCGCCTCGTTGTCCAGAAAGACCAGCGCCCCACCCGGGCCGCGGTGCAGGTTGCTGGTGGCGCGCTGCATGACGCGCGGGTCCCACTGCAGGCTGAAGAGGTTGCTGACGAGCCGGTCGAAGTTGGCCGTCAGGTAGTCGAAGAGGATCAAGTCGGTCCATTGCACCAGGTCCACCAGCTCCGCCTGGCTGCGGTTGGCCAGCTCGCCCCCAGCGGCGCGCAGGGGTCGCAGATGACCGTCCTCGGAGCGCCAGGGTGCGGGCACCACCACGTCGGTGAGGTTGGGCAGCCAGCGCGTCAGGCTTACCACGCTGCCCTCGGTCCAGTGCGCAGCACGCAGCTCCTCCTGCACCTGCGCCCACTGCGCGCCCCGAGCCTCCACCCGGGCCAATGCCAGCGGCGGCACGTGGCGCTGGAGGCCCAGCAGGCGCGCCAGGTAGTAGGACAGGGCCTCGCCCTGTATCTGCTCCGGGTTGATGCCGTAGCGCACGCAGGCGCGGGTGCCGTCGGCGAAGCGGGCCAGCCGGTTGGAGCTGCGCCCGCAGCCTCCGCGCTCCAGGGCCACCACCCGGGCGCCGCGCGCCGCCTCGAGCCACGCCGCCGCCTGGGCCTCCGAGAAGCCCCGGGGCACCTGCTCCTCCAGGCCGCGGCTCCAGAAGACGCCCCCGTGCACCGCGGCGCGCCCCTCCGGCCGGAGCCGTCCGGCTGGCACGTGCCGCCTGCGCTCGCCGGGGGGCTCCCGGGACGGGCCGTCGGCGCCGGCCGCCAAGGTGAGCAGCGCCCGGAAAGTTTTCAGGGAGCCGCCGCGGGCGTCCCGCGCCAGGGGCGGGGGCAGAGGGAAGCGAGGCGCGGGCTCCGGGCCGCTGCTGCGGGCCGGGCGCCGCGGAAGGCGGTCTGCGGGCGACCGGGAGGCGGGTGGCCCGGCCCGCGGCGGCAGGAGCCCCCCCCACAGCGCCAGCAGCGAGCCCAGCGCCAGCAGCCAGAGCCCCGAGGCGGCGGCGGCGCCCCGCATCCTCCGGCCCATGCTCCCCGGCCGCGCCGCTGCCGCCGCCGCTTCAAGCCGAGCCCGGGCGCCCGGGGCCCGGCGGCGAGGCGGGCCCGGCGGCTCGGGGGCTCCGGGGCTCCGGGCGCCTCGGCGCCATCGCGGCCGCGGGGCGCTGCGGGGCTCTGCCCGGCGCTGGGAACTCGCCTGGCCGCCGCTTCCCAGCTGCTTTTGTATTGCTCCGTGAGAGCCTCCGGCGGGCGCGATTCACAGGCGCCGGACCACGTGGGAGCGGGGATCCCCCTCCCCCTCCGCCGCCGCTCCCGCCCCCTCCCCCGCCCCTCCCCGCCTCTTCCCCGCCTCTTCCCCTTAAAGCGGCGATGGCGCCTGCCGAGCCGGGAGGCGGTCCCACCCCCTCGGCCCGGGGCTTGGGGGCCCGGAGAAGGCCCGGCTGGCGGCCCCCGCGCGGGGGGCGTCGCAGGGGGCGGCGCCGAGCTGCAGTCGGGCGGGGAGGGCAGGACGCGCCCTGGCCTTCGCGGGGGTGGCGGTGTCGCCAGGCCCCTTCGCCAGGGCAGCGCCTGGCCGCCTGCAAACTTCAGACTAACCCCCGCCGCGCTCTGGCCGCCGGCTGGCGAGGATCGGGGCTGGTCCCTTCGCCTTCTCCGTTCCCGACGGTGTGTGACTCACCCTGCCTTATGTAAATCCCTGGGAATCTCTCCGAGCCACAGAGGATGTGGCTCCAGCCGGTGCAGCCGGCATCTGTAGCGAACAACTTTGGGCCGACACCCCCTTCCCCGAGCGCGCTCGCCAGCGCGGGCCACTGCGGGCTGGTGCGCTCTGAGGTTGGCCCCCTCGCCTCTCCCAGGGGCCTCGCAGGGACTCGAACCTCGCCGTGCAAGTAGAACGCCTAGGCAGGCTCCCGCTCATTCGTTCATCCATTCGACCAAGAGTCTGTCTGGCCCCGGTCTGGTCACCGAGCAGTAAAAGCCGCAGATCCGAGTCCCAGCGCTGCCGGAGCGGACACCCCAGGGAGACGCGCAGGTTGCAGTGAGAGCATTAGAACCCAGCGCCCGACCTAGCGCGGGGGAGAGGGCTGCTGGGGACGAGTCCTCTAAAGAAATAATACTGGCTTGCCCACGAGGAAACTGAGGCACGGAGAAGGGATGGGCCTTGCTCCCGATCCCCCAGATCGCAGGTGGAGAAACTAGAATTCAAACTTGGGTCTCTCTTGGCAGCATGCCACTTGATTTTCCTTCCCTCGAGGAAGTCCAACATTTTTATCCAGTTGCCAGCATTCTCATTTTTTTTTTTTTTACTTACTGTCATTTAGCCAGTCACTTTAGTCTCCAAATGTGATTTTTCAAGTCAACAAATGAAAATAAAAATCCCCATATTGCCTTTCACTTAGTGGTTTAAAGGTTTAAGGGAAAAAGAAATGGTTGGGGGAGGGGATGGAGAGAAGGATCAAAAAACAGCAAACCACATTGTCCTCCAGCCACCTTGGGTTCAGTCCACGGGGAAAGCTCCTGGAGAAGAATTGCCGTCCCCTCCCTCCGCACCACAGTGCGCCCCAGATCCAAGCCGAGATTCCCAGGTGAGACACGGAGTCGGGGCGGGGGCGGAGTCCGCCTGCAGAAAGCTGAAGTTTGAAATGTTTCCTTCCACGGGTTTCTTTTCTCTCTCTGTAGCCCCTCATCCGGCGCACATGGGGGTTTTCAATTGCGTTAGCCCATCAGCTGTCACTAGTTATATTTTGCTTTCCAAAGAATGAATGTTCTAGAGTTATAGGGCGGACACCCTCATGTCTGTGGCTGAGCACACATCTGGGGCCTTGCAGCGCTGACCCAGGATCCCCTCGAGTGTTTCCATATTGGCTGAAGTGTGGCTCTTTGTTGCATCTGTTCTGCACCACGCGGTGGCTGTCTCATGCCTTTTATAGATGTTATCTGATGTTGCGATTACTGTGGTTCCCATATGGACGCACCAAGACTTAATTCATTAAAGTGACTGTCCTGTTCCAAGCAAGCTCCTCACCCGTCATCTTTCCCTGGAGGACAGGGACGGTGTTTTATCAACTTTCTATTTCTCTTCCCACCTAACAGAGTATATGACACTAAACAGGTGCTGAAGAAATTGAACTGAATTTTGATTTCACTTCTACCTAGAATTTTTGCTTTGGGTTTAACTTCTACCTAGAATTTTTTTTTTCAGTGAAGCTCTTCGGCTTGGGGAAACTGTAAGCAAGATCTCCACCTTGTGGGCATAAGTGGAATAGCATCTAATTAGAGAAAATATGCATTTTTAATAGGATGACTGTTCAAGTTGAATTCTGAAACTATTACCTGGCTACTTGGGCCGAAGCCGTGTCCTAGGAGCTATGAGCAGGTTCAAAGTGCTTGATGTCTCTTTCTTTTTAGCTGTTCACAAAGATGTAAATAACTACATCCTGTCTAGTGTTTCAGGGCCGCGTGGCAGAAGGCCTGGCGCTTAGTGGGTGTTCAGTAGCAGTTTCCTGAATAAATCATTGGAATGCTAATGAGGTGAAGTTCTACCAGGAGCGTATATCAAGTCACTTTTTAAAAAAATACCTTACTACTACTAAAAGATACACAAAAAAACACCTTTCCTTCATTGCAAAAGAAAAAAATATTGGTGAAGGCTCCGCATAATTTAGAGGGAGGAAGCACGTGATATTTACTCTGGGAGAGCTGGCCTTAAATGCAGACACCCCGAATTCCAGAATCTTCCAATCGTGTTAGTGGTCCTGACTAAGAAGTGGAGTCGAAGCCGGCTAAGATCTTACACCTCTGAAGATGGCCTGGCTCCCTCCTAGCCCCGTGCCGCTAGCCGCGGGACTGAGTGCCCTGTGTACTAGAACACGGTGCGCTAATAGAAACTTTAACAGGTGCACTGAAATGCAGAATTACGGAAAAGCAAAGGCATAAAACAAAAACAAGACCAAACAGCAAACCCAGTGTGGAATGCAGTTTGAAAGTGGCATTTGGTTATTTTAGACAGTGTTTAAAAGCATTCCTCTGTCTACCTGTATGAAAAGACTTCCACTTTCCTTTACATCCCAACCTGAGGACACCCCTCCCGCACCCACAGCCCAGCCCCTGGGCTCTTTGGGATTGCATCTGTCTTCACAGCCTGTCGTCTCAGGCCCTTCTGTCCTTCTGGCAGTTGCTTGGGGATGAGAGAAGTCCTGCTCATTGGTCCCTAGAGAGGAACCCGTTTTCACCTTGAAAGCCTCCTTAATATTCCTCAGAGCTTCTCTGTGAGCCTAGACTTCCAGTTGCTTCACGCTTTCCCTCAGTCCTGTTTGAAGCAGGGTCTGGTGTGTGTGACTGCCTGCTCGGGAAGACAGAGGAGGTGGAGCTGAGGGTTGGAGCAGGGCGGGAGGCTAGGAGTCAAACATTTTCCAAATCTGGTATTTCTGCTTTCTGGCCGTTTCCTTTCTGGCTGGTTATTTCCCGTCTATGAGTTTTGGGTTCCGCATCTGAGAAATGAGGATAATGAATCCTGCGTACCCCCATGGCTGTTATGAAGTGCCAGCGAGCTGTTAATATCCGCCGTGACAATGTTAGCAGCAGGCCCCTTCGGAGCGCTGTGCCGGGCTTGGCGCAGGGCGGAGCCTTGCACATGGCTGTCTCCTTTGACCCCCCAACAAGCATGATTGTCCGCCCTTCACAGATGGGAACCCCGGAGCTTAGCCAGTGACTGGTCTGAAGTCACGCAGCGAGTAAATGGCAGAACTGAGGTTACAGAACGATGGAGGCCAAACCCTTTGCAAATTGTAAAGTGCTGGGAAAATGTCAGATATAAAAATTACTGCATTTAATCAAAGTAGACTCCACTCAGATGAAATTTTGCTTTGAAGCGTTCTCTGGGATTGCTACTAAGTGAAGTGGTTAAGAGAAGGAACCCTGAAACCAGTCTGTCTGGGTTTCAACCTTACCAGCCGTGTGACCTTGAGTAAGTTACTTGACCTCTCTGTGCCTCAGTGTACTTCTCTGTAAAATGCAGTGATAATAGTATTGTTAGTGTTGTTCATACTAATTATAACAATTATGCAACATCATGATTAATAGTAATTAATTAACAGTAACAAACCTTATAGCTTATTGTGATGGTTAAATTAGTCCCTGTATTTTAAGTGCTTAAAAGATGGTCTATGAGTTCACTATTAGCATGGTTTGTTACTCCCTTTCCTTCCTGTTTCACTGTTTCGTCGCCCGGATGGGGGTCTCCTCCTTTTCCTGTTTCTGTCCTCCACCCAGCCTCACTCGGCTCTGAGAGACCTGATAGAGCTGGCCTTCCCGCTCAGGGCGCCCTCTCTGTGCCTCAGACGGGCGTCTGCCCGGACAGCTTTGCTCTTTTCCTTTCCCTCAGAGCTGGCCAGCCGGCTCTACTGGGGTTCCCAGGGCAATTCTTGTCCCAAGCCCGGAACCTCCAGGTAGCCTCTCACCACTCTCCTCCTTCAAAGCCGACCTTTTCTGAGTCTTCTGAGTTATAAGCTCCTCCCAAAGACAGAGGCCCCCAGGTGCACCCTCTAGATGCTCCTACAAAAAGGAAGAGAGGGAAAGACTGTGTCAGAGAGGAGTCTAATATTCCTTGAAACTGGGTATGACTCCTGCTTCAGCCATTACTAGCTGTGCGACCTCAGGCAGCTTTCCAACCTCTCTGGGCCACAGTTTCAGGGTTTGTGTCTCCCTCTTCTCCACTCTTTCTCCCGCTAGGGTGCATTATTTTCTGCTTGGGCGTCATTTTCCTTTTCTTTGTATCTTTCTATTTGACCATGATCTGGGTCTCCCAAGGATTCCTTAACTGATCCATCGTCACATACGTGGCTGTCAGGGGCAGGCAGGCATATATACACCTGGTTCCAGGTAAATCCTCCTAGGGGGCTAGAAGGGAGTCAGGAAGTGGAAGAGTCTTTGCAATTAACCTGTCTGGCTGAATGAGTCACACGTTTAAGAATGCACCGTGTTTCTGGAAAGAAAGTCAAGGTTGACACCAACCGTGAATTTATGGTGAGACTAGCATTTTTATGATTCTCTTTATTCCGCATGGCTCTCTTTTTGATCTGCTTTTTAGAAAGGTTCCTAGAGCCACTGGTGTTTGAGACTAGAGTCTAAAGGTTGGAGCATTGGTGAATTAACTTGGTAGACATCGGAGCAGATGCTGACATTATCTCAGTCACATATCATCATACAGGGTCTGGTGTTAAAAATTCTGCACTGGGCATTTGGGGACATGATTTGCTTTCTCTATTATAAGTCAGTTCAAGCGACATCTGGACTGTTCATGGGGTAAAGGCCACAGAACTGGCAGTAGCCATGGGGCAGCAGATCTTCTCTCGTCCTTAATGCCTTCACCCTCCCCTCCCTTCCTTCTCCCCCAGGTCTCCACCCCCCTCCCTCTGCCTGTGCTGGGGTGGGTGGGTGGGTGGGGCGAGGCTGAATCCTGACTCGGCTAACCCGGGGGCGTGGTGCTTTCATCCCCTTGCCAAGGTTTGGGTTAGCGACGGCATGTGACACCACTCTGGCCAGCGAGACCTGAGAAAGGCCACAGGGAGGTGTCTGGAAAAGATGTCTGTTCTAGTACAAAAAGACCGAGAAGAGATATGGCATCTTTTCTCCACGGTTCGGGTCCACATGGAGGCCTGGAATTGGGGCTGTCCTTGGGAAACTGCAAGGGGAGCACAGGTGGAGGGTGCAGCGCAGGAAGATGGATGCAAGAACCTGGGCCCTTGGTGGCGTCACCAAGCCCCCGAATTAATCAGCTCTGAAACCACACACACTCTGAGCTGGGGTTTTCGTTGTTTGCAGCCAAAAGGTCCCTAAATGATAGCCCTCTCCCATAGGGGCTCACAAACCAGGGAGGGCAGACACATAAACATGTCTCTTCGGTCACAACCGCGCTACCCGGGAGACAGTGGGTGTTGTCTTCTGGGACAGGTGTCCTGCAGCCAGGCTGAGTCTTGCACCTATTGCTGTACCATCTTGGGAAAGTCACTGAACCTCTCTGGGCCTGTTAACTCATCTGAAAAATGGAGATGGTAACTGCTCCTGCCTCATTAACACGATTGTGTGGATGAAATGCACATTAAGCACTTAGTAATGCTCAATAAATATTATCGATCACCCACTCTAGCTCTCATGGAAATGGAAATCACATGGGAACACAGAGGAGGGAGGAACTCATTCCACCAGAGAAATCCAAGAAGGCTTCCCCAAGAGGGTGGGTGTTAAACTGACTTCTGAACGGCAAGCGGGGGTTTGCTGGTCAGGGTTTGGGGAGGACGGACATTTGGGTGAGCAGAGGGAACAGCATGTGAGCTCAGCAGCCATGTGCCCACGGCAGATTACCACATCTTTCAGGAGCTCAATTTCCTCACCCTTAAAAGCACTTGAGTGTGTTGGATTTGCTTAATCCCCCTTTGATAAAAGAAACAAATCTCAGGCCCCCTGCCTGGATTGAGAAGCGCCAGATCAGAGAATCTCCGTGGCCCCTTCATCACTCACTGGTGGCTGTTTCAGCCCACCCTGGAGGAATTCACTCAACAAACATCTCCTACTAAAAGAGCTGGCTCTCGCTGGCTGTGTTGATTTTCTTTGTTCGTCGCAGCCCAGAGCCTCATCCAGTGTGCAATTAGTGATTCCGGGCTTCCTCAGCTTCCCGAGGCCCCGCACGTCTCATCAGTCAGATAGACGCTGAAGCTTAATTAAGCTTGGAAAGCTTTCTGATTTCCTTAGCTGAAAGGTGGCCCGTAAGCACCAGGCTTTATTTTGGTGGCTCCTGCCAAGGGTGATTATAAATAGGACTCAGTGCAATGTGGCTGAGCTCTTAGGACGATAATGTGTCAAGACCAATCGAGGCTGCTGAGAGCAGAGATATTATCATAATGGTTCCGTCACATGCGGTGGGTGTTAATGGAAGTGGCTGTGAAAAAGAAAAAGTACTGCAGGCAGCCAGGCCGGGATAGAGGTGCTGTGAGTGAAATATCGGCTGCTCGTGGGATCTCCGTCATAATCATTAGCTATATTAGCCTCGGAGCCATTCTCCTGCCATCTCTTCGACCAGACTCAAGCTCAAGTAAAAAATGACTGCTTTAACTCCGAATGAAAATGTATTCCTTTGCTGCTTTTTAAAATCCATTTACATTAAAATGATGGCCAGTAGGTAAGTAATTTATAACTGGGGGCTCACTGCAGTGCGGACGAGTGTCGGGTGTCCTCAGAATAGTGAGCCTCGTCAGTGGGAGACCAAGGGACTTCCGGACACGGGAAAGGTCATCACTGTTGGGCAGAAAAAGGATTGGCGAGAATATGCAAGGCGAGAGGTAACTGACAGACACGTGCTGGGTGGGGAATGGTGAATGGGGAGGTAGCTTTGCGTTCCCACAGTGCCGTAGGTGGAAAACCGGCGAGAGGGTCTTCAGGAATGCAGCCCTGGGGAAGAATGTGCTGGTTTCCTGGGTCCCAGGTTTCATCACCTAAAACCATTTTTCTGCATCCCATAATCATCCAGTCAGTCACATCCGATGATGGTGGTGATGACGACGGTGATGGTGATGGTGGAACTCTGTTGTTAGTTGGACCTTCCCTGCTCTTTTCAGATCCAGTTAATCTTGCCTCAAGTTCGTATCCCCTGGCCTGGGAGGACCCAGCCACTTTCCCTCTATTTCTGAGAGCCCTGGGGCTTTGCTGCTCAGGCTTGTCTCTCTGCGTCCACTTCTTGCTTCCATACTTGTTGCTTTGGGTCCAACACACGTTAACACAGGAGTGAAGTTCAGTGCCTTAGTCACTACCCGCCTCACCAAATCGGCTTGGACCAAGGGTAGGAGTTTCGCGACTTCACTGAAGACCTGGGGGTGGGCGGGTCACATCCTGTGCAAGGCGTTTGTGCATCTGGCTGACCTTGCCCTCCTTTCTCTCCTCCTTTCCCCTTTGTGGGGAAACAGGCAGAATTTCCCTCTGCCTTCATGCAGCTCAGGGCTTCTCCCACTCAGGCCCCTCTGGAGCTCAGCCCTGCCTCTGGTCAGCAGACTGTCAAAGTTTCTCTTGTGATCAAACCTGCAAAGGGATTCTGGCGGACACAGTTAACATTTCCGGGGTACTGTCTACACGCGAGGCAGTGAGCTGAGCTTTCTGTGCACTGAATCTTTTTTTTTTTTCCTTTTTATCCCCAAATCCCCCGGTACATAGTTGCATATTTTAGTTGTGGGTCCTTCTAGTTGTGGCATGTGGGACGCCGCCTCAACATGGCCTGATGAGCAGTGCCGTGTCGGCGCCCAGGATCCCAACCAGCGAAACCCTGGGCTACGGATGGATGTGGAGCACATGAACCCCACCACTTTAAGAGCACCCCCGCCCCCCGGTATTATTCTCCCATTTCATTGATCTGCCAAAGACCAAAGTTATGTTAACTACAATGGCACGTGGCCTCTTGGGGTGCAGAAGCACCCTGGGGAGTCAGCACAGGGACCAGCGTCCTTGGTACTGGCGCATTTGAAACAGGTACTTGCTCACGTCTCTCCTCATCTCTGCCGCGTGATTGAGCCCAGCCCGTCTACTGGGAGCTCTGCCGCAGCACAGGAAGCTCCGTGTGGTTATATCTTATCAGGTGGGATAAGGGTGGTGGGAACAGAAGTGGGTGGACCGCACAGTGCTGGGCGCGGCACCATCCTGAGTAAGGATAGCCATACAAGAGCACCGCCCTAACTTCTCTGCTCACACCCTCCCGGGAGCCGACTCTGAACCCCGCCACAGGGTAGCCCCGTGGGGCGGGCGTGGGTGTCACACACCAGGCACTGAGACTCTCTGCTCCTGAATATCTCTAGTACCTTTTCATTTCACTCAAGGAGGAAAGGAAGACAGGAACTCAAAGGCCGTTTCTCGGCTGCCTGAGTGGAGAGAACTGCCACATGTTAGGGACAGTGTGGGCCTGAGGAATGGCAGGAGGGCTGAGGGACGATGATGGTGACATGATTATGTGGCTCCTTGCTGACGCTTCACGTGCCAGCTGCTTGGGCTTTGCAGCAGCCTGCTGGGGAGGGGTGGTGGGCGGGCGTGGGTGACTGTGCCTGTCTGATGAAGGAGAAAGGCGAGTGCCAGAGGGCGGTCATGTGAGAGGAGCTAGTTCCTGGCAGACCTGGAACTTGAACACACTTTACCTGACTCCCGCATCATGGCTCTTCTGTGGCATTCCCTCTTTGCTCAGTTCTGTTCACATCTGCAGACTCTGTCACCACCTCAGGTTTTCCACATGGTGATATGTCCATGTGATACTTATGTTATGACGTCCACTAAAACTCCAGGAAGGAGGGCAGAAGAAGGCAGCCAGGGACAGTTCCTAAAAGCTGCAGTATCTAAAAGCTCCTCTCCCATTAAATGGTGCTTTCCATTCCTCTTGTCAGCAGCTGTGACAGGAAGGAGGGGGAAAAGAAATGGAGAAAGAAGGGTTGGGGAAAAAGAGAGAGAGATGATTTTGAAATCTTCTTCTTTGCTTGCCTGTTTCTGTTGGTTGACAGAGGATCTAATCAAAGGAGTCAGAAAGAGAGACGGGGTCATCACTGAGCATTGACTTCTTTTCTAAGTGACATTTTTTTGGGGGAAAAATGATCATAAAACAACTCTGCGATGGCAAAGAGGAAACGGTCAGAAGCAAAAAGCGTTCTCGTGCTTTTCTGCTCCCCTGCTCACACAGAACCAAACCAACAGACCAGAGCAAGGTGGCTCTGCCGTCTTTCCCCATGAAGAGTGTCCTTTCGTTAGGGACGGTGACAGACAGGTTGCATTACTGTTTAGGATCAGTGACGGTAGCTGGCGCATATAGAGTTCTTCCCGCCTTGGTTTTCCCATTTGTAAAATGGGCTATGAGTGCTTGCCTCACAGGGGTATTGTGAGAATTAAAAGAAATTATGGGATTAGAGAAATATAGTAGGTGAAAAGCTTCAGTATAGTTCCTGGCATATAGTAGACACTCAATAAATATTAGAAACCACACTCCCGGCTGTGTAGAAACAGGTCTGGGAGGATACACACCAAGCTGTCAGCAGTATCAATGCTCAGGAGGGGTGTGTGTGGGGTAGGTACTTTTACTTTTTCCCCTTTTCATCCTTACTTTGTCCCTCACAGACCACTTGGGGAGAGCATGCTGTGTGAGTATGGATGGGTGTGTGGAGGCTCCAGTTAAAAGTTAAGATCAGATAGACAGCACTAGAGGATGTGGCATCTTGGTGCCTCTGTCTTTGTCTGATTCTAAAATTTGCACTCACTGCTCTTGAGTCAGGTGAGGTGCCTTGGGTGGCAAGCAACAGAAACTGGCTGGCTGAGTCAAGAAGCGAAAATGGGATTTGATAGAAGGATGCTGAAACAGTTCCCAGCATCCAGGGAGGAACTGAAATTTGGGCGCTGGAAGCATCCAGACTAAGCTGCCCGAGGTGGGCGAGCAGGAGGCCCCTCCCTCTCTCAAAGGTGTGGTACCCGCTGTCACAGCTCCAGTCTCCTCCCATTCAAGCTCCTACATTCCAGGGACAGGGAATCTGATTGGTCCATTTTGGGGGCAGAAGTTTCCACCATCCGCTCACCCAGCCTTGGCGTGACAGGGCAGGTGGTACATAAGGGAGCAGTTCTGTGCTGTACCGTCACACCCTATGCGCCCACCCCAACACTTCTGTGTTGTTTGATTTTTGAAAATTATCCTGCATTACTTTTAAAATAATAATGCAAAAAACTTTAACAATTAAAATAAGTAGACACTGCTGTAAGATCTCGATGGAATGCATTTTGTGCATCTTTCATAAGGAGCCAATAAAAATCAAAACCAGGCAGCATGATTCGTCATTCATGTGCCTGGTGATGCATCACGGGGTGACACATCTGCCTGGGGTCTGAATAAATGTTGGTTATGATGGCAAATGCACCCACACAGCAATAACAATACTCGTCTTTTTGACTCCAACAGTTAGCAGATCCAACATTTCCATAAATTTGTTTAGTGTCGCCTCACAGATTAGGGTGGGAGTTTGAGACCTTTATTAGAGGAAAGAAAAGTAATAAGTCATCTCTGATTTTTCTATCACTAGTTGTTGTTCTTTTATGGTGATTGGGAGGCAGGCAATATGAAGCTGCGGAAGGTATGCGGGATTTATTAAGTGTGTGTGTGAGTGTGTGTGTGTTTTAGGGGGTGGGGTGGAGAAAGAAAGAGAGGCAGAGAGGAGGGAGAGAGAGAGTGAGAGAGAACTCATTTCATTGCCCTGGGGCAGAATGATTTAGCTAGTCTCATATAAAGCGAGCTCAAACGCAGACCGCATTTTCTGTGCTGACCATCTGTGTTGCCCAGGAAAGAGGAGCCCAGCCAGGGCCCAGAGGTTGAGGAAAAAGTGAGAAGCAGGGAGCACGGCCAGGCCGGGAGGGGTCGGGGAATGCTTTGTGTCCTCGAAATGCCTCCTGGCAACGTCCACACCACAGAGGCCTGGCTTGGCTGCCTCCCCTCCTGTCAGCCCCATAAGTGTCCTTCCCAGTGTCAATAAATCCTCTCCTTGGCCACCCACTCCTTTCTTGTGATTTTTTTTTTCCTGGAGGTGGGTGTTGCTGGGAGAGGCCATCAGAAACTCCTTATTTGAAGGCAGAACCCTCATCTCTAACAAACAGGGAGAGACTAATAATGGATACCAGATTCAGACCTGGACCAAATAGGTCCTGATGCCTCCTCCATGTCAAAAAGCCAGCGCAGAAAGACCAGAGACCCACAGCTGCGCCAGTGGCCACTGGCTGCGCGGGGACCACTCACAGAGCTGTCCAGCAGTCTGTCTTAGCTGTAACGTATTGAGCATTCTGATATAGTGTTTGCTCCCAAACCAGCCCTGTAATCACGTGATTGTAAGCTAGCCCCCGAGTCTGCTCTTCCGGGCGCAGGGGAAGACCAGGCATCAGGAGCTGCAGGTGCTCCCCCTGCCGTGAGAGCCCTCCCAAGGGTGCTCGTGCTGAGACGCCCCCCGGGGACGGCTTTGTTCTTTCTGCAGCGTCAGTCGCTGGGTGTTCTGACCTTTCACGTTGCTGGAACAGGACCCTAAGACTGAAAAGTTTTATTTGGATTAAAAATATTGTGAATTTTGTGCTAACTGCCTCTGGCCATAACTGGAATAAAGTGACATTGTTTCAGTCAGTACCGTGCACTAATTAGACCAGTGGAGTATGAAATAACAGAAATACAACAGTAACAAAAATGGGAGGTGTGGGCTTCAGAGCACTCCCCCAGCAGGGTGGCTGAATTTAAATTTCTATGATTTGGGGTGAGTGTGGCCCTACAGAATCACGTCGGGATGGTTTTTTATGTGATTTCAGGGCAGTCTCTCTATAGCCGTGAAGTAATTTGGATAAAGCTGTACTGTGTTTTGTTGGAAAAAAAGCATAACATATACGTCTTCCTAGGAAAGAGTTCAGGAGGATACAATCCCAGCTGTTAACACTGGCAACCTTGGGGAAAGGACATTTGAAGAAAAAGGACTTTCTTCAAAAATTTTTTTACGTATTCCCGGTGTGCTCACGTTCATGATGCTCGGCGCGTGTTTCGAGCAGACGGGAACGATCGAGGGAGTGCTGGAGGGTGAGTGGCTCCTGCCTTATTGCGCTAGATGACCAAAGGCAGATTAGCTGGGTGGCCACTAAGAAGCTGCCCCAGTGGGCCCAGAATTAAGATGGGAGGGCCCAAGCTCGGGTGGTAGCAGTGGAGATGAAAAGGAAGGGAGGTGGAGATGAGCATCATTGAAAGCCAGGCGCCAGATTGTGAGGGTTAATGTTACGTGTCTACCTGACTGGGCTAACGGATGCCCAGGGGGCTGGTGAAACACTATTCTGGGGGTGTCTGTGAGGGTGTTTCTGGAAGAGATTAGCCTTTGAACTGGTAGATTGAGTAAAGAAGATGGCACTCCCCAATGTGGGAGGGCGCACGTCCTCTTTTTGCGTGAGCTGGGACATCCATCTCCTCCTGCCCTTGGACATTTCTGCTCCTGGTTTTTGGGCCTGCAGACTCAGATCAGGATTTAAACCATCGGCCCCCTGATTCTCAGGTCTTTGGGCTCAGACTGAGTTACTCCACTGGCTTTCCCGGGTCTCCAGCTTGCAGATGGCAGATCATGGGATTTCTGGTGAGTCACGTGAGCCAATTCCTATCTAAATCTCCCCTATGTAAATCTTTTTCGTTCCGTTTCTCTGCAGAACCCTGACTAATACACAGGGTATCACCTGAATTGGCTTAAGGCTTGCAAAGTGGCGCTGAGGATGGAGCCCAGATATCGGTGCTGAGCTATGGAGGGACCTAAGGAAGTTAGAATTCTCCTCCTCAGTGCATGGGTGGGTAGATGGACAAATAAAGTGAGTTCCCTCATAGGAGGCTCCTTGTTTTCAGGGTTAGGCTGAACCCCTTTAACAGCCTAGTTAGGTCCTGAGGCTAGGTAGGCATTTCTTATACTCTTGCCTTGACCTCAGCCGTTCTTCCTCCAACCAGAGAGGGTTAAAGCCTTTCTGAGAGCTGGACCATTTCTGGATGCCTAGATGCCTCCTCGGATCACTGAGGTGTTTTTATTTTCTAACTATGAGAAACCCACCTCTGAATGGCTTAGACAATAAAGGAGATTGATTGAAGGCACAAGTAATTAGAAGGTCCTCTGAGTTGGTTTGATTTGGGGCCTCACCAGTGTCATCAAGCCCCTGGTCCAGTCTTTCAAGCTTTCCGTTCTGCTCTTCATACAACATTAGGCTGGCTTCCTCATGGTGGCAAAATGGATGCAGCAGTTCCAGGCTTTACCTCTGCATTCTCTAGAAAGAGATTTTTTCCCCCTAGAAGTTGCCTGACCAATCTCCCGTCTAGTCTCACTAACTCAGACTGGGTCTCACGTCCATTCTTGACTGAGTCCCTTTGGCTAGAGAATGCTGATTGGCTGATTGGCTTGGTTACCTGAGTCAATCACAGTTACAAGGGTGGTGGTGTCAACTCACCTTCCCCCCCATATGGCTGCCGCACAATGGGAGAGGAGTGGAAGGGATGTTAGGGAGCCATCAAGTTCTAGTTTGGGATCATGGAGCAGGAATGGCCTGTGTTTGTGGGTGTGTGGGGAGTGGTGGACGGAGCTGAGAGAGGAAAATGGCCATGGGAGGGTGGTAGACTTTCCAAACTGAGAAACAGGACAGTGAGTGTGAGCGCTCCTCAAGGAGGATGCTTGGGTGCACTCTAGAATAGCCCCTCTGAGGCTATGGGTCAGGGCTGTGGAGGGGAATGACTGTAAGGGTGCTCGAGAGAACTGGGCGTGAAGAGCTAAGGTCCTGGGGTGCTAGGCAAGGGGCCTCCAGGCTTTGCTTGCCTCTGAGAGAGTGGGTCAGCCGAGGGGATGCCCTCTTTCAAAGGCTGTGTCGGCAAGAGCAGGGAGCTGGCGAGTGGTACCCCAGGGCAGCATGGAAGAGTGTCACCAGACGGTATGTAGGGCACCACGGACCCCCAGCTCGGTGTCATCGAACGCCTTCACTTCTGTGGGGCACTTGGAGTCACAGCATGGAGGGCGTGCTCAATCACGGTTGTAGGAATTCTTTTTCCTTTTAATTGTCTAAAGTAGTGAGAAGCAGCCTAGCAATGGAAGCAGGAGGCCGAGGGACTCAGGACTCCTTCCTGCTTGAAAGTGACAGCGTGGTGAAGCTCCTTTTTGGACTCTGTCAGCCGCGGAAGGGAAGCCTCAAGAGCGTGATGAGCGGGGTTCCCTCCAAGCTGCTGTGTCTGGAGCTTACGCCGGATTTCATTTATTTGAGAAGTAAAGACCTATGGCCCTGCTGGTGTGGCACGAGCACGGAGAGTTCATTTACACAGAGCTGTGAAATCACGTACAACTTTACGCGCGTGCCCTCCTTTGAGCCTCGCAGCACCTGCAAGGTGGCCATGGTTACTGCCGCGTGACGGAGGCGGAAAGCCCGGTGTGGGCGTATTAATTCCACAGCCCAAGGTCCAGAGCCAGAATGTGGTAGAGCTGGTCTTTGAACCCAGCTCCTCCGCCCCCTTGACCTTCCTAACAGAACCTGAATTTGGCCAGCTCGCCCTGCTGCCCCGTGAAACCGTGTGCTGCAGGGGTGTGACCGCACCCTCAGCTCCGGAGGAGAGGCTGTTTTTTCCCCTCGACCTCATTCTGCCCAGTGGAAGTCTTCTGAGGGCTTTCGAGAGGTTTTCTCCTTTCTGAGGGAGAGCTGTAGGAGTGGTTTCCTTCTTCTTTCTCCAGATGTTATCGCATCTAGGGAGACATTTGGAACTACTGCACAGCCCCTTGCTCCCAATCTGAGGACTAGGCCAATACCCAAGATGGCAGAGCCAGGGTGGACAGAATCTGGGTCCTTGATGGTGGAGTGAGTCACTACCTAACCCGTCCTAGAAGCCTCCAGCCACAGAAATTGCTAGTTCCCTTCTCAGTGTCCATTCTGCTTGATGGATGGATGTAGCTATGTACCCAGATACAAAACCACATTTTCCAGAGACCCTTATCAAGGCAAGTAGCTGATGTAATGTTAAGCGGCCCTTTGCCCTGCCCCTCTTTACCTTCCTACTTCTGGAATGAGGACACGATGGCTGGAGTGCTGGTAGCCATTATATGAACATGAAGCTAACTTGAAGGTGGAAGTCGTGCACTAAAGATGGCGGTGTGGGAAGCATGGGTCCCTGCTGCCTGTGGGGCTGCCATCCCACCTTCTGTCTGTTTGTCTCTGGGCTTCTTTCATGGGAGAGAACATAAACCTCTGTCTTACGTAAGCCGCCCTTGTTTGTGATTTGTCTTGTATGCAGCTGAGCCATTCCCACTCAGAAACCTACATATTTCTAAATTTCCTGTTGGGTGAGAATTAATTTCCTTGATGTCTAAACTGTTTGGAGTTGGGCTTGCATTTATGTGCAGTTAATAGCGTCCTAATTATTTGCTTTTTAAACCCATACTGTTCACATCTGTACTGTGTAGTGAGCTACAACATAGGGCTGTAGTCAATTCTCGTAATTCTTGGTGTGAGGGGTCCTGACGGCGGGATCCCCACCACTGCCTACATCTTTCCTGCCTCTAAGCCCCATCTTTGGGCAATAAATAACTTCCAGAGACCCAAGCAAAAAGCAAATGTTCCGCTACAGGGGTGGTACGACGTTGGTGGAGGTCCCAGTGGTTTCTTTGGCACTGACATCAGACTGTCCTGGTACTGACCCGCCTGAGCAGGGTCTGGCTGTGAAGAGCCGCCTGTCTGTCCCTCAGCCTCCCCGCTGCCTGCGCCTCCCACACTGATCCCCAGGGAGAGGAGCTTTTAATAACCGGGAGGTAATTATTGACTCAGGTTTTGTTTGTTTGCCTCTAAGTTAGCACTGAGCAAACGCAGGATTCTTGGCCGGTCATTGTGCATTATCAAAATGGCAAATTAATTATTCAAAGCTGTGCTCCAGATACACCAGAGACGCACCCGAGGCGGCCTCTCTCCATTCTAATCCGCCGTAAATGTAGCATTTCTGGCTGGTCACGATTTATTTAAAGTCTAATAGCTATCTGGTTCAACTCGAGTCTGTTAAATCTACACGAAAGGCAGGAATTGGCCCTGGAGGGCAGAGGACGTTCAGTCAGTCTACACTGAGAGCGTCCCAAACCCGCAGCCCGGTTCCTCCTGCCTCCCCCAGGCTGCCGAAGCCAGCTGTGCCGCGAGGCAGGATTAACGCTGGCTCCTGGTCCAGGGACAGAACCGCCCGCCGTCCTCAGCCCATGCGGCTTCCCTTGGATGCAAACCTCTAACGTGACGCCTCCATTTGCCAGGGCCTGCTGCGTGCCGAATGCTTTAGCCCTGTCATCTCCAGTTCTCGCGGCCATCCCAATATGCAGATGAGGCCCAGAGGGGTTAAATAATCGGCCCCAGGTCACACACACGTCCGTGGCAGAGCTGGGATTCAAACTCAGGCTGTTTGGGTTCTCACGCCCATCCTCTCTTGCTGCAGACTCTGAGGCCTTGAGCGCGTCTTTTTGTGTCCTGACAAGAGGGCCTGTTCCTTGTCTCTTGGCTCCGAACCCGATTACCAGAGAGTGCCGTTTTAGCCTTGCTGAGGCTGACATGAGAGGAGGCCGTCCAGATCGACCTCAGCTTCGCTCGCTCTTTCATCCCTGTGTGCAGGGCTGCACGGGGTCATCACACTCCAGGAGAAGGAAAATTCCCAAGGAGAAACAGATTTCCAGTGTATGAGTCCCTTGCCTGGGTTCTGTTTCAGTTTCCCCTGCCCTGCTCTGCAGCCTATCTGAGCTCCTTCGAGGTGGCCCCTGGTGACAGCTGAGGCCAGCAGCCCCTCAGTGCAGGGAACATGGGGCACGAACAGCCAGCTGCCCGGGGTCTCTAAAACACTCCCAGCGCAGGATGTCGAGATGCCTGGTCTGACCCGCGGCCTGATGCTGCTGAGCAGCCGGACCACGTGGTTCAAACCAAGGACATAACAGAAGGGCATTCTGTTCCTCTTTTACTTAAGGGAGTCAAGTCCTTCATTGCATCATTCATTCACTCAACGCGTATTTGTTGTCTGTCTCCTTTGCAGAGGGCACTGATATAAAGCACAAGGTCTTTGACTCCATGTGAGATGTCCTGGAATCCCAGGGCAGGGCAGAGGGAGGAGCACTGAGACTGGACGGAGAATGAAGAGATCTGGATGTGAGCTAGGGTGCCCCGCTCTGCCGGTTTGCCACTGTTTCTCTCCGGTTTTAGCGCTGGAAGTCCCCTTGGCGTCCGTGAGGTCATTGGTTTGTCGTGGTTGAATGCTAGTCCTGCTATCTACTGGTCAGTCAGGGTACACTTCTTTTTTTTTTTTTTAGAAGTTTTTTTCTTTTCAGGGAAAGATTCACCCTGAGCTAACATCTGTTGCCATTCTTCCTGTTTTTTTTTCTCCCCAAAGCCCCAGGGCATGGCTGTATATCCTAGTCGTAAGTCCTTCTAGTTCTTCTATGTGAGCCCTCGCCACAGCAGGGCAGCTGACGGACGGGTGGTGTGGTTCCGTGACTGGGAAATGAACCCGGGCTGCCAAAACAGTGAGAACACTGAATTTTAACCACTAGGCCATCAGGGCTGGCTCCAGCATGTACTTCTTTTTTTTTTTTCTTTTGAGGAAGATTAGCCCTGAGCTAACTGCTGCCAATCCTCCTGTTTTTGCTGAGGAAGACCGGCCCTGAGCTAACATCCATGCCCATCTTCCTCTACTTTATACTTGGGACGCCTACCACAGCATGGCTTTTGCCAGGCGGTGCCATGTCTGCACCCGGGATCCAAACTGGTGAACCCCAGGCTGCCAAGAAGCGGAACGTGTGAACTTAACTGCTGCATCACTGGACCAGCCCCTGGTGTGTACTTCTTGAGGGCCAATTATGTGCCAAGTAGTGTTCCATTGCTGTGAGAACAGCAGTGGACAAAGCTGGGTCCCTGTGCTCAAGGGGCCTACTTTCAGTAGCAGTGGGTACCACCAGCAAAAGCAAAGAAGATAAGTTAAGGCGAGTCTAAGTGCCATCAAGAGGATAAAACAGGTCCTGTGAGGTAGTTGACTGCGTGGTGGGAGGGGCTGTTTTAGTTGGGAGGGTCAGAGAAGACCTCCATGGTAGGTGACAATGAATAGACGCCCCAATGAGGAGAAGGAGGCAGCCATGTACAGATCTTGGGGGAAGCTCTCCCCGCAAGATCATCGAAGGCCAAGGCCTTGTGATGGGAACAAATCATCCAGGTTTGAGGTCAGAAGGAGGGTCGTGTGGATGGGTAGGGGGAAGGAGGGGGAGGGGAAGAGGTTGGAGGAACAGACAGGGGTCAGATGACGGCGGGCCTTGGGCTCTGCACAGGGTGTGTGTCCTGGGTGAAATCGCTTTCACACGAGCAATCAAAGGTTCAGAGAGGTCAAGCTAGGAAACATACTTCATAGGCTGAGGGGAGGATTCCTAGCTTCCTCCACAAACCTACCTTCTGTGTTGGGTTTTCTGTCCTGGTAAGAACATCACCATTCACAGAGTTGTCAGCAGTCAGAACCTCAGTGTTGTCTGGGTTTCTCCTTTCCTTTCCAGCTCTGTCCCCATTCAGTTAGTCTCCAAGTCTTGTCAATGCTACCTCCCACTCAGCCTCACATCTGCCTCCTTCTTTCCATCCTCTCTGACCCACTGCTCTGCTCCAATCTCTTACCTTCCTTTATCTGCAAGTTTCCTGATGGATCTTTTTGCCCCTAATTTCTTCCCCACATTGATATGTGTTGCCAAAACTCTTCCTAAAACATAAATCAAATCATGCCATGTGCTTGCTTAAGCCAACAGTATTGACTTAGTGTATATTCTCAAGTTGGATTTCCCAGAAGCAGATTCTGAGACGGAGATTTGTGGGAGGAAGTTTATTGAGGAGTGCTCTTGGTTTTGATATGGTGAATTACGTCCACTGATTTTCTAGTGTTGAACTAACCTTGCATTCCTGGGATAAAACCCACTTGGTTATGATGTATTATATGTTTTATATGGTGTTGGATTCCATTTATTAATATTTTGTTAAGGACTTTTGAATCTATGTTCATGGTTTTCATCTTTTGCAATGTGCTGGCCTGGTTTTGGTGTGAGTGTAATGCGGCCTCCTAAAATGGGGAGGGATTGGGTTCGGGGGTGGGAGTGATAGGACAAGCGAGTCTTGGTTTTCATTTAAAGATTTTTAGCACTATCTGATTTTTAATTATTTTGCTTTAGTACCTAAAAATCAATTTTTTAAAACACTGAAAAAAATAGGAAACAAAATTCAAACGATGATTTCCCATGACTTGGTGCTGGTTTTTTGGGGGGCGGCGGGTGTACAGGATGGACTAAGGTGGTTGCAGTTGGCTGGGTAACACATGAAAGGTAGGACTGGGTTGACATGGTCTGGAGGCAAGCTGGTCAGCACCAGATACAGAGCACTGTCTGGGTCAGGAACTGTGCTGGGCACTTTGCATTATCTGATTTCATCCTAACAACAGCCTGTATCACTTGACTGTTGCTACACAGCAAATCATCCCGAAACTTAGTCATTTAAAACAACTATTTATTCTGCAGTAAACACAGTGATGCAGCAGGCTCCTTTACCAGAAGCTGGAGAAGGAGGTAGATGGATGAAAGATGACAACTTTTCTGCCTGCTTGGCCATTTTCTTCCTGTAATTGAATGCTAAAAGGATGATTAAAAAGAGGACGATTTGTCCCAGGTGGGTGCTGGACTCATTTCATCTGTTGAATGGTACAAGATACAAAGAGTTGTCTCTACAAATATGATGGGCATTCTACAATTTGGGCTTGGAAGTTATTCTTTGGTCTTGCTTGGGGTCACTCGTGGACTGTGGTCACCTGCCTATATGGCTCAGCTAGGATAGAATGGTACAAGATGGTGACCATCTGGTGGTCACAACGTATCTGGTGATTAGCTCGGGCCACCAGCTGGGGTATCTTGGTTCTCCTCCACGTGGCTTTCCCAGCAAGATATCTAAGGTTTCTTAGATGGTGGTAGTGATACTCCAAGAGGGCAAGCCCTGGTGTGCAAACACTTGGCCTGGTTGGTGTTCCATTTGATGATGGCTCGTTGGACATTAAAGCGAATCACGTGGTGAAGTCTAGCGTCCATGTGGGAGGAGGATACGCAAGGGCGTGGATCCTGGGAGGGGGAGTCATCGGGGGCATTCAATGTAACAGTCTGCCACAGGATGCTATGAGGCAAGTGTTATCTTTATCCTCATTTTGTAGATGACCAAACCAAGTTAAATAGCTCGCCCAAGGTCCTCACTCTTGTCTGGCAGGGCGGGGTGCAAGTGGGTCTCACGCTCTCTTTCCTTCATCGCTCCAGAGCCCACACCTTAGCCCGCACAGTGTCTCTGGCGCCCTGCCTCGGCACGGACTTCTTTTGCATGGTCCATTGTCAAATTATCTGATTGACGTGATGTTGGGTCCCCTATTTTCAGGTCTACTGCTGGTCTCTTGTGTGTTTGCCTTTGACTGTCCTCCTGAAACCCACACACACGCTCAGAAGAGCAGTGTTAGCAGGAAGGACCCATGTTCTCACTTTGCACATCGTCCCCTAAATGTACTGCATTTAGTACTTCCCACTCTCACTTCTTTATTTCTGGGGCCTGGGGCCCATTTGTAGAGATGACCCTTTGTGTCTTGTACCATTCGGTGCCTGAGACGAGTCCATGCGCCTACATGGTACAAACTGTCCTCTTTTTAGTCATCCCTTTAGCATTCAATTACAGGAAGGAAACGGCCGAGTGGGCAGAAGAGTTCTGCACTCTTTCGTCCATCCGTCTCCTTCCTGGCTTCTGGCGAGGGAGCCTGCTGCGTTCCGTCTCTTCCCTGCTCAGCAGACTGCTGGAGCCAGGGGAGGTTGAGGGCACTCCCCGTCACTGCGTCAGAAATCCGAGACAGATTGCCCTTACTCGGTGAGGCCAGTATTGTTGACAGGGTCCAGCCTGAAGGCCCCTGCGCCATTTCAGTGTTGTTATTGGCAACATGATTGAGAGGTAAGCCGGGCACTTTGTCAGCTTGACCTTCTCAGGACTATCAGAGTGAAACAAGAGAGAAAATGTATTTTGTTTTCAACACGGGTCCATTTCTGTCCTACATGATCAACTCCAAAACATGTCGTAAAGATATGGCTTCTTCTTGTCCCTACTTTTAGGTACTTTGAAACTGTTAGGAGAGGTGCAAGCAGAGAACTGAGGGTTAGTCCTTACTGCAGAGTGTGCTGCTCTCTCTGAGATCACGGTTTGCAGTGGACAGAATAATGACCCCCCTCTGCATAGCTGTCCATTTCCTAATACCTGGGACCTGTGAATATGTTACATTATGTGGAAAAGGGAAATCAAAGATTGCAGGTGGAAGTAAGGTTGCTAATCAGCTGATTTTAAAGCGGGAAGAGGATCCTGGCTTATCCATGTGGCCCGGTGTAATCCAAAGGTCATTCAACGTGGAAGAGGGAAGTCAAAGAGTCAGTCATGGAGAAAGACTCAAGCAGCCGTTGCTGGTTTTGAAGATGGAAGGGGTCATAAGCCAAGGAATGTGGGCAGCCTCTAGTAGCTGGAAAACACAAGGGAAAGCCTTCTTCCCTAGAGCGTCCGGAAGGAATGCAGTTCTGCCGACCCCTTGATTTTAGCCCGTTGAGACCCGTGGTGGACTTCTCACCTCTAGAAGTATAATACAATTAATTTGTGCCATTTTAGGCCACCAAGTATATTTTAATTAGTCACAGCAGCAACAGGAAACACACTACCTTTCATTAGCTCCTTGAATAGGAGTCAGTGTTTAAAGAGTCCCCTTGTTGGACTTTCAGAAGACTTCAGCATACGTGATAGGAGCAGAAATCATAATTCGTGGTGGGGGTATTACTCCACTCCCCCGTTTCTGTAGAAAACCATCCTAGAGCCACACCACCCTTATACCAGCGAGACTTATCTGATTGGTGAGGCTGAATAAGCAGTTACTGAGCATGCTCTGCTCATTTTCAAGTTTATTTGCTCAAGATTTTCTGGGCTTACAATTTGGGCAGGACTCAGTTGAGACCATTCATTTCTGCTCTCTGTGTCTGAGTTGGGCTCACTCATGTGTTTGTGGTCAGCTGGCATGTTGATTGGGTGTTGCCTGATCCTGGATGATGTCATTCACAGGTCCAGCAGTTGGCTGAGGTTTCAGCTGGGGCACTTGGTTTTCATCCACGTGGCCTTGCCACTGGCGTGGCTAGCTGGGGCTTCCTCCCTAGGTGGCTGTGTTCCAAAAAGGAGCATGCAGTCTCTTTAGCCTTGGCTCAGAAATGACATAATGTCACTCCACTACTTTCTATTGGCGAAAGCAAGTCACAAGGGCAGCCCAGATTTAAAAGAGCAGATGCACAGACTACATTTCTTGGTGGCAGCTAGGACAGCCCCACATTGCAGAGGGGCGTACCTGCAGGGATGGGAGGAATTTGTAGCTGTATTTTTCAGCCTTCTGCACTCTCTGTGGCTCTCTTTCTTGAGCTAGATGGCCTGAAGCTGGTACACATACATTCTTCCTCCTGCTGCCGCCTCTCCCATGCGGTGAGCCCACCAGGGAAAGCTCCGTCCAGCTGTGTGACCGGGGCTAAGTGCGATTCAAAGAGGAAGGAGTAGAAAATTCATTCAGGCCCCTGGATCGGTCCCCATGCATGAGTCCAGGTAGCCAGCATCACAACTGTTATTGGGACCTCTGTCTAATTCCTTTGTATATTTCCCAGTTGCTTCAGAACCTGGAGGGGAGAAAGGCATGGTTAATTACTAGCACACGAACATAGCAATAACTACCTGAAGGAGATAGAGAAATAACCAATGACAAGCAACAGAAGGGTCAGAGGACAAAACCAGGGTATTGTTCTAAAGAGAAAGTGCGAACTCTACCAGTGTCCGTGGCTGATGCACGCTGGAAAAGGCTTTCATCACGCATGTGGGCTGGCTACAAAACAACCAACAATTAGGATGTTTAAAAAACGCTGACGAAATTCTGGAAAGCATTTACTGGTTTTGCATTTGTATTTACAGTCTGGCTAAGTAATTTTTGCATGGTAGTTGATTTTGGACGGGTCTCCTGAGACAGCAGTGGAGTGTAATATGAACTGGCACATAAGCATTCAAACGTTTCAGTTCTCTCCAGCTCATCCTTTGCATAGACGCCCCAGAGGAGTATGTATTGAACCTACACAAGCACAGATGCATTTTCACTGTTGTTGTTGATGCAATTGATAATGGGACACAGAAATGCAGCATCTCTGGGGATGGCTGAGACATTTTCAGTTAGCGCTTAATCCAGAAATCATTCTCTTCCCACAAAAATGCTAGTGAAAAATTGAGAGTTACATAGAGGTTCTTGTTCTCTAGCAGCAGCAGCAGCAGCAGCAGCAGCGGGATGGAGCGGAGGCAGTGGCGTGTGGCCACAGGCAGCTTTGTGGCTAGAGCAGACACAAGGAGCAGTGCGCCAGAGTGGAACGACCACATGCTTTCATTAAAGGTGGGCTTGGGTTTTTTACTGCTGCATTTGCAAATTACTCACTTTGAAACCTTGGGAAGGTAATTTTACCTTTCTCCATCTCCATTTCTTCTGTGAGACGGGGCTCATAATACTCAATTCACGTGAGTGTTGTAAAGATTAAATGAGATACATTTAAAATGCTTCCTACTGTGCCTGGCACATTGTTGGTGTGCAATAGCCATAGCCACACGAAAACCAAATTTGCAGAATTGGTGGGAGGAGTTGTGACTCAAGCCCTGGCGTGGATCTCTGTAGTAGCTAGTAAGAACAGAAATAGCTAGGATGGTAGAGATGTGGTTGAAGAAAGCTCCTGGTTTTTAGAAATGCATTTTTAGCAACTACGTAGCAAGGGACGGTATTAGGACAAACACATCACTTTCAGAGAATTCTCAAAGAACTAACGAGTCTGGTCTGAAAAGCCAAGCGCCAGTGTGACAGGGCGAAGGGGATAAGAGGTTGGTGTGGAATAAGATGTAAGGAATGAGCAGAGCGGAGCCCTGCTTGCACGGTCAGCTCTCCAGGCTGCTTTGAGCCGTGCCATACTCATCGCAGAGGCACAAGTTCGGTTTCCACTGGCTACCCTCCAATCTTTCTTCTCACTGACTTGGCAAGGCTGGTTTCCCTTCTGAAAACCAGTTGTCATAGCCCTCAGCTCTAAGAGCTCTTGCAATGTTCTAGTGTAACAGGTAAGTAGGCTGACAAAAACAGGAGCAAGGGTACACTCTCCTAGTTGACCCCTCGGCTGGTCTCTCAGCAGCTGGGAAAGACCGCGTCCTGGCTCAGCTCTTTCACCCGTAAACTGGATTCCCGGGGCCTCTCCCAGCTCTTTTCTCTGCAACCTGCTAGATAAGCGGGAGGAGGCAGAAATGCAAACCATCTTTCTAAAACTCAGCTCTCATATTTCTGGCTGCCGTGTTATCATAACGATGGCTCCTTAGGGACAGCAAATCACGTGCTAAAAGTAACTGGTGTCCTTGGGACTGTTTCTGACTTTCTCTCTCCCAGTGGTGGTGGTGGTGGAGGTGAGGGAACGCTTCCCCTTCCAAGGCATGGAGGCAAGAAAGGCCTCTCCACCCCAGCCCTCTGCTGCAGCTGCCGTGGGGCCAGACTTTGCACATTATAGTTCAGGCGTGCAAAACCAAAAAGGAACTTCCTTTGTCTTAATAGCCATCTCCGTCTGCCCTGAAGCCTCACAAGAGTAGAGGGAAAAATACAAAAACTAGATATGCCAATGAAAGAGCTCTCAATCTCTTCCAGCTCAAGGGTCCCTGTTGGGTAAATATTCTGAAGTTCAGTTTCCTAGCAGGTCTGGTTTTCTCTTTTTAAGAAGTTGTTCTCTACTCTTCCCCAAGATGGCATTTGTGGTGGAGGGCAAGGGAGCCTTAGGCATCCTCGCGGAAGAGCGGCGGGGCCCCTTGCCTGCATGTGGTCCTCTGGGCCTCGGCTTCTGGCCGCAGCCTCACTGCGTCAGAGCGAAGCCTGGTGTAGCTGGGGGATGTCCTCTCAGTCTGCGAGTGCCAGCTCAGCTGCCTCCCCCTGCTGTCTGCAGCCCCCATGGGATTTCGCTGGTTCTGCTATTTCTTTGAGACTTGGTCACATCTTCCATCAGACCCCCCAGACCTGGCCTGACCTCCCTGTGGCCTCTGCTACAGGGTTTCTCCATCTTGCGTCTCAGCGAGCCCATGCAGGCAGGCTTCTCAGTTCTTAGTTCTCAACTGCCTTTACCATCCCTTTCACCAGCTCCTGAGAACTCTCCAGATCTTCTCTGTGCTCTGCTGAAGCCAAGAGAGCCTTGGTGTGGGGGTGGGGGTGAGGCTACCCCAGGCCCTGTCTATAAAGGCACCTACTTCAACCGAGCTGCTGGACAGCACCCACCCCTCGATGCACACAGCACCCTTTGGAAAGGCAGGAGGCTTCTGATTCTTTCAGGAGGTGGCTGGGGAGGCAGAGCACCAGCCACGGCCTCTCTAGATTTCTCCAAACCTGAGCTGATGTCCCAGTGCGCCCTCACACCACCCCCCCCCCCCGCCCCCAGCCTGGAGGTTTCCATCTGGATGGAGAGGGGGGTCGGGACTCTGTGTCTCACCTGCTTCCATCTCCTTCCGCCCGTCTTCTCAGCTCCTCCTCCCTGGAAATGCTTCCAGCACCTCCCTTCTGTCTGACTGGAACCGTCTCCACAGCATCCTTCTTCCTTCTCTTTGGCCTTCCCCTCCCCTCTCCAGGCCCCAGATGGCTGAAGGACTACAGGGAAAGAAACCAGATTTCCAACAAGGGGAAATACAGAAAAAATGCAGAGGAAAAGGGGACTGCCACCTCAGACTGTATGTCCCAAGCCTTGGTGGAGGCCGGCAGAGTGGGTGTTGGCCCACCCTTCACGGAGAGGCTCTGGCCCCTTTGTGGGTTTTGAAACTGGGAAAGCCCTTCGGAATCTCCTACTATAATCTAGGAGGAGGCCCAGAGAAGCGAGCGACTTGCCCAAGATTACGCCATGAAGTAGTTGAATTGGGGCCGGTGTCCACTCTATTGTGCCACACTAGCTCCCTATCGCCAGTTAATATCAAGGCCAAAACATTGCAAATAAATACAAGGAGGAAGTAGTAATAATAATAGCCAGAGACCCACCTCTGTGGATGAGGAGGGAGGAATTAGGGTTCTCCAGAAGAAACAGAAGCAACGGGATGCGTGAACATTATACCTATATCTATCTATCTACACATATATCTATAGATGTGTGTATCTGCAGCTATCTCTATACATCCATAGACGTATATATGTACAGAGAGAGATTGATTGAATTTAAAGAATCGGCTCATGTGAATGTGGAGCCTTGGCGAGTCCAAAATCTGGGAGGGGTAGCCCGGCAGGCTGGAGACCAGGGGAGGTGCAGTTTGAGTCCAAAGGCGGTCTGCAGGCAGGATTCCTTCTGGCTTGGGGGAGGCCAGTCTTGGTCCTAGTAAGGTCTTCAACTGATTGGGGGGTTATGAAGGGTGATCTGCTTTAATCAGAGTGCACAGACTTGAATGTTAATTTTATCCAAAAAGCACCTTCACAGAAACGTTCAGAATAATGTTTAACCGGTCATCTGGGCACTCTGGCCCAGCCAAGTTACTCATAAAATTAACCACCACAAGGGAGTTCTGGGTTTCATCATGAACTGGGAAGATATTGCCAAAACCACATCTCCGCAGGTGAGGCTTCCAGAGAGTTAGAGATAACACTGGATTTTGGTGTGAAATGGCTGACTTGGCGCCTGCACGCCACGCTAAGAAAGGAGGGCAGGTAAGCGGTGTTGAGGAAGAGGCAGGAAGGGATGGTCCCCACCTGCTTTACTTAGGTCATGTTTATAAGTAGCAAAACCAGTTCAAGCTCGCTTTGCCTAAAGGGAGGGTTTATTATAAGGCACAGGAGTGTCTTTTGAAGCCAACAGCAGGAACAGAATGGGGCCTTGGGACAGGTCTAGGATCCGGAAGCAGAACGCAGGCCACATTCATCCTGGGTCTCTTGCTCCTGACCTCCTCTGTTCCATTCTTCTTCTGCCCCGGAGACCTGCTTCTGCTTCTTCTGGAAGGTACTCTGATCATCCCACCTTGAGTGAGTTCCAGCCTCTGGTCTACTCAATCATGGCAGAGGACTGAGGTGATACGTGCAGAAGCTCCCTGCTGTGGGTGAGGAGGGAGTTGAGTGTTTCATTGTGAACCTGGCAGATATTGCCAAAAAGATCACCCCGCCATCTCGGTGAGTAAGGATTCCAGGGAGCTAAATGTCGCCTCCATGAGAATGGGGATGGCTCTCTACCCATCCTCCCTTTGGAGAATGCGGCCTCTGTGACATTTCTCAGTAGCTGACAGTAGCCAAGGGAGCCTGTGGGAAATGCCAGCCTCCCCGCAGCCTCCAGCTGAGGGCACACTGAGGCTTGTAGCAGCTACCAGCTGCAAGGAACTGAGGGTCATGCCATTGCATTGCCAGAAAGAGAATCTCATTCACAATTCAGTTCATGGTCCAAGAGACAGAAATAATATTTAATGAGCAAAATCTTCTTTGTTTAATTATGGTAAATGTCAAGGTTGAATCAAGTGCTGGGCTTAAGGTCAAGTACTCGGTGCTATCAAAAAGCATTTATGGCAGAGCCGGCGGCTATCACACTCCAGGCCAGTTAACACGAGCCACTCTCCCTCTTTAGAGACTTATTTCCCCTGTTGAAGCAGTGATGTTGGAGCTGGGACAACCCGCCAGCAGCTTGTGTTTTGCTCTTCCCGGGTGTTCTCCTGAGGCTGATCAGGGACTGACTCCCTGATGGAATCCATGCCCCGAGCCTCCCAGACGGTTCCCTCAGAGGCTCGGGAAGCCCGTTTCCATCAGACCCGTGGTTCACAAAGGTTCCGGTGCCCAGGCCTCTCTCCAGAGCCCTGCTGTGACTGGTCTAGGGTGAGGCCTGGGCACTGGCATTTTTTTAAAGCTCTCAAGTGAAGAGTTTCTAATATGTAGTGAGATTTAGAACAACTGGGTTAAATGCTCAATTTTGTTATTTAAAGTACTGAGAGGCGATGCCGTTGTATGCCCTGAACTTTCCTGCCTATGGCACTGTCCTTTCTCAGAGTTTTCCTCCAATCCAAATTTATATTCTTCTCTGCTGTCTCTTGTTCTCAGAGCCCAGAGCTGCCTCCTAAGAGACGGCAGGTGTTGTCGAGCTCCAGAAAGGGCAAAGTTGCAAGGCCATGCTCCCCTTGTGCTTGGCAGCAAAAGGGCTGGGCACGATCCCCAGACTTCCCCAGCTCCCTACCAAATGGATTAGCTCAGATCAGTTCTGAAGTCTCAGGAGAGAGACGAGAATTCAGACTATGGTCTAAGCCCTGTCAGGTGGTCTGAAAAGAACGGAACAGCAGAACTTTCCTGAGCAGCGAGGAAATCTTTCTCCTGTTATTTATGCACACTGCTTCACTGTTCCTTCTTTTTTTCTTGTCATACAATAGAAATAATGATCTTGGTCCTGGACCCTGTGCTGCGCCAGGACAATTCATCACCCACCAAGTCGTTTATTTCCTCCTACTCTCGTCCACCAGGATCATTATCCTGTAGGTAAACAGAGGTGTCAGTAAATCACGGATAGGGCACAAGTCGGTGGGAGAAGGGTTGATTAAGCGTCTCCATAACTCACAGTATATAGCACCTCTCGTCCCAGAGGATCTCCAAGCACCAGATAGACGGGTGGATGCGCCGCTCCCCAGCCCCGCAGATGTCACTTTCTACTCCATTGCCTCAGGGGGGTGCAATGTTTATTGCCCTTGTCATATAGTTACCCTCGAAACTGCAGTCACGGGTTAGACAGGAGGCAAAGAAAGGAACTCTTCACTTCCTTGTCCCCCCAGGCAGCAGAAGTCAGCTACCCAGCAGGAAGTCAGCAGCACCAGAGGGCCACCCACCCCCCCTCTTGGGCAAGATTTCTTTGGTTCAGAAATGCTGTACATGTTAGAGAATGCCGGGTTTGTTCTTCTGCAGCTGGCAAGAACAGAGCAGCCGTGGAGGTTGAGTCGGGAGCTAGGACAAGATCTAGAGCAGGTGTCACCAGGGCAGAACTGTTTTAGGGTCTGCCAGAGTCGCAGTGTAGGAGAGAGTCGCTCTGAGGAGGGGGCACTTACTCGCAGCCTTTAGAACCACTCATGACTACTCTGCTCTTTACACTTTAGTACCACATGGCCCCGTTTGAAAGAAGAAGACACTTCCTACCTTCCTCCCAGCGTTCACCGCAAATGTTTCATCATAATGCTATAAACTTGTCCCTGTGGCTCTGATATATGTATAAAACCAAAACTGGGTTCAATTCAGTTCAACACGATTCAGTTCAATGCAAGTTAAATTCAAACAAAGCTACAAAACCAACGTGATTCAATTTAACAACATTAATTTAGTGGGAAGGAGGATGTTGTTTTGCTGAAACCAAATTTCCTCTCAAGTGAGCACGTGGTGTTGACTGCTGCTCATTAGTTCTTTTAAGTTCGGCCTGCTTAGCCTGCTGGGTGTCATGTGATGACCCAATTTTTCATCGTTTCTCTCTATTTGCACTGCGATGGAAACCCCCTTTGTGCAGTACACTATTAATTTACTTGGCCTTAATTTGGGGCGAACCTAACATTTCTGTGCTGTCTACATCTCTGCCACTGTAACAAACAGAGCCACTGGGATCCCATGGCATGATTTGATTATGTGCCATCGTTAGAATGATGCAGAGGATGGTGAAATGCAATTTTAAGCCTCTGATTGAAAGGAAAACCCCCAATTTAAAAAAGTCTTCATAAAAAATTTTAAGACTCTCTTGGAGGTCTGTGGGAGCATGGACCTCATATTAAAACACCCAGGTCCAAAGGCATTAGGTTTAGGCCAATAGTGGGTTTAAAAGCTGGAATCAATGAAAAATTCTGGGGGAAAAAAGCAAAATAACATTAAAATAGAGCATGACAATAAAATTCACTCCTTACTGAATGATGGCCTTGAGTATGGAATCTTGTCCTAGGGGTAGCAGGGACTGCTAAATGTCCAAGGGTGTCCATTCTCTCCTTTTCCCTTTTGGTAAGAGGCTCCCCCGATTCCTACTTCACAGGTGCTTTCGGGGGGCTTGGCTAATCGGCTAGAGGCCACATTTGCTAGCCTCCCTTGAAGCTCACTGGGGCCCTGTGGTCAGATGCTTGCTGATGGAATGGGAGCAGAAGTGTGCAACTTCCATGTTGCCCCCTTAAAAGGAAACTGCTTGCTTTCCGCTGTCTTTCCCTCTTCCCTCTGGCTGGTGCTTGGATGTGATACTGCTGAGCCAGCAGCAACCATGCAGCGTCACCCTAAGAGGATCCGCGGGAAGAAAGGAGAGGGACCCTGGGTGCCAGGGTAACCTCATAGAGCAGAGCTGTCAATGTCCCCTCCTTACCACTATTCTGTCATATCAGAGAGACATAAACCTCTCTTATTTAAGCCACTGTGTTCTGGGGTCTCTTTGTTACAGCTCATTGATCTATATTCTAGCTGATGCAGAAAGTGATTGCCTAAGGGCCTGTTCCATTCATTCAACAATATGTATAAAGTGCTTATTATGTGCCAGGAATCAAAGAGGAAGGGATTTATTTGAGATTGGACTTTTAGTTAATGATAGAATTGGGGAAAAATACAGGCCTTCTGACTTCCAGCCCAGCACTCTGGCCACTGCACAATTCCTCCTCATCTAGCTGTGTGGCTAATGCTCAATGATTGCAGTCAATCGGGGGAGGGCCTGCTGTTCCCAGAACTGGTGTCACCCGGTAGGCTTTACTCTCACATGGCTTGTTTGACCCTTGTTTGTTTGGGGTTTTATTTTTTAAAGGGAAAAAGGTAAGGATGGCCAAGACAAATTAGAGGAGTTACTAACCCAGAAGAAATGTGTCTTCATCACTGCAGGACCAGCCCTGTCCCCTGCGTATAGAGGGATGTACAGGGAAGTCACAGTATTTCAGGGGTGTGAATTGCCAGCAGTGACATTTTTCAGGGAAGGCAGAAGTTGGAGTGAATAGTGTAAGCCGGTGTTTATGCCAGGGAAGAAAACAGACTGGAGTCAGGTTAGATGTCCTGCCTCAATGTTCCAAAATAGAGTCTGAGGGACGAGAGAAGCAAGTGGCAGAAAACGTGATTGAACATAATAGTTTCCCTTCCTCTTCTCCTAAAAGGCGTTCTTTAGCATCCTCCGGTTTTCTTTTCCTTAAGGTATTATCACCATCAGCAATTTTCATCTTCATTTTTGTTCACATTTTTATTGTCCATCTTTCCTAAAACAAGATACAGTCGTGCACCACATAATGATGTTTGGGTCAAAAATGGACCACATGGATGATGGTGGTCCCGTAAGAGTAGTACCATCTAGCCTAGGTGTGTAGTAGGCAATACTGTCTACGTTTGTGTAAGCACACTCTGTGATGTTCACACAGTGATGGAATCGCCTAATGACGCATTTCTCAGAACGTGTCCCCGTCCTTAAGCGGCGCATGACTCTGTTTCCATGGCTGTCTCATTTACTGTTGATTCTCTAGTGAACAGAACAGTTAGGCTCTCAGAAGTATTACTGAGTGAATAGAAGAAGGGAAGGAATGAATGAATAAGAAATGTGATAACGCAGAAAATGAGCTTCATAAATCATGAAACATGTCACAGTTCTGTTTCTTTGATGAGAGTGTAAAGATCATATTTTTTCAATAAAGACCAAGAAAAACTATGAGTGTAACTTCTTAGAAAGGTGCTTTCATTCTAGACTAACTCCCGCTGCCCTGCCCCGCTGCTCCCAGAATCTTCGTTGCCATGTGCCCCTGTGGAGGCCGTGAGGATGCTCCGTGCAGACCTCTGCTACAGAAGTGTCATTGACCCGGGGCTCCAGCGGCTGCACCCTGAACCCCGTTTCTGTGAGTGTGCTGATTCCGTGCTTTCTGCTCCCAGCCAGTGCCTGGTGTGGCGGGGGTATGGAGGCCACCCCGTTCCTGGGAGACCCAGCACTGTGCTCACCGCCAGCTTTGGCTTGCAGACTCTGGGCAGCTTAGAGAAGCCTCCTTGGGCCGCACAGTGGTCCAGGATGCTTCCACCACCCTTCCTTCCCTCTGTCCGTCACTCCGGGGAGACTCACATTGAGGTCTGATGGCTCTCCCAGCCTCTTCGGACTCTCTCCCCATTTTCTCTCACAGGTGATTCCCCTCCCATTTTTAACCTCATGTTAGGGTCCAGTTCTCAAAGGACTCAGGCTAACACTGCCTCCAAGAACGATTCTGGGGTCTGTCTTGGTTGGAAGGCTGGCTGACCCCAGGCACCATCCAGTTTTGAGTCCCATGTCCGCTCCCACAGAGCCGCCATCCAATTTGCCTGCCATACCCAGATCCAGCCTAAATTTGAAAACCCTAAAGGAAGAGCAGAGGTATAGGGCAAATGCTGTTTATGAGTCCATACTCTAGACACGGGCACTGACAGGAAGAGCAAATATCAGAAGGATAGAACGTTGAATAGGAAAAACCAAGACAGAAAAATCTGCCGTGAGTTCAGAGCCTTCCTTGCCGTGGGGGGAGATGTCAGCTCTGACAAGCAGGAGCATGTTTATTGAATTTTTGAAGGTGAAAGAAGAGAGATTAGAGAATTCAAGAGGCTCGTAACAGCTCTGAGAATGGAGGGACTTCAACACACAGCTTTGTTGACTTGGTGTAATTGCGGGAGTGGGAGGTAATGCATGTCAAAAACCAAATTCCCTAGTACGCCTTGGAGAAAGACGATGGGCGTGAGCGTTTGTTCCTGAGGACTGGATTTCCAGTCCTGGCCCCCTGCATTCTCTGGAGCACTCAGCCTGGCGAGGCACAGAATTTTTTATCTTTTATCAAAGGTGAAGACAATTTTATCAATTTATAACATAACAAAAGAAAAGCTATTAGTTACCGAGGGCTGCATAACAAATGACTCCAAAATGTAGTGACTTAAAACAATGTTTTTTTTTTTTTTTTGAGGAAGATTAGCCCTGAGCTAACATCTACTACCAATCCTCCTCTTTTTGCTGAGGCAGACTGGCCCTGAGCTAACATCCGTGCCCATCCTCCTCTATTTTATGTGGGACGCCTACCACAGCATGGCGTGCCAAGCAGTGCCATGTTCATATCCAGGATCTGAACTGGTGAATCTGGGCCGCCAAAGCGGAACGTGTGAACTTAACCGCTGCAGCACTGGGCCGGCCCCAAAACAATGTTTTTTTATCAACATTTTTGTTGATAAAACCACCATGTTTTTTAACAACAGTTTCTGTGGGTCAGGAATCTGGCGCAGCTCAGCTGGTGCTCTGGCTCGGGGTCTGTCAGGGGCTGTAATCAAGGCGCGTCTGGGGTGCTGCCAGTCTGAAAGCCAGCTGGGGAGGATCCATGTCCATGTGGCTGTGGCAAGATTCATTCCCTGTGGGCGGCTGCGCAAGGGCCTGAGTTTCTCAGCGCTGTGGCTGGAGGCTTCCCGAGTCCCTTACCTGGTGCTGGAGTTCATGAGAGGGAGCACGTGAGGGGGCCGCAGAGGACGCGGGCAGGACAAGAGTCAGAGCCTCGGATGGCCCCGTCCTGGGAGCGCCATCTCATCCCGTCTGTTGGTTGGAAGCTGGTCACTGGTACAGCCCACACTCAAGGGAGGGATACACAGGGTGTGAACCCCAGGAGGAAGGGGTCCTCCGAGTCGTTTCAGAAGCTGCCTACACACCAAACACAGCTGAAGCCTGAACGAAAATAACCTCGACTTCAGGGCATAGGGGGAGAAGACGTGAGAGAACGAGATGATGAAGCTGCACTTCTGGGGTGTGACCCTTGACGGACTTTACTGGCTTTTGCAGAGGATGGACGTTGGCCCGCGTTCGCATGGTGCTGGGCAGACCTCTCCACAGAGCACGACTAGTGACTGGGGCTGAGGGGTGCGCCTCGAGTCCCAAAGCAGGTGGCTGCAGACAGAACATTTCCCTAAGTTTCATGCTTTGTCACCAAAGCTCACATGAATTATCTATTGTAGGCCATAATATATGTGTTTCTTTGAATATAAAAGTCTAACAAGTCTACTTAGCATGGAGCAAAATTGGTTTGCCAAGGCGAGGCTCCATGTGGCTTTAGCTTGAAGAGCTAAGATGGGTCCCCTCTGCTGGGCCACGGCTGCACATTTCCCCTGTGACCTGGAGAAGTTAACTGCTATCATCTGCTCCTGGGAAAAAATGAGAGATTTTGCAACATCTGTTTATTTTCTGATTTTGTAGGCCTGGAGCCTCGTTGTTCACTAATCCTGTGTGGTCCACACGCCGGCTGTGTTAAACACACACTTGCTCTTTTGTGAGCGTGGCGGCTTTCTCACCTCAGTTCTGTGAACACATGATGCTCTCAGCCTGGACCGTCTTGTCTCCCCGTGTGATTCCATCTTGCTCTTTTATGTTCCCCTAAGAGAGTCAGGGGCGGCCTCAGAGAAACCGTGGCTCATCTGAGTTAAGATCTGCACCTGCTCTGCATTCCCGGAGCCACGGCTGTGCACGCTCATCTGACGTGCAGACAAATGAATCTCCAGTGACTGGAACGTCTCCTCCACTCCCTGTGTGCTGCTGAAGGGCAAAGACTCTGACTTTTCTCGTTTCTAGCCCGGCTGTGGGTGTGGAGTGCCCGCTGTCTGGCAGACAGTAGATGTTCACAGAATGGCTGTTGACTAAATCATTGGTTCTCAAACTTTTTGGTTTTAGAACCTCTTTATCGTCTTAAAATTTATTGAGCACTCTGAGGAGCTTTTGTTGATGTGGGTTATATCTATTGATATTTACCATATTGGAAATTAAAACTGAATAATAAAACATACATATGAAAATTTTTATTAACTCATAAAATAACAAACCCATTACATGTTAACAAAATAATATTTTTTAATAAAAAGAATTTTCCAAAAGAAAGAACCAGGTTAGTCTGAAGGGTGGCACTGTTTTCCATTTTTGCAGATCTCTTTAATGTCTGGCTTGACTCAGTCAGCCTCGTATCTGCTCTGCATTTAATCTGTTGGCATGTGTTGTTCTGGTTGAAGTACAGGAAGACAATCTGGCCTCACACAGATGTGTAGTTGGAAAAAGGAAGAGCATCTTAGTAGCCCTTTTAGGTCATTGTGGATGTTCTTTGATAATATGCCAAAATGTGCTAGGTTTAGTTTCTTAAGGTTATTTACAGCGTGGAATCTAAAACTATACCAATTAACTGCTCATACCTTGTTACACTAAACTCCATTGGTATGTCTTGGAGTTTGAATGGTCTCTTACTCAGGCATGACTTTGTAACATCATGGAAAGCAGAGGCTCACGGAGGCCATGCATATCTTCCAAATGTCTACACATTTCACAACACAATATCAAACCGCACATTCGTCAAAATCACCAGTGATCTCATGGGAAAGTCCTTAAGTATTGAAGAACCGTCAGGGACATAGTGGTGGGTACAATTTTTCCAGGAATTCTAATTTTCAATTGAAAACTTGAATTTTTTTGTTGGTGACGTATACTGCCAGTTGCTTTCCTTCAAGCAACAAACCTCATTTCATTTATTTTCTATAAAATGTCTGCCAAATTCTAAAGTTTAAATAACTAAAATTTATTTGCCAATTGTTGTTATGGACTGAATTGTGTCCTGCATAATTCATGTGTTGGAGCCCTAACGCCCGGTCCCTCAGAATGTGACTGTATTTGGAGACAGGGCCTTTAAAGAGGTGATTAAGGTACAATGAGGCTGTACGGGTGAGCCCTGATCCAGTTTGACTGGTGTCCTCATAAGAAGAGGAAATTTGGACACAGAGAGATGCGGCACACACAAAAGCAAAGACCGTGTGAGGATGCAGCAAGAAAGCGGCCGTCTGCAAGCCAAGAAGAGAGGCCTCAGGAGAAACCAACCCTGCTGACACCTTGATCTTGGACTTCCCAGTCTCCAGATCTGTAAGACAATAAATTTGTTTTCAAACCCCCCCAGTCTGTGGTATTTTGTCATGGCAGCCCTAGAAAGCTAATGCAGTGGCTTAGAGAAGAACAAAGATTTGGTGGCGAGACCAGCCAGCTCAAGAAGACCGCTCAGGGAGGAAGTGGGGGGAACACATTGCCCTCTTCTCTCCAAACTTGCTGGGGTCCCCATGATCCAAAGCAGCCGGAAGCCAGAGGGCATGGAGCTCTGTGACGTGATCATACAGGTCAGCCTCCCAGGGATGGAGAGGGGGCAGTGGGAGGGAGAGTGAATCAGAAGGGCCAAATGGAAGATCTCTGGACACTCGCCATACTTCTTTCTGATCAGGCATATTTAGAACTTAGAATTTTACAACTAGAAGAAATCTTAGAAATCTTGCAATTTAGTAACTTGAGCTTAAATCCCCTCATTTTTTTTTTATTTTATTGGATTTTAACATTATATATCTTTCGGATGTACATCATAATATATTTCGAATTCTGTGTAGATTACATCATGTTCACCACCCGAAAACTAATTAGAGTTCATCCCCTCACACGTGAGCCTAATCACCCCTTTTGCCCTCCCCTCTTCCCCTATGGTAACCACCAATCCAATCTCCAATGCTATGTGTTTGTTTGTCGTTGTTTTTATCTTCTACTTATGAGTGAGATCAGACGGTATTTGACTTTCTCCCTCTGACTTATTTCACTCAGCATAATACCCTCAAGTTCCATCCATGTTGTCACAAATGGCTGGATTTCATCATTTCTTATGGCTGAGTAGTATTCCATTGTGTATATAACACATTTTCTTTATCCATTCGTCCCTTGATGGGCACCTAGGTTGCTCCAAGTCTTGGCTATTGTGTATAATGCTGCAATGAACATAGGGGTGCAAGTATCTTTATGCCTTTGCGTTTTCAAGTTCTTTGGATAAATACCCAGTAGTGGAATAGCTGGATCATATGGCAGATCTATTCTTAATTTTCTGAGGATACTCCATACTGCTTTCCATAGTGGCTGCCCCAGTTTGCACTGCCACCAGCAGTGTACGAGGGTTCCCTTCTCTCCACGAGGGTTCCCTTCTCTCCACGTCCTCTCCAACACTTGTTGTTTCCTGTCTTGTTCATTATGGCCATTCTGACTGGAGTGAGGTGATACCCCATTGTAGTTTTGATTTGCATTTCCCTGATAGCTAATGATGTTGAGCATCCTGTCGTATGCCTGTTGGCCGTGGTATATCTCATTTTAGAGAAAAGAATAACTAACGTTTACTGATCACTTATTAAGTACCAGGGACAGTGCTAAATGTTTCACATGGGTTATCACACTTAATCCTTGTAACAGTCCTATGCAGTGGGTGCTATTGGAGAAAAGTAACAGTTTTGAAATAGTAACAGATTATTCCCACCCAGCCAGCCTGTAACCCCGTTTTATTATGCTCCTCTGTCCTCTCCTCCACGGCCACTTCTCCCATCCAAGCTGCTGGGCCATTCTATGACCTCAGGAAGGGAGTGGGATGCAGATAACAGAGAGAGAAAAGAATATTTTCCCGGCTTTTGTATTTTAAAAGCCTAGCCTGTAGAGGAATCTGAAGATCTTAAGGCATAGACAAAAAATTGGGGAGAAAATTTCATAGCGAGTGCAAGGCATCACTTCTCTAAGAGAAGTTCTTCTTAGAACTTCTTGGGCTTTGGGGGGTGGGGTGGGTTTAGAGGAAGCGGAGAGATTGTGGATGTTGGTGGAGCCTAGATAGGAGCTGAGACCAGGGATGGGAAAGAACCATAGAGAGGTTTGTGCACACCAGAGTGGCCAAGCTCCGTTTCACAGGGGCAGTCCAAGAGAGATCTCCAGACTCTCAGAGAGAGAGAAGCAGAGAGAGAGAAGGAGGGAGAGGCCATGTGTGATGGGTCTTAGCAGGTGGCACCTTAGATGGCCTTAAAGTTTTTCTCAGTGTGGCCTGGGAGCAGGAGAATGATTCCAGGCACACTAATGTGTCAAGAGAATTGTGGAGAGAGCCCCAGACAGGAAGGAAGATTGCTTCCGGGGGGATCTGTGTGGCTGACTGCTGTGGCTACCAACCTAGACTGATGAGAGAGGACCAAAGGATTGACATTTTTGTAGCTATTGGTGAGGACAGATGACATGGGGGAGATGAGCCCTCCCCAACTTAGCAGTTATAACCCTCGGAACTTGGTCACAACCACAGGGAAAAAAGGCAGAAAGCATTGGGTTGGTGGAGGCAAATATCTGCCATTCAGATATAAATGGTGCCCAAGATGGAAACCCAGCTGAGTTATAGAAAGTAAAATTCTATTGCTCCCTCGTGTGAGTTTCTGGGCTGATATTTGTCCTTGCTACCGCTGTTTTACAGATGAGTATATTGAGCCTTCGAGATGGCTAAGTGGCTTTCCTGGGATTCCAACACCAGAGCCCTGGTCCCAGACTCTATGTTGTTTTGCCTCCCGGAGGAGTAACTCAAGGCTGGAGGGAGTCGGTGTCCAAGGCCACATGACCATTTAGGGTGAACTTAGAGATGGAACCACATCTGTTGACTTCTCAGCCTCTGATCTTTTCCAAGACAATGGGATTCTGTATTTCAAAGGAGTATGGTGAATTTCTATAGTGAATTCTGTTATATGTGAATATCTGTTGACTTCCTGAAAGACTGTGAGAAAAACTTGATTAAGCCTGAGTTTTTTAATCCTGGCTTTGCAAATAACTGACTTTCAAACCTTGGGAAAGTGGTTTAACCTTTCATCTACCTATTTCCTGTAAAACAGAGCTCATAATATTTGTCTCCTCACTTCTTAAGTGTGTGCTATGCATGGTGACTTCTTTCCAAAGACTCCAGTATGGAAAGGGGGGAAAGTGAGGAATTATGTAGTGGAGTAATCTGACAAACACTGCCTCAGCCGACGATCCAGGTCCTCATCATCAATGATAAGTCAAGTTGATAAAGGAACTCTGGCTGAGCTATGCTGAGAAGGGCACTTGACCTCTGTCGACTCATAACGCCAGTCTAATCACGAGAAAAGCACCAGAAAAATCTCAATTTTGAGCTACAAAATTCCTGACCCATTTTCTTCAAAACTGTCAAGATCATTAAAAACAAGGAAAGTCTGAGAAGCTACCACAGCCCAGAGTCGTCTAAAGAGACATGAAGACTAAAAGTAATATGGGATCCTGGATGGGATTTTAGAACAAAAAAAGGACATTGGGGAAAAACTAAGGAAATCCGAATAAAGTATGGACTTCAGTTAACAAGAATATATCAATATTTGGTCATTAACTGTAACAAATGCACCATACTAATGTAAGATATTAATAACAAGAAGTTGGGTGTGGGACATATGGGAACTCTCTACAGTATCTTTGCAATTTTCTGTAAATCTAAAACTATTCTAAAATTTAAAAGTTTATGTAATAAAAGGAAAAAAAGAAAGGATATTGGTCTGTGAGAAAATAATATGGGAAGTAACAAGGGGGTACCCTCGAATATATTCTTTTTATTAAAAGGAAGCGTTCTCAAACAATTTTTTATGGTAAAATACACATAACATAAAATTTACCTTCTTAACCCTTTTTCAGTGTGCAGTTTAATGGTGTTATATACATTCGTAATGTTGTGCAACCATCGCCACCATCCACCTCCAGCACTCTTTTCATCGCGTAAAATTGGAATTCTACGCCCGTTAAACACTAACTTCCCGTTCCCTCTTCCCCGAGCCCCTCGCAGCCACCGTCTACTTTCCGTCTCTACAATTTGACTACTTTAAGTACCTCACATAAGTGAAATCATGCAGGATTTGTCTTTTGTGTCCATTTTATTTCACTTAGGATAATGTCTTCCAAGTTCATCCATGTTGTAGCGTATGTCAGAATTTTCTGGGGCCAGCCCTGTGGGCCAGTGGTTAAGTTCGCGTGCTCTGCTTTGGCGGCCCAGAGTTTCGCCGGTTCAGATCCTGGGCACAGACAGAGCACTGCTCACCAGGCCATGCTGAGGTGGCGTCCCACATAGCACAACCAGAGGCACGCACAACTAGAACATACAACTATGCACTGGGGGGCTTTGGGAAGGAAAAGGAGGAGGAGAAGGAGGCGGAAGGGGGAGCGAGAGGGGAGGGAGAGGAGGGGGAGGAGAATTGGCAACAGATGTTAGCTTAGGTGCCAAAAAAAGAAAAAAGAATTTCCTTCCTGTTTAAGGCTGAATAATACTCCATTGTGGATATACCACATTTTGCTTATTCGTTCATCCATTGGTGGGCATTTGGGATTGCTTCCATGTTTTAGCTATAGTAAGTAACACTGCTATGAGCACGGGTATACAAACAACTCTTTTAGATCCTGCTTTCAATTCTTTTGTCTATATGCCCAAAAATGGAGCTGCTGGATCATATGGTAATTCTATTTTTATTTTCGAGGAACCACCCTACTGTTGCCCACAGTGGCGGTACCATTTTTACATTCTCACTAATGGTGCACGAGAGTTCCAATTACTCTGCATCTTTGTCAACACTTGTTATTTTCTGGCTTTTTTTTTTTTTTGTCTTTTTTAAATAGTAGCAACCCTAATGGGTGTGAGGTGGTATTTTTTTGTGGGTTTGATTTGCATTTCCCTAATGATTAGTGATGTTGAGCATCTTTTTCATTTGTACATCTTCTTTGGAGAAATGTCTATTAAAGTTATTTGCCCATGTTTGAACTGGGTTGTTTGTTTCGTTGTTATTCATTTTTAGGAGTTCTCTCTATATTCTGGATATTAACCCCTGGTTGGATATATGATTTGCAAATATTTTCTCCCCTCCTGTGGGTTGCTTTTTCACTCTGTTGATAGTATTTTCATGCACAAAGTTTTAAAATTTTCAAGTCCAATTTGTGTATATTTTGTTTTGTTGTCTATGCCTTTGGCATCCTATTCAAGAAATCATTGCTGAACCCAATGTCGTGAAGATTTTGCCCTATGTTTTCTTCTAAGAGTTTTATAGTTTTTGATCTTACATTTTGGGCTTTGATTGTTTTGAGTTAATTTTTGTACATTCAAACTTAATTTTAATTATTCTTAGGAACAAGGCACTGGCGACATACCTATGGGTCAAGAAACCTGAGTTTCAACTGTTGAAGTCAGTGGTGTCTATAAAATGCTTTTGGCAACTCAGGCGTCTTGATTCAGACCATCAGATAGTGCCTGAAATTCTTTCCTGAATTCAATCTCCATCTAGTATTCAACGCCAGTCTTAGCTGACCATTAGCATCATAGGAAAACTTAAAATTTTTAAAAAATATATTTTGATTATCCAAAATATTGCATCTTACAAAGTATTATGACATATCCCAAGTACTATAATTTTGACATGTAATCAATAGAAAAAATATCAGTGTGGTCTTTTACATTCTTTCTTTTGAAAAAAGAATGTCTTTGAAATCCGGTGCGTATTTTTCACTTACAGCACATTTCAGTTTGCACTAGCCACATTTCAGGTGCTCGAAAGCCACATGTGCAGTTCTATACCATAATTTAGTAAAAGAAAGGACACGAAGACACACACACACAATCGTGATCTCTGAATTTTTTTAAATGAAGAACTTTAGATGAATGAAGGAATGAATTACCTTGTCCTTGTTCTCTCTCTTCGTTGTGAATGGCATGGCGGGCCGTGCCACTTCATAGAGAGGTGTTTCTCAGTTAGATGCTGTGGGGTGGGTTGAGTTGCATGATGGTGTCTGGGACAGCCCTGCCCCAACTCCAGTTGCTTCCTTCCTTCATTGAACCGTTGTCATTGAGAGCCTCCCTTGTGCCAAGCCCTGCTGGGTGCTGGGGATACAGTGATGGGAGTAAAAACAGATGGGTCCTCTGACTTCGTGGAGCTTCCAGTCTACATAAATGAAAAGTTAATAGTGAAAGGAGCGATCGCTCTGCGTTGGTGTGCTAAGGCAGGGGCAGGGGCAGGCAGGGAGGGAGCGTGCTGTCTGCAGAGAATTTAGAAGCCACAATAAAACTGACGGAAAGTCTGTCTGCTTTCTATCATCATCCTGTGCCTGCAGTTCTAAGCCATGTCAGTTATAAAATGCTCCTCGCAGGAAGACTTTTAAGCCATCAGCTTCCTATGCCCCCATCTAGCCCACTAAATTAGGATCTCCGGGCAGGGGGAGGTCAGGCCTCTCATGTTTAGGGAGCTCCCCAGATGCTATGGACTGAATTATATTCCCAGAAATTCAAGTGTTGAAGCATTACCCCCCAATGTATTGCTATTTGGAGATGAGGCCTTTGGGTGGTAATTGGGTTTAGATGAGGGCCTGAGGATGAGGCCCTCATGATGAGATTAGTGCCCTTATGAGAAGGGACAGCAGAGAGCTTGTGAGATGGCAACCACTTTCGTGCCAAGGGAAGAGCCCTCAGAATGAAATCTACCTTGCTGGCACCTTCATCTCAGACTCCCAGCCTCCAGAACTGTGAGAAACAAATGTTGAAGCCAGCCGGGCTATGGCGTTGTGGTGTGGCAGCCAGAGGCGAGTCTCAAGTTTGTCCGGGTTTCCGAGCTCTTTGTCTAGACCAGGAATAACCAGTAGAGTTCTTCTGCCGTGCTGGCTGGGAGGCGCTCTGAGCCCTCTGTGGGAACAGATACTCCGTCTGGTTGATTAGGATGTTTACCAAGGACGGCAGGGTGAAGGCGTGGGGCGAGGGGCCGGGGGATATATTTGCCTCAAGTGCCGTGTGTCTGCCGTCTTTACAATTCTTTAAAGTTTTCACAGCTTCTCTTCTTATTTCCTTGAGTCTTCTTTTCCTTCCTGGCATCACAGTTTTGATAACAACTCAGGCTAACCCTCAAAGAACTTTACTCCCTTCCGCTTGACTCACTCGTGCTCCTTAAGTTTCAAAAACAGATGCTGAAGAGCCAAGACTCACTGTCTACGTTCACCCATTGGGATTTTCCTTTTGGCTTCTCTTCTTTGTTCCATTCCTTCTCTCGAGAGTTCTGGAACAAGTTTGGGAGTGATTCATTAGTCATACATTCTAACTTTAAAACGAAAGAATCTCTGGCATTAGAAATGAAAGCAGACAATTAAAATGTAATATTATTGCATTCCTTATCTTTGTCATTTACTCAGACATTATTTTTGGGCACCTTCTAGGGGTCAGCCCCCGTGTTGCTCGGCACATGGGAGACAAAGATAAATGGAAGATAAACTCTCTGTCCTTGGGAGGCTCCAAGTCCAACACGAGAGCCAGGTCCGTATCAGATAATTACAATGTGTTAAGTGCTGTGACGGGAGGTGTTGAGGGGCACAAAGGAGAGCCCATTTCTGATGGGAGGGGATGATTGAGGGTTTTCTGGAGCGCTATTCATGCCCTATCCCCCTGTGGATTCATTAATTCACTAAGCAAATAAATACTGAGCCCCTCCTACGTGCCAGGCTCTGGTCCAGGCATTTGGGATGCATCAGCGGAAGAAGCAAACATTCCTGCTCTTGTGGAGCTTATGTTGTAAGAGGGGGACTGAATGGGTTGAGGCAGCAGACAGGAATCAACGGCTCAGATTTGTTGGCTGGTAAAATGGGCTGAGATGCTCCACCTTCCCTCCCCAGTCCCCTCCCCTTCACCATCATCAGGGGAGGTGACGCCTGCCCAGCTTCAGGACCGACCTTAAGAAGGGAAGCTCTGGGCCCTGACCCAGAGGGAAGGAGTGTAGGAATTGGTGATGGTGGTGGTGGCGATGAGAGGTAGGTTGCAGAGAAGGACAGAGATTCCCGCTTTAGGGGCTTGGAGAAAGGCGAGGAGGGGAGAAGGGAGCCTCCCTTACTTTAGATCTGGAAAAATACAGAGGTAAAGAATTCAATGATGAATTGTTCATCAGGCAGATAAGGTAAGAGGGGCTTTCAGTTCAAGGAATCACATACGCCAAAGCACAGGCTCTGCAAATAAAGCCCCTGTAATGTTGGTCTTTTTACCCTCATTATATAGAGGAGGGCATCTCTTGTTCCCCACCTCACATCCTCTTGGGCCCACCATTTTTCCAGCCATTGCTGCACAGCTGGCTTGACATTCGTGTTAGTAGCCTACCTGACCATGCCTTGTCTAGGCTGCCCTTCACTTCTCTTGCTTTCTGCTGTCAGGGAGGAAAAACTTTTCCTCTGCCCTCTTAGGTTCTGCATCTAGGGGCCTGTAAATTAAAATGAAAAAAGACAGGTTAATAGGAGAAAAAAATTATTTGCATGTGGAAGCTAAAAAAAAGGAAGTAGCCAGCTTGTCAAAGGGTTAAAGTGAGAGGCTTATATTCCTAACTTAGTAGGGAAAAGGGAAGGGGGAGAAAAGACTTCTATGGGAAGAACAAACTGATTTCTTTAGGAAAGACTAATGGGTTTTTAGGAGAACAAATGGGAAATCGGAAAGCTTGTGACAGGGTTTGTTTATGCAGGTGGTCTTTCTGTCTTCTTTACAGCCGTGGAACTCACCCTGAGAGGGAATTTATGACACCCTCATTCCCCAGAGGTGGCTGCTTTTAATCAAAAGATAAGGGAAACTCCGAGCGAGCTTCTTTGTGCATCTGTTGATTTTCAGTTGCTTTCAGCTCAAAATAGTTCTTATGCCAAAGTGACCTATTTTAGGGTGGCATATTCTCATCGCCTTCGCTGCCTCAGGGCTTCTCGGACACAGCTGCGAGGGAAGTCTGCAGGAACGCGTCTGGCCCTCATGCCTGCACGGTCTGCAGAAGGGGACAGTGGATGAGTGGCTGGTGTAGCGCAGGGAGAACTGGCCCTTCTTTTGTCTCTTGGGCATTCAACATAGGCCTGAAGGTGGCTGTACCATTGGCCCAGTGGCCCACAGCGGTGGCCAGCTCCAGGATCCCCTTCTAAGGGCTTTGCCTCCTTTCCTGCTGTACTTTTTTCACTTCCCAATCCTTTCCCTAGGTCGTTTCCCAACGACCTGTGTAAAGGCCCCTGGCTGGGCTCTGCTTCCAGGGGCGACCCAGGCTAAGACAGAAACTACAGTTCACAAAGGGGTAGTGTTGGTGCCAGTATGCCACAGATGGTACATATGGTAGGAAAGGAGTTCAGTCCTGGGCTCACTCAAAAACACGTCCTGTCTGCCTCCTGCTATGATGTCTTTCTTCTCTGCATGTTTTTAGTTGCTAAACTATACTCGCATTCACTGTTCAGGTCTTCTAGGCCAATAGCTAAAATAAACTAGGAGTGGAAAAGAATAAGATATTTTATAAAGTTTGAAAACATGAAACCTACTTCTGGTTTCTTTGGAATTCGAAGAGTCCTTGCCATCAACGGTTATTTTGGAAAGTTTTTCAAAATGCTGGTTTTGGAATGGTTTCATTAAAATTATTTGATTTGTGATCTATTTCATGTGGTTTTCATAATATATAAGTGGTTTTTTTAAGACAGTGCAAGCCTGTTTGGTTTCAAACTGTTTTTTTTTAAACTGGACCACTTAGGCAAAATATTTTTGTAACATTTTTATACTATTTAAAAATTAAAGAATTTTTAATCCAAACAATCTAAAACTCTTTAGAAACCTATTTATCTGCGTACCAAGATTTCTGGCTAAGTTTCACACTATTAAACTTCAAAACATTTAGTCAAAATAGCTTAGATCCAAGACAGATTTCAAAACCGTATACTTTCAAAATGGCTCATCTAGATAACATGCAACGATATATGAACCATTTTATTGTCTCGAAACATTGGTTTCCCATCGTATAAATATGAGCCTAGGCCATAACTTCACATTATTGCAAAATCAGCTACATATTTTTTTAATTAAAACATCTGTGCAATTTGCAAATGGATTGAAATGTTTTCTTTATCAATAGTTTGGAAACTATTTTGCAAAGCTTTCCACTCAGCCCCCTCCCTTCCTCCCATAGGATTGTGGCCGTGGACTGTGCATCCTGGACGGGACCAGCATTGTGGATTCACTCTGTACTTGTTCATTCAAATAGTATCTTCCCTGGTAGTTCTCACAACAGTGCTGTGAAGTATATAGTTATTATCCCTTAAAAAAAAGAATATCCAGGGTCAAAAAAGATTTTAAGTAACTTGCCTCAAGTCTTAAAGTCACTCAGGGGCAGAAGAGGTTTCAGGTCTCGTCTGTTTGGCTCCATAACTCAGCTCTTAACCGTGGTGCTTCCTGCCTTGTGCCCCGTATTCATAACTTTAACTCTGTTTCAGTAGTTCTCAGCCACAGAATTGCCATGTACCTGCAATCAGTTGCCAAGTTATTACAAGCCATTTACCATTACAAGTCATTTTTCAATTTTATTACATATTTTATTACAAGTCATTTACCAACAAATGCTAATGATTTGATAGAGAATGATAGAGAATAAGGAATTCCATAATTCAGATGAAAGCGGCATCTTTAGCATCCTCCAGGATGAGAATGGTCCTTGGCCGAGAATTGAATGTTTTCCTTACATGTGTTTACTCTCAGCTTAGGCTGGAACTAAGGGGGAAGTAGTCTTGAGGCTTATGGCTACCTGAGGGACAGAATTTGAAAGGGTAGGGGTTAAAAGTGGGGGGCGGGGGGAAGGAAGTGACACTCTGCATAACAACAGAAAGGACTAACTTCTTTCTGTGAGACATAGCGTCATAGATCGAGAATTATAGGAAAAAAGTAAAATATTTCCCCTCTCCTTATAGGACGAGTGTACTGACTCTGCAATCAGCGTTTGTCTTTGGAAATGGGAGTTGTCT